>NC_138235.1:30089123-30351488 GCF_964197995.2 Scardinius erythrophthalmus
GTATATAACATTTTGTATATATAAAACATTTATTGTTATATATAACATTTTATATATACTTCTATATAAAATGCTACACAGTATGTGTGTGTGTGTGTGTGTTGATGAGAATTATAAAATATAAAATAAGATGACTAAAAGGCAAAAACCTGTCAATGTTATAAACACACACAAACACACCCATATACGTATATACAGTGTAGGTGAATTAAAAGCTAATTTAAACCATTTTTAGCAAAGCGATTTTATAATTTTATATTACTAATTTTTTAATGAAGCAGCATTAGAACAAATCATAATAGCATAATTTTTTTCTATTTTTTTTATGAAGAGCAGAAAGACTCAAGAGTGAGAGACTTTGCTCATTCTAAATCAAAAGACAAACCCTAGAGTAAAGTGGGTGGACGTTCGAATCTGATTCCTCAAGATAAAGATATAAACCACCAAGCCAAGAAAAATAACATCTGTAAGGAGAATTAACAAGCAAAAAAAAGACAACCCTTATTATGCCGAAAATACCATAATAGGCAGTGATGCAGAAAATTCGAGGAAGAAAAAGATCATTAGACAATCATTTGGGATGATTCAAGCAGAGGATCAAAGAGAACAATGAGTTGAAAGTAGACCAAGTGTCCAAAATGTTCTTTTAGGTATTTCAAAAAAATCTTTGATGCTTTTAAAGCAGAACTAATGTCAGAATCCCTTGAGACTATGCACTTTTAATAGGCCAACATCTGCAGCACATTGAAGTGCCCAAAAGCTCAAATTGAGAAAGTATTTTGTTTTAACCAGCAAAACCCAAAGCTATAAACCCAGTGGGGTAAAGTTCAAGCAAAGTTCCCTAATTTTTTTACTTTTGATGGTAGTCTTAAACTACAATCTTGTGTGGTGGATAAGGTCGAAGCAGCATATTCCACAGCACAGTGGAAACATGCTATTAATTCTTCAGGGTATTACGCTACAAACAAGAAGCAGAGACAAACTGATTAAAAACCAAGCTTTCCTTAACCAACGTGTCATAGTCTTCGGGTCTTTATCTATTCTGAACACGCTGCGTTCATGAAGTCTTTTGATTGTGAAGTGGAAAATTACAGCACCACATTCTCACAGAAGAAAACAACTTTTTAGAAACATCTATTAGCATTTGAGCACATAATGAGCAATTGTAGAAGTGAACACTTTCTGGAATAAGTGGGAAATTACTTGATTCGCATAAATCAGATAATACTGCAATAGTAAAGAGAGTTAATAAAACATGAATGCGTTGGGATTCATGTCATTCAGCATCAGGCCAAAAGGTGCAAAAAGCTCAATTAAGAATTAATAAAATTGCTTGCATGCAGGAAAAACACATTCCTGTCCAGAGAAAATACTTAAGTGAATTTTAAGCAGGGTCGTGTAGCCAATTAGCTTATACTATGTATTTATTTACTGACCCAAAAATACACAGACAAGATTTCCACAGTGATTCATATTTTTTATTTTTCTGATGAAGAAGCTTTCCCTGGATCAAATAACTTCAGCTTCGAGACACCCAAACAAATGTTCTTTAAATTAAAACCCCTTAATAAACAAGTCAAAAACAGATGAGTAAGAGTCATGTCTGTTAGGTCCTTAAAGCGATTACTGTTAGATTTCCGACACCGGATGAGTTTCTCCTAACTCACGAAATATCCCTTTGTCCACTGGTTCTCAATCCTCCCGTTTTCGTGTCACTGACCCATTAAAGATCAGGAAAAGACTGAGTAGCAGCAATGGAAGGGCAGGTTTCATTCACACACTGTCCCGCTCATATGCAAAACTTTGTCTTCTATTTCCCCTTTTACAAATGTGCACATCCGTAACTAATCAGAATAACTAACCTTAAAATCCTTCCATTTGAACCAAGCCTAAATGTCCATTATATGCTGCCATTTTAGTCAAAAACAATGCCATTTACAATAATCGAAATAAAATATTAAATAAAATAATATATGAGTTCAGTTTGTTGAGACGTAATTAATGAATGGAAGCAAATGACAGACTTTCTGTCTGTTCCTGCGTGTTATTAGGAGGGTTCGAGTTGAAACTTGGGATGAATTACAGTTCAGTTGTATTTTGCAAGCTGAAGAGTAGGGCAAAAGGCATTCTCTCTTTTACACACACACATGCTCACTCTAGGGCTTTTAGACAGATGAAATGAACTGTAGCTAGAATCACTGTCAGGTTGCCATCTGTGTGCATTCAATTTGTGTGTTCGCTCTAAGGGGAAATTGCACTTCTCTCCGCTCTCCCAGTTCCAACTTGTCCTTACTCTTTGATCTAAAACAGTATAAACATCAGCATTAACAAGCGTCACATTCTTATGATGCAATATCAAAAAATGCGACAGGAATGTGTTTAGTGAGAAAAGGTGGACATGTAGTGTGTTTTACCTCGGTGACAACTCCAGCAGCAATGGTGGAGCCCACATATCTCAGCATGAACCGCCCCAGTTCTTTATAGTCCTTATAGAGCTCTAGAGCCACAGGCCTCTGCGTCTGAATCTCCACCACTGCGTTCTGTCCTTTACTCAAACACCTGCACAACATTTATACAACATCGATATTACACTGATAATGAATCTTAAGCGAAAACACCATTCTGAACCATCGTTAAAGGAATAGTTCATCCAAAATATAATATAATATTAAAAAGTGGCAAATGACAACAAACACCATTGGTTCTTGCTTGTCTCAATGCCAATCACCAACTTGGAATTGTAATATTACTTAATACATAAAATATTAATAAATACTAATATAATCATTTTAAGTACTTTTGTCATTTTTATTAGTTTTTCATTTAGCTTTAATTATTTTTCAGCTTTAGCTTAACTTATTTCAGTAATTTGCCAATGCAAAATTCTACATTTAAGTTTCTTAAGTTTTACATCTACTTATTTTAGCTTTATTTCAATTACTGAGATGTATTTTTAAAAGTTTCAGTTTTAGTTAACAATAACAACAGTAGCTATGTTTCCATCCACCTATTTTAATGCAGATTTTGTGATATCCCATAAAAAAATGCTGAATGGATACTTCAGGATGTGCAAAAATTCTAAAAATGCGCATAAACTATGATGTAAACACATTTACCAAATAAATCGCTTGATGCACAACAAAAAAAAGTCATGTTACTTTGCCCCAACAGAGGATGTAATTTGGATAACCCGACTAACCAGCTGACGAATTTCCTTGCACAGCATCTCAAATGTTGGTTTGATCATTCTGAAATGCGCGAGACAAAGTCTGTCATTGGAATTTCCTTTAATTCCCTCCCAGAAGCTTCTCACATGATTGTGTTCCCAAACACCAGGCATCCAAACGCAAGATAACATGATGGCATTTATTATGTAGGAAAAAAAAGAGCCATTGTAGCAATTTTTATTACAGGTATTTTGCGCCAATTTCCCAGGAGTGACGATTAGTCACTTGAACATCTGAGATGGAAACGGTGCTTTATTCGCAAATATTATGTGCAATATTCGAATTTTGCACATGAAGTGAAGTCACAACTTTGGATGGAAACAGCTACTGATGCAGAAGCGTGATTGAGATTTCAGAGCTACTGCAGAAGAAAGATTTTGTGTATTTTGTGTTCATCATACAAATAGTGTCATATGTGATTCAGAGGACTTGTATTATAGCACACAAGGACTACTTTTACAGTTGGTGTTCACTTTATGTAATTGTTATATGGAAGTGAGCACATTCTTCAAAGCTTTTGTTTCACTGAAGAAAGTCATACAGGTTTGGAACAACATGATTAACTTTTTAATTTGTGTAACATACTATATGATTCCATATCATTCATCCACTTACTTTGGTTTCTTCTTGAGAACTTCTCCACTGCTCTTGTGTAATATACTGACTAACTTCCTAATAGTGGCCGGTTCGCTTACAGTCTGATAATGCAACAGCACCTGACAATCAAACACAAAATACAAGGAATAATTGCAGAAAAACATGCAGAGATGTTTATATACTAGAAGTTTGAACGCAGAGAGAGTGTTTTCTCACAGGGAAGCCTTGCGTGATGGGAAGTTCTATATTAAAGAGAAGAATCCTTGCTCGGAATCTTGTGCAGGCTCTGATGGGCTCTTTGGGATCACAGAATATACATCCAATGCTAGGGAGAAAAACATGATCATACAGAATCATAAGCGCCCAAAGAAAGTTTTCTGATCAAGTATTATGTAATATAATCAAAACATTATACAACCACAATATTACAGGATACTCTAAGGAAAGGAATGCTTTCAACACCAGTGATTCATTCCACACTCACTTTATTTTGATGATGTCCATGCCTGTTACAGTTAGACTGACATGATCACCGGCAGCTGCCCAGTCTAATGCTTCATCATGGAGAGTGATCCCTAGAGAGAGACGACTGTATTTTAAACATGCATCTAGGGCTGACTTCTAATAGTCGAGGATTCGACGATTCGATTCGGAGAGGTCTGATTCGACTATGAACCTCATAGTCGAATACATGGGCGTCAGTTTGGTTTGAAATGTGCTGGGGACAGAGATGCATTCGCATTTTCAGAAGGGCTGGGTACCATTTTTATTTTATTTTTTCAGGTCATGTTTTGAAAGACGATGTCCTGTAGCTTACTAATGTAAATAAATAAAAATGTATTCAAAAATCTGCTTCACATTTTCAGCAGGGCTGCGGAGCGGCTGTGAGTTGACTCCACACGGTTCTCATGTGCGTTAAAAAGCTTTACATGGTTTAATGTACCTAAACAATGATAACCAAATTCCCCTCTCATGTTGCTCCACATAACCACTTAACCCTCTGGGCTTCTTCGCCCGAAAACGGGCGAAAACTTGAACGTTTCGAATTGTTTAATTTTTTTGCTTCATCGGATGGGGGTGAAACTTGGTGACTTTTCTTTTATTACCTATATGAACACACAAAAAAATCAAGGAGATGATTCTGATATGTTAAAGGGTCGTAAAAAAAAAAGTCACACTTAGCTTCCTCCCGCCCGAAAACGGGCGACATAGGAAATGAATGGGAAATACGAAAAAATAGGAAAACTCAGAGAAACTTTTGGTGGTACAAGCTACAGATCAGCCACTGTGCTGAAAAAAAGTGTACAGCAATGAAGGGGTGACACTCTAAAACATCAAGAGTGCAAAAAAGACACCCTCCCCCCCACACACACACACAAACACACACACACACACACACACACACACAGAGAAATGAACTGGTAAGACTGAAACAGCAAATTTTGCCCCAAACTATATAAAAATTATATAATCATAATAACTCCAAAACTATAGCAAGGAGAGTCAAAAGGTAGGTATCGTTTGAAAGAACTCTTTTTAAATTTTTTGAAAATATAAATTACATTACATTTGGACATTGTCCCGCCAAGAAACGGTGGATAAAAGACAATATATATATATAATTTTTATTATGATTTTGCATATCTTTCATATTTGTCATGGAATAACTCAGGAAGGAAATAAGGTAGGAGGAAAATTCTTTTTTAGTGAAGTCCCCCTACATGTTAGCTGCATCTGGATAAAAAAATAATAATTTTTGGATAAAGGAATCAAAAATTACAGCATTTTGAAAAGAGATAGCCTTTTTGTACAGTCTTTCACACCCCCTCATGGGCAATTTTTTCTCCATGAAGAATATCTTGTCATAAAAGCAATAGATTATGTTAATTTTGGGCTCATTTTAATTGTAATAATATGCTGTAAAAAATGAAGTGCCATTTTCAATTATCTGAGAATGTTTCATGAGCTGTATGATGTTTTTGACACATTGCAGTACATTATTTTATAGATTATGAAAAAAAGAGAAATTCTATGTATCAGCAAATAACTCAGCAATACTTAAGAGTTTTTCAAAGTGGATACATTCACTGTAAAGTTCAGACTCTAAGCTTTCAAATGACATCAACTTTGTGTTTATCAAGGCAAGATTTTTGAAAAATATGGTAATAAATATTTTCGCAGCTAGGTGGCGCCTGCTGGCGGTACACTTGGTTTTAGAGGGATTACTCAGCACTCGTTAGGAATTAATACATTTAATTAGATGCATTAAAAAGCTGAGATTCTAAGCTTTAAAATGATATATAATTTGTGTTGTTCCATTCAGTGGTTGATTAGTAATAAATTGTTTTCTTTCCGAATGGGAATAAATCAAATAAATAAATAAAAAAGCTATAGGCCGCCTATGGGCGGTTATAGGACATGACACAAATTAATAAATTTTGAAGCCACTAGGTGGCGCTCTTCTCACTTGAAATATTTTTTTTTTTTAGGCCTGCACTCTAATTTGATGTGAAATGTTGCATTTATTGAAAAATAAAATAAAATAAATAAAATAAAAATATATATATTAATTCTAATGGAAAAAATAGCTCATAAAAATTACATAATTAATGCAAAGTATCATAAAAAATTCTAAAAATTCTATATAATAATCAGAAAACATTATAGAACAAAACAATATTTGAATGGTTATCCTAGGACAAAGTTAAGTACAATTTTAAGGCTTCGCCCGTTTTCGGGCGGGAGGAAGCTAAGTGTGACCCAATTATGAAGAAGCCCAGAGGGTTAAAATGATAAAAAAAAAATCGAACCCAGAGTCCAATTATTATGGACGTTATCTGATATTAAGCGTTTCTGCTTCACATTTTCAGCAGGGCTGCGGAGCGGCTGTGAGTTGACTCCACACGGTTCTCATGTGCGTTAAAAAGCTGACTCCACACGGTTCTCATGTGCGTTAAAAAGCTGACTCCACACGGTTCTCATGTGCGTTAAAAAGCTGAGATTCTAAGCTTTAAAATGATATATAATTTGTGTTGTTCCATTCAGTGGTTGATTAGTAATAAATTGTTTTCTTTCCGAATGGGAATAAATCAAATAAATAAATAAAAAAGCTATAGGCCGCCTATGGGCGGTTATAGGACATGACACAAATTAATAAATTTTGAAGCCACTAGGTGGCGCTCTTCTCACTTGAAATATTTTTTTTTTTTAGGCCTGCACTCTAATTTGATGTGAAATGTTGCATTTATTGAAAAATAAAATAAAATAAATAAAATAAAAATTTTATTTTAGTCCAATTATTATGGACGTTATCTGATATTAAGCGTTTCTGCTTCACATTTTCAGCAGGGCTGCGGAGCGGCTGTGAGTTGACTCCACACGGTTCTCATGTGCGTTAAAAAGCTGACTCCACACGGTTCTCATGTGCGTTAAAAAGCTGACTCCACACGGTTCTCATGTGCGTTAAAAAGCTGACTCCACACGGTTCTCATGTGCGTTAAAAAGCTTTACGTTGTTTAAATGTACCTAAACAACGATTACCAAATTTCCCTCTCATATTGCTCCTCATAACCACTGAAAATGGTCAAAAAATCGAACCCAGAGTCCAATTATTATGGACGTTATCTGATATTAAGCGTTTCTGCTTCACATTTTCAGCAGGGCAGCGGAGCGGCTGTGAGTTGACTCCACGCGGTTCTCATGGGCGTGAAAAAGCTTTACGTGGTTTAATGTACCTAAACAACCATCACCAAATTTCTCTCTCATATTGCTCCTCATGTTTATGAAATGTTATGATATATGTGTGATATATATGTGTTTTTTTAGCTCTTTTGTTTGAAATGGAAAAAATCTAGCTGCTATCTAAAAAAAAAAAAGAAAAAAAAAAGGTTCGACTATCAGTCGACTACGGCAAAATCTAACGAATCAGATTCGACTATGAAAATCCTTAGTCGAAAACAGCCCTACATGCATCACTTAATTTTTTTTTTTTTTTTTTTTAAATAAGGAAAAATTGACAATTAGGGCTTGGCAATACATTACAATTCAAAAGTTTGCGGTCTTAAAAGCTCTCTGCGTCGCATTTACAACATTTCAAATCCCTCAGTTGTTGATTCTTGTTTTATTACAAGTTCTCTTTTTGCCAGGAGACTTTTTTTTTCTAATGAGTGATTCCCCGGAGGTTCGAGATTTAGCTGCTTGCTCATTGTGACCAATAATATATGTCACTCTCACACCATTCATGCGTCAAAGAAGCAATGTGACAAGACACGCACCAAAGTGACGCATGTATGCAATTTCCTGTGAAAACCATCCTGTCAGGTCTACAACATTACCATATGTTACATAGTGAATTAGGGTAAGACAGGGATTGATGATGTTTTGCACTTAAAAATTAAAAAAAATTCATTAAAAAAAAAAAAATGTATAGTGTACCTTTAAATCCTTTCAATGAATCATCTGATAAACTCTTAAGCAATGATCTGTTTGTGCCATTACTCAAAAATGCTTTATAAATGTAAAAGTTTTAGTAAAAACAGACATGATTATTGCATATTATTTCATATTATTGCACACTGGATATTTATAGATTGCATTTTACATTATTATTGTTTATTACCATGTATAGTTACTATGGCGGTCAAGCGATTTACATTTTTTTAATCTAATAATTACACAATGTGGCGAGTAATTAATTCTATTAATGGCAAATTAATCATACATCAAATTTGGCTGAGGAATTACCCCCAAAAGTTAAAGTCATTATTGTGTTAAATGAGAAAAGCATTAAAAAGTAGCTTTAGAAAGAAATATTATATTTGATTCAACATAGAATTCATTAAACATACACTTTTAGGCTACAACAGCCATGAGGGTGAGTAAATGACAGAATTTTAATTTTTGGGTTAACTATACCTTTAATGGGTTTTTTATTAATATGGAATATGATATTATTCTATTACTGAAATAATATTCTAAATAAGAAACAAACTGCCAGTAGGTGGCACTAAATGTCTAAATGAGTAAGTTATTGAGTCATTCATTCATTTGATTTGTTCAAACGGCTGATTCATTCAGGAATTAAGTAAATGGCTCTCTTTATGAATAGGCCATTGAATCATTGATTCACCCGAAAACGCAAATTCATTCAGAAACACCACTGTGTAGCTTGGAGACACACAATCGTTCTGCTGTGGCTTTATATGTAATGTTTTTCGTTTGACAATAACAGACAATATTGTGTCTAAAATATAACAATAGTAACTTATTTATTTAGGGGTATATTAATGGATTCTATTGGCTCCATCACACATTGAGTTGTTGTCCTGCATCATGCTTGTCACCATTAGTCTCAGCCTCAGATGTCATGCTGAACACATGATGCATATGGTACACTTTTCTGGAAACAATTAAGGAGTTTCGAAGTCGCGATTTGATTGGTTGAATTCTACAGGATGTCCGCGAGACGTGTGTCGAGACTACGTCCCTATTAACTGTAAGAAATGTCCGTCAGATGATCTACATAGGTCTGGGGCGGGGCGGTGTTATATGTGTTCATTTTAACACATTATTTTTTATCCATAACTAATTAAATAACTTAACGTGTTAAATCGAAACGATTTAACGCAAAGAAACGATTAAATATAATTATTTTTTGTTTTCAGTTATAAAAAAAATCAATGTGGTAAACATGCCTATTTAAAACTAGATTTCTTTCTGCATTTTACTGCTTGAATGAAACATATACATATATATATATATAAATTGTGCATGTCTACAACATTCAGCATCAATTTCTTAGTCACAGGACTGGAAAAAAGCTCTAAAACAAGTCTAAAGCAGTTTTAACCAGGAACACCAGAAGAGGGTGCTGTTGCATATCCATCTAGACTGAGCAATGCATGTCTCCATAAGTTGATAAAGCTGCTGTGTTTACCTTTAACAGTGCAGGTCTCATTAGGAGGCATGACCAGCGCTTTATCTCCTGTTTGAATGAAGCCAGCCTCCACCTTCCCCGTCACACAGAATCCAGAGCCCTGGTCTGAAAACAGTGAGTTTAAGTGATCATGAAATACAACATCTCTGAACTGCACTAATAGAAAAAGGGTTTGTTTCATTTTTTTGAAAACATAAGAGTATTTGCACAAAATCTAATAAAATCCAAATATTTGTGCATTTAGATTTTGTACACTTTGCTTTTATGTGGGTTCCCATGCTGACCTTTGAAGACGTCCGAGACACAAAGCCTGAACGGCTTCTCCACTGACCTCTGGGGAGGTTTAAATGCATCTGCAAACAGACAGGAGGAAAGAGATGAGGAAAGATGCAGTGGCCTGAAGGTTTTCTGTTTGCCTCATCAAGTTTTGATGAGTCAAAAGTAAAACTGCTGAGAATTCTCACAGCTCAGCCACCAATCAGATCAGAATCATGACAAGAGCTTCTGTGAAAACACTCTACACTTACACACTCATCCATGTGCATGAACACAGAAGTGCCCGTTCCAACTTGATGCAGAATATTTGACATTTTTGAACTTCCAGTTTTTTTTAAATCTTTGATCATTAATTAGTATGATTATTGAACAGGGAAAAACACTGGTGCAGAAATGATTTGGTCAATTTAGACACAGTTACACCTTCTACAGACCGTTGATCATTATCTACTCACCCTCATGTAACACAAAACATTTTGCCCACAAAAAAAAAAGCTGCTCTATTTAAAATGTGCCTGGTTTATCAAAAAAAATAAAGCAACTATTACATTATATTGTATTTTGTAATATTTTGCATTATATTCTAATATATTATACTGTATACATAGTATATGTGCATGCAAATAGAATTGCACAAATGTGTCCACATAAACACCCACCTATCTGTTCCAGTAGGCATGGCCCAGTGTACCAGGCTGTAAGGTCTGCTACTTTGCTCCTAGTGGTCAGATTCTCTCCTGATAGGCCACTGGTAGGGATGTAATACACATCAGAATCCTGCAAAAGACAAGCACATTTGTTACACATGGCCAGCACAGATCATTTCCATAGCTGCATGTGCTGTTGACTGATCAAATCAACTTGCAGGTGGAAATGGGCCATGAAATGTTGCTTTACATTCCCAAACCATTTATAACCCACATTTTACAGGCCACAGACTGTTTTACTGGCCACAATTACACCTCTTGCTAGCACATCAGAGGTGACACGTACAGTACAACACGTATCATTACAGTTCACCGCAAAAACATCTATTGTTCTGTTGAGTTATAAAATGTAACAAAGATAATGTGAAAGCTAAAATACTAGAAAATGGCAAAAAACAACAGATGTGCACAACTGTCAAAGTTTAATGACAAATGTCAGGAGTGCATTATTGTAACGTGAGAGCGTATCCATGTAATGCACGAGCACAAATCTCTCCGTTCGCAGGCGGATTTCCTTCACTCTTGCACAAAACTGGAAGTGCGCTCTCAAATACACAGTGGTCTCGTGGCTCTGCTATCGCTCAGATATTGCATGTGCGCTCAAACTTTGCCCTGTGCACTTAAAAATATCTGTGCTCTTTCTCTAGAACTCTCTTCTCTCTTGGATTTAATGTTGCCAGAAGCCATCAACCATCAGACTTCCACGACTGACTGATGAAATAACAGTGTACCTTTAAATTGTAAAGAAAGGATCCATCTTAGTATGTTGAATAATTCCATTTACAAATTTCAAGCTAAGTTTAGTCAGCCTGTTCTCTAGTTGTTAATTTGATTATTTATTAGCTATTCGAGTTAAGTGCTTATTGTAAATAGCTATTTATTAAATTATTTTATTTAGTGCATTTGTATTTGTGTATATAGTTCTACAATAAAAGTGTATCAATTTTGGGTGTGGGTGACATGTCATATTTGGCCTTGTGTGCACCAGGACCGCAACTGAGAGCTGAATTTACATTTAAAAATTTCTTGAAACTCATGTCTGCAAAAAAAAAAAGCACATCGCACTCATATTATTTTAGAAACTAGACATAGTAGAAAAAAAGTTGAGCAAAGCTGAAACTAGTAAAAAAGTTGAGGCCTGCAGTCAGTTTCTCTTCCGTAGCCCATATTTCATTATTACAATGAAAGAATCTTCTTTTCTCTTCATTTTTTAAAGAGCATTTCATACAAAATGGAAAATTCTGTCATTTTTCACTCATTCTCACATATAAAATATGTATATTAAACGCGGGTGGCTTAAGTATAAAAAATGACAGAATTCTCAATTTTATATATATATCATCAGCTATATATCCCAAACTGAAATATTTTGTATTTTGCAACATATTAAAATAGCAATTTTTTACTAAAACTTACTAAATTTATGACAAAAGCATTTAAACATGGAAGTAATTTATAATTTACATGACTTGCGCAAAAGTTATTCGATAGTGTTGTGTGAGGAATAAACCGAAATTAGTGCTTATATCTCAATTATGCTCAATTATATATTATTATTGATTATATATTCATATATACTGTATTTGTGCTTGACATGGGCATGTCAAAATATACTGCAAACAGGTCTGATGTGTTTTTATGATGATATCTGAAGATTTTTAACAAATGACAGTTTAAATTTAAATCTGCTTCACACACAAAGCTATATCATATCACAAGCTGAAAAAAAACAGCACACTGGACATTTTACAAAATATATTAATTTAAGATCCACAAAAGCATTTAAATAACTTTTTTTCAGTCAGAAAATCAGTCGGAAAAGACAAGCATGTAAGCTGATATTGTGTCAGATTCAATCAAAACATGCAAGATATATTTTTTAGGTTTGAATTGCAGTTTCTGGATGTGTCATTGATCAGACACATGGAGGGGGGGGGAATACCAAAGTACAAAATGCACAGGGGAAAAATATATAAACATCCTCCATGTGCACAGACTGCATTACCTTAAAACCAGCCTGCTTTAGAAAGTGACCGAGCTTAGAGATGATTTCCCGGAACCTCTCCTGCTGCCAGTTAACCTGCAGACACACACACACACACACAGAGAACATGACGTGATGAGCACAAGTGGTGGGAGTGGGATTGAAGCATGGTTCTCAGACATAAATAAAATCATGATTGACATTGCCGTGGTTACTGTACGCTGTTGTGGTCCCCATGGTTACCCACCTGGTCCATCTTGTTGACAGCAACAGCAAGCTGCGTGACTCCGAGGGATCGAACCAGCAGGCCGTGCTCGCGGGTCTGCCCCCCTGCCTCAAACCCGGCCTCAAACTCCCCACGGCTGGCATCTACGACTAACACAGCCACATCTGCCTGCAAAACACACACACATACTCCACCTCAAACGCTCTGCGACCAGCATCCATCACTAATAACACCTGCTAAGACACCCAAACATTACAGAAACGCACACAAACACTTCTTATACTTTAAAGTCAAAACGAAATGCCACTCAAACAATTACACGGCTCTCTGGAATACTTGATTCTGACTGGTCAGTCACAACTTTCGAAGTGTGTTATTCCCCGATTACAACAGTCATAAATAGCAATGCTAAATAACATAACGGCCATCTGGGTATATGAAGCCTGTGCGTCTTTCATGCCTCTCCTATCACACCGCGGACTCGCTCTCGCTTGATCCATACAAACGCAGCTGCTGCCATCTTGCGTCTACAGTATATTACATTTATCGACTGCATTGAAAATGAAATAGGAGGACTTCAGTATTAATAATACTGTAATATCACTGCTGTGTTCATCTTGGCAGGACATTTGTTTTGTACACCGTAAATGGATTGTAAGATAATAAACAGGTCAAATCTCAAATCAATATCTCTTGCATCAATATAACTAGCAACTGCTTTCTTCACAGAAGCTTTGTGTTTTGTAAGCTAATAAAATATTTCATAAGAAATATTTTTTTTGTGTCCAATTATTGACTTGTGTGGGAAGTAGCCATTGAATAAGCAGGATAATGTAAATCGAGCCTGTTGTTATCGCAAAATAAACCCCTTCAGGGTGATACAAAATCTGTCAGAGTTTATCCTGTGATAACAACCGGCTAGATGTACATTATCCTACACGCACATACATACATGCACATACATATTGTGTGTGTATGATATATATATATATATATATATATATATATATATATATATATATATATATATATATATATATATATATATATATATATATATATATATATATATATATATATATCTCATACACACACAATATGTATGTGTATGTATGTATGTGCGTATATAAAGAGAGAGAGAGAGATATATAGAGTATATATTTATATATTTATAGTTTAAGTAACAGCTTTCAGAGGTCACAAAACATTAACCCTTTCATTTTTTATCAAAAGAAAAATTATATGATTAATTATTTTTTCAACCTCAGACTCATTGGCCTTGGCTCATTTTCTGTGAAGAACATATATCAGAACACGTTTTCAATGACCACACACTGTACACCCCCCCCTAAACATTTATATTACACAAAGGATGTTCGGGTCCACTGGACCCGGGGATAATAAAAGTGTGGAAATTTTAGGTCCTGTGTACCTTTACTCTGTCCTCCTCCTGTCAGGGCTTGCTGTTATTGTGTGTGTGTATGTGTGTTCGTTCTTGTATATGGTTTATGAGGACACAAATGTGTATAATGAATAGGTATTACAACGTAAACATGGTTTATGACGACATCATTCTGTGTCCTCATAAACCAAACGGCTTAAAAAAAACATACTAAATGGTGTTTTTTGAAATTCAAAAAAGGCCAAAAGTTTTCTGTGATTGGTAGGTTTATGGGGTAGGGTTAGTGTAGGGGGATAGATTATACAGTTTGTACATTTTTAAAACCATTACGCCTATGGAGAGTCCCCGTAAACCACATATCCAAGAGAGTGAGTGAGTGAGTGAGTGAGTGAGTGAGTGAGTGAGTGAGTGAGAGTATGAGTGCAAAAGTGAGTTTTGTTTCTACTCCTACCATTCCCACACAAGGTTGCAATTCTTAAATGTGATCTAACAAAGGTAAAGGGAAAATATTAACCATATATGCTGTTTATATTGCTTGTAATTGGGATTAAGTAAACATCTGTTGAGTATTTTAACATAAATTGTTTGATTATGTTGAATTAAAAACCCAAAAATGCAGCGGGTCCACCAGACCCACGAACACTGGCTGAATAACAAAAATATGAACACCACACAAGGGTTAAAGATCCCCTAATCGATATTGCTTTGTCATGTCAATTTCAACTTCCGTCATCATACAGAAATAGTCTAGACCCAAAACACACCCACCCGCAATACACACACACCCACTTGCCCCCAAAAACCCTTTCTCAGCAGACTGACTAAAGGAAATGAGTAAATCCGACCTGCACAATGTGACTAATTTCATTCACTGCATTTGTAAGTATCAGCCAAATCCAAACATACACACTCATATACGGAACGCTAGTGGTGGTGGCACCCAAATCCACAAAGAACAAGTTTCATTGAGACTTTACTGTGCACAAGAAATTATGCAGACATCGGATGTCCTCTCGTCAACTGGTGTACATGCAAAAAAAAAAATGAAAAGGTAATAGAAGAACAACCTGAAAGAGGACTCTATTAAAGGATTAGTTCAAACAGAAGTTCAAATTCAGTCATTTACTCACTTTCCTGTCACTCTAAACCTATATGCCTTTCTTATGTGGAGAAATTCTTAAGAAAGGACCCTGTTTCATGCAGTTACAATGGGAACAGAAGCTTTCAAGCTCCAAAAAACATCAAAGCATCATAAAAGTTGTCCATATGACTTGTCTTCTAAAGTCATACAATAGCTTTATGTAAGAAACAGACCAAAATTACATCATTATTCAATGGTAATTCTCCCCTGTAGTGAGCTATAAACCACTGTGGCCAGACCATTGAGTCAGTGAGCTGAACCTGGGAACTGAATCAGTCTGACTATGAATGATTCATTCAGGCCTTTTTATTACCCAGATCAACTGCCTCATTAAAGATCCAGTGATTAAATCATAAATGCTACTGCCCATCACTCATTAACAAGATTTTCAGAGAACCTCTTTTTTAGTTTGAAATATCTGCCTGATTCACACACAAAGCTATCATATGGCTTCATAAGACTTGAAATATAGTGTCTGGAACTTTTTTGGTACTTTTGTGTCCTTTGTCCTGTCTGAAAGCTTTATTTGCTGTTTCAAATCTTCAAAATTTCTCATTGAGTGATGCAGGGAAGTTTGAGACAACGTGGTGGTCAAGGTAAGGAAATGATGACCATTTCAATTTTTGTCTGCATTCAACTGAGCCTAAAGGAGCACATGGAAGTACCTGTGCCGCCCCTGTGATCATGTTCGGAATGAAGTCTTTGTGTCCTGGTGCGTCCATCAGAGTAACAACCTTTGAGTCCGTCTCAAACTTTGTCATGCCCACATCCATGGTCACTCCTCTGTGAGAGAGAGCAGATGATGAACAAATGGTTTGGTTTGGGTAACATTTTTCAAGACAGAAATGACACCTGAGTGTTTGTGACCAACCTGTCTCTTTCCTCTCCGGTCTCATCCAGTACCCACGCATAGGCGAACGAGGCCTTGCCAGCTTTCTTGGCCTCCTGCTCATATTTATGCATGGTTCTCTTATTAACGTTCCCCAGCAGATATAACAGATGACCCATGAGAGTGCTCTTACCAGCATCTACATGACCTACACACACAAAGTTCAAGATCCATATTCACTTAATATAAAATGGTTTATCTAATTACATTCATACATGTGGTTGTTTATCTAACCACATTCATACAAGTGTTAGAGGGCCACCTCATAGAGTTTTATTCTTTTCTCACCAGGTAGTTAATTGGATGAATCAAAAGAATAAAATTAATTCAAATGTGACCAAAAAATGAACTGGATGATAATGTGACTGGATGGATAGTGATAGAGAGGATATCGTGCCTATGACCACCAGATTGAGTAAGGGTTTTCCTCCTTGTCTTTTCTCCAGTTCGGCACGGATGTTGAGCTGCTGTTTGCTCTTTCCAGCTGGTCGAGATGGGGTGGTAGCGGTAGAGTCTTCACTCATAACCCCTAGTTTGGATGGGGTTTCTGTGGTTGGTGCAGCAGTGACCTCTGGACTCTGCCCTCTGCGAACCGACGAGGCAACAACGCCATTTTCTTCCGCACTAAAAAGGGACACAAAAGCAAATGTCACCTCAGAATTTCTAGGATGGTTTGTTGAGCATTTTTCTTGATCTTAAAGTCAATTAAAGGAGAACTCTGGTCAATTTTAACATTGAGCTCATTTTTTTGTAAATTTGGAGTGCTGTCAATACAGAGAACAACGACAAAAATCGGTGTTGCCTACACCGTGTTATCCTCTTTTTAAAATTTGTACCCTGCTGACTTCAATGGGGCAAGTTTTAAACCTGCTTTTAGCCTCTGAACATCCTTGATGTGTCATTACAAGTGCACAGCCAATGTGAGTGATTCCTTCAGAGTGAACGCGGTGAATCTGACTGCAGTAGATGTAAAAGATATGAATAAAAGTGATGTAAATTCAGCCAGCGTATTTACTTCCCGTTTTCGGTCGAAGTCCACAGTAGTCGATTGTCGAGTTCACGCGCATAGATCACTTTTATTCATATCTTTCACATCTACTGCAGTCAGATTGACCCGTGTTCACTCTGAAGGAATCACTCACATTGGCTGGGCACTTGTAATGACACATCAAGGATGTTCAGAGGCTAAAAGCAGGTTTAAAACTTGCCCCATTGAAGTCAACAGGGTGCAAATTTAAAAAAAAAAGGATAACACGGTGTAGGCAACACCGATTTTTGTCGTTGTTCTCTGTACTGACAGCACTCCAAATGTACAAAAAATGGAGTTCTCCTTTAAACCTCATTCTGTTTATTTGCAATCAAAAACAAGGCTGAGATAGACATTCAATCCAATCAGTATTTTCACAACCCATGTTTTTGTATTTTTGTCTACTGGAAATTTGAAGAAAAGTACAACCCTGTCGAAAAGTTTGGAGTCAGGGTTTTTTTTTTTTTTTTTTTTTAACAGCTTTGCTCAAGAATGGCTGCATTTATTTGATCAAAAATGGTACATTTGGTAAATGGTAAAAAAACTACTATTATTATGAAATATTATTACATTTTAAAAACTAATTTACATATGAAAATATTTAGATATGTTTATTTCTTAGATAAATATTTATTTCTGTGACATCAAAGCTGAATTTTCATTGTATTTACATTAATGTTGTGTGTATTTACTCCTAATTCAGTGTCACATGATCCTTCAGAAATCATTCTAACAATGCTGATTTTTCTGTGACTTCTTATCATTTATCTTATCATCAGTTTAAACGGTTGTGGTGCTTAATATTTTTGTGGAATTGTTTTCAGGAATCTTTGATGAACAGAATGTTCAAAAGAACAGCATCTATTTGAAACAAATCTTTTATAACATTATAAATGCCTTTACTGCATCGATGAATAAAAGTAAATCTAGAGTATTACTGTACAATCTATATGCAACTCAAAATACCAACATATTATTAGTGGAAACCTAGATATCTTTTGAAAAAAAGATTGTGTGGAAAATTTAGCACAGGTCCTCTTTTAGTCACTTAAAGACTGTTCTGAACCAACTTAACCTATTAAATTAAAGTACATTGGCTGCTCCACCTGCAGAAACCCCTACACCCTTCTTCTTGAGCTTGACGGGTGTGGTCTGTGGCTGAAGGAGAGGGAGTGATAGGCTGTGGGTTCATGTTAGTGAGTGTGAGATTAATCTACAGGCACCAGCCATCTCTGTGGTTTTCTGCTATCCCAGAATGCAATGCAGGTAGACAAGGCTTGGCCTGGTTCTGAGAATTAATTATGTAATATTAAGGACTGTAACTGCAAGAACCGATAAGAGAGGAAAGCTCACTACAGCAGTTCAGCAATGAGTGGACAGGAGATGATCAAGACGCGCTCAATTTTCTGTACATTTAAAATGAAGATTTTCAAAGGTATCCTTCATGAAATGCACATATATCCAAAGGTTCCATCATGAAATGAAATGTATATTGAGCTAAAACGACATATCACATATTATCAAATATCTTGTGAGCAACTGTGACTGTCAAGTCAAGTCACCTTTATACTGATCCAAAGCAGCTTTGCAGTGATAACAGGATAATGATGTATTTCGACTGTTGTTCAGCTGAAGTCAGTTCGGGTTCAGTTCTGTTGTAAAGATCATCCATTTTTAAATTAGTTCATTTAATCTGTCTCCCTAGCGTTCAGTTTGGTCTAAAAAAAAATATTAAAAAAAAGAAATCACTGAAAACAAGACACTCGTGTCTGATTTGGTCACGGTGTTGTAGTGCACTTATTACAGGGACAGTCCCCTGTGGAGTGAGCTGTGTGGTTACATGCTTTGCTTAAGGGTGAAAGATCACAGTTCATAAAGCGTCCCTTATAAGGTTTAAACCAACAATGTTTGGGTTACCAGGGCATATCTTTACCAGGTTAACAGGCTAACCACTTCCACTTTACCTCGACTGACTTACCTTCGCACATCAAAGCCCATGGTCTGCTTCTTGCCTGACACAGTCATCCGGGCAACCTTAGGGACAACCTCTGCTTCGACACGACTCACTGGAGCGTCCCGTACTTTTGCTAGGACGTAGAAAACAATACGCACACACTCAATTTCCGATATTACAATAATATTCATATTATTGATATTTCATAATTAATTAACTTTAATATTTATCAAAGGTTAAAAATATTCTGCTTTTTGAACCATCTCTTTCTTAGCACAAAGCAAGCTTTTTTTGTACAATACTAATCTGACATGCCTTACGTTCAGAAATGTATGACAGTGTACCTTTTATGAAAGTCAAGTTTCCTGTTTGGTACAGTATAAAGGGTTAGTCATTTTCAGATGTGCAGATGTGTGTGTCACTGCACTCGACATGCGCTGAGCCTCATTTTCTCGCTATCTTACTGAAATTCATGAGTCAACTCCTCCGTGCTGCACCAAAACAGACTCTCAGAGCCAAAGGGGGGAAGGGATGAAAGAAAATGAGGATGAGAGAAAGCATTTTTCTGTCCCTGTAAGGTAAATGGCTTCAGCGTGTGCACGGTCTCGTCATAGCAGTAGAGCCGTTTCGCTGGCAACGGCCACAGCCAGTCATCTCGCTCTGAGCAGCGAACGCTCTGGCCAGGAAAGGGTTAACTCCGGCACGTCACTCGCACTTCCACACTGACTGTGCACTTCCAGCACACAGGGGGTTAATGTGTAAAAAATAATGAACCTTCTAACCTCCATGCACAAAAAGGATGAGAAGAAGACTCAATAAGGGAGATCTTATTTATATATAAAGAAAAATTCAAGGGAAAAAACACAATGGGAAAAAAACACTGATCTTCGGGAGAATTTGTGAGATGTCTGACTCACCTTGTGAAAAAAAAAAAAAAAAACCTTTAACTTGATCAATTTTAAAGTTTGTTTGTTTGTGTATTTGCATTGTTATGTAAACCAATGTTAATAATTATATGAAGATAAACAGTACGAGCCCCCAGATGTGTTATGGCCACACCACAAGGACCCTTTACACAGAGCTCAAGGCGACAACACACACACACACACACACCTGTTACAGGAACAGGAAGTGCTGGGGAATGTAGATAGCACTTCACCTGCTCTCACACACACAGCCACACCCACAAATATCTCCCATCTGAACACACACACACTTCGCAACTCTTCACACACAAACCACACCCACACAACATATCTCTACACACAAAGCCTCCAGAACACACTGCGCTGCCAAATTCAACTCGTTTCTGACAAAGAGCTCCAATGCTATGTATTCGCAAAGTTACAACTATAAAATACAAAAACATTTTCCAAAAATGGTTGCCAGACGCTAAAAAATAAAAATCAGTTTATGGATCAAGGAAACGAGGGACAGTGAGTAACAGCATGTCAACATGTTAATATGCATCACCACACTGCATTTATTATTTATATTTTACATATACCACCATTTAAATTCACTCCTGTTGAATTCCATTTTATTTTGTCGATTTAAAAGAAAAAAAATTATATATACTATTATTTGTAACATTTACTTCATCTTACTGAGCATCTATACAGTATTGTTTATTTCAGCACTTTAAATATCTTATATGCTTTGGCAATATTGTATAAGTGTTAGCTATAACGCAATATAGCGTTGTCGACTTTGACTTGGTGTCGGCTGTTGTTCAAAAGAGTATTACTCAACTGTGATGACAATAAAAACAGGTAGAAAAATAGTCTCCATGTAGCACAAAAAAAGTCTGAGACACACACCCTTCAGGATATGTAAATGTGCTCTTCCTAGCAAAACGGATCCAGGCCTATTCAAACACCAGTGAGACATGATCCTACCTGATTATCTACCATCACCTTTACTTGCAGTCAGTGACTGACTGTACACTCATCTTTCACTCTGTTCTTACTCCATCTTTCTAGACCTGTGAATTACCTGCTAACCCTTGTTCGCTGTACTGTATGAATAAAATTCAATAGTGCAACAGTGATAGAATCACACTAACAGAAAGCAATGAAATAAAACTCAAATAATAAAATAAAATTTGATAAAAATAAAAGTTACTTCCATCTTAACACGTTGTCTAACTAAACAGGTCTGGAAAGTCAAATGTGTTGGACATTTTTTCTCCAGTAGGGGGCACTAGTGTTACAAATCCTGGCAGGAAACAAAATAAACCCATACAAAAACCCAAGGAGGAACGGTCTTCTTTCCAAAACACTTACAAGCTACATTATCATCTCTCCAGTTTATCTTTCATCCGCTTCTTTTCCATATCAGTTATTTTTATTGGGTTGAGTGTAGCACGGATGTCCCATAATAACTATGGGGAATCCCCGTACACTCACCTTACTACTGCCATTCACAATGACATCTCACACATTATTACAGATTTTCTCACATGCGGCCTTGCCCTTACAGCACACACCTGCTGAAAACAATACATGAACAAGACAGATGCATTCAGATGCATCACACACTGTACTCATTTAATCTCTTTCATAAACAGGGAAGGGCAAAGGTTTACAAAGACCTACAAGTTTGCATGAATGGGACAGTCTTCCCAACACCTCAATCTTTTCAATACTAATTAAAACTAGATTTTAAGAAAACCTTGCAATATCCTTGCAGCACTATTGTAAGCAACTTTTAGAACACCCCAACAACTGCATAGCAACTCCCTGTAAACACTCAGAACCCCCAAGCAGCGGCAGAGCAACCAATCAGATTCAGAACACCTCTAGCGGCCACCTAGTCACATTAGTTTTAGTCTTTGAAGGGACTTTGGTGATAGCTAGAGTGTTCTAGGGCAGTAACTTTCTGAGTTTCTAATGTTTTTTCTAATATTTCTTTCTGAAACATACATCCGAAATCGCATACTGAGTTTGAATTAACTTCACAACCATTAAAAAAAGTATGTTCTATATAGTATGAATATGGGTAGTATGTAGTGTTGTCAAATAATATCAATATTTTATGTATCGATACTGAAATATCTGAAACAGTTCCAATACTCCTTTTCTGCAGTATCCATAGACCGATCACAGCTGCGCTTTCTCACCCTCTCTTCTCTTCCGATGGCGAATTGTCACACACCCGCCTCCTCTCACTCACTCGTCTCATTCGCTACGATTCAATAGTGCTTGAATAGGGTATATGTGCAACTTACTTCTGCATTCTGCAAACCATAGTACAATGCTTCCAGTTCTAAATAATTTATCATTTTACTAATTCACACAGGTTTCGCAATCACACCAAAAACACGCCCCATTGATCTAAACAAGTTGCGCTCTGATAAAGCCGCTTTAACAGATCGCGAATACCAATTTGACGACTTTTGAGGATTACAATTTTTTCAAAATGAATGTCATTCATTTAAATACAGTCAGTTTTGCAACGTTAATAGTTGAGAGAAATCGCATGTTGTGTAACGGTATACTGGATCTGTGCATAAGCTCTTAAAGTGACAGTAGCCTAATATACCTGCTGCCATCTGTCATGTTAATCAAAGAACAGAGAGATATCACTTGCTGACGTTTTTTGTAACTTTAATTGTAAGCATTAATCTGCATTTCATTTTTACAATTCATATTTTACTTTATTCTATTGTATTTATTTGTGCTATAATTTGAAATTTTGTTTATTTGTTCTTATTTTATTACTGAATCTTCACTTTTTTTTCATAAATGTAGTTCAACGATTCAAATAAAGCCTTCCTGTGCTGTGTGTAAGCTATTACAAAAAAATTATGAGATAATAACATGTTATCTGTATGGCGGTATATATGGCAGTATTCCCTGTGGTTTCAAAAGTGGTATCGAATATCGATATTTTTCAAGGTATCGTATCAGAGTTGGAAATTACAGTATTGTATGATACTTGTATGAATGAAATTTGGACGTACTACATCTCCCATGTTACCGTCACGTAACTAGGGCTGGGTATTGTTCAAAGATTTTCGATATCGATACCGATACCTTGACTTCGATACCAGTTCATGAACGATACTTTATTCAAAACCAATTTTATGAAATCCGTTTTAACAAGATTCCATTACCTGAGAAAAAACTTTGGTTTAATTTTTTCAGTTTGTTGACTTTTTTTTTTTCAGACTCAAAGACTCATATAGGCCACTAGGGGGTGGAATATATGTCTTGGGCTCAAGCGCACACATAAAGCTTGCCGCAAAGCACTGGGAAAAGTAACCACATTATTATGAATGTGTCAGTAAAATATCGCAAGGAGACATTTTAATTGTTTATTAATAAACAATTTTAAAAAGTGATTGCTGAGACAGTGTCGGATGCAAAGATGAAGTTGACATAGCTGACTCGTCATCTCCGCAGTGTAGTGAATGTGTGCGCCTATAGAGAGAAATGCAACTTTCATTTGTTTTCGATACGAATTGGTTCATTTAAAAGTAGACATTTTAAACTTTCTATATGCCTATTTCTCATGTCTGTGAGGCAAGTAGCCTATACGCTGAGCTTTGGTTCATTTGTGACGCACTCCAATTCTTCTTGCAGTCGAAGACAAAGCAAATTTCTGCTCTCAAGATTATTCCGTGCACTGAAAAGTGCTTCATTAGGTTTGTTGTGTTGCCGGTCTTGGCAGAAATGATCTTGTTGCAAATATTACATTGCACACTGTTGGCATCAAGCCTGGTGAAATGTAGACACACTTTTGATCTTTTCCACATCCTTTACATCTATGGGGGTTGGGATGCTTACACACTACAGCCTCACGTGTGGGCAACGTCTCTGGGAGTAACTGGCGTAAAGTAGTTTTTTTTTCCTTGATGCCTCGCAACAGTCATTCACGCTGCATGCTTATTGGCTCAGTGACGTTGACGAGATTAACCCCTTATGTACTGAAATTTGGTTAAAATTATCGATACCTAGCTCTACATATGACTTATCAGCATCAGTTATGTCACTTAACCGCCTTTCATAAATCCTCTCCCGTGGTCTCATGGGATAGTAAAAGTGTCCATTGTATGCACACATCAGAAACTCGCCGGAATTAGTAGGTCATCCGGGTACTTTTCGTCTACTATTTTATGAAAACTATTAATTAGGACATACTACTCGGCTCACATAAGGTTTTCTGCATACTATATAGTTTGGAAGTAGGCATATTTGGACACAGGGTATGCATTTGGACATACTACTCTTTTGGCAACCTGTTTTCGCATGCTATATATAGTAGGAAAGTATTCGATTTCGGACACAGTAATAGTTGTTTTTAGCTTGTTGCTATGTTGCATCTAGGGTATTCTAAGAGGTTGCTATGGTGGTCGGAATCCAAGCAGTTTTACGCCATTTCTACACAGTTTTTTACTTTACCAAGCAAAAACCAGCCATGACTTTGATATTCGGTACCCTAGATATACATCGTCCATTTTATTGTCCCCAGGTGGGAAAAAAACACAAGCCTAATCATTCGGATAAGTAATAGCACAGTTATCAGAACCAAGCCACAAGATCTGAGGCATCATTCATCTCTGTAGCACAAACAATTCAGGTCAAGTTACGTGCTAAAGTTCAATTCTTAGGGTTAGGGGATCTGTTCAAATCTATAACTCCAATTATGATGCTTAACTTAGCAACCACCACTAATTCAAACTTAATCATCAATTCTATTTCTTTCTTTAAGCTAAATTAAACAGGTATGTAGACTATCGTGTATGAAGTCTGTGCAAGTCTTTACAGTCTAAAGGAGTAAAATCATCTAGTTCTACTGACAGTATTCAGGGGAGAACAAAATGAGAAAACAAGAAACAGTCTGACAGAGAAGGAGAAAAGCTGCAAATGATCTTTATTCACATTCTCAAATAGGGTCAATCACCTCCCTCTCTCGCTCTCTGACCAATCTATGTAGTGCTGCACGACTCAAAGCACTGAGACAATGACATATCACCATTTCTGCAAAAGCCACAAAGTGCAAAAAAGGGAGAAAACGTCAAAGAGCAGTAACAGGGCCAGCTGTAAACCAGTCACTCTTTCCTGTGTGGGTGGCAAAAAATGGCAGAGAAAACAGAGAGGGGGAAAAAGGGATAGATGACTTGAGGTGGTCAGATGGCAAAGAGATTTACAAAAAGGAGTTGAAGACAGAAAGTGTTAAAAGGTGAGCTGCATCATGCTTTTCAAAAGCAGGCCTTCACCCACGCTTTGCTCGGCAAACAGAGAGTTAACAAGAACACACGCGAGAAGGAAAGTTACAAAGTGTGTGCAGTCAAAGCATCCTAACAGTAAAAAAAAAAAAAGCTTTCACATTTTCTGCAGAAAATACTGGATGTTTGCCTATGCAAAACTCATCATTATGGTGCTAGGGTAATCCAGGTGGTTGCCAGGGCATTGCTATGCTGTTGCTAAGGGTATTCTAATGGGTATTCTGGTCTTTAGAAATGGCACAGGTCCCCTCCTTCAATTTAAGTCTATGGGATTTTTGTCAGTTTATTGTCCACCAAATGCAAAATAATAAGTCTGATTTCTTAGAAATGCAAAAACACACCTCTCCTCAAACTGTACGATTTGAAGTATCATTCATGTGTGTAGCACAAACTGTGAAGGTAAAGTTACACATTCAAGTTTAATACTTAAAGTTCTCAGAAAAAATTAATTCTGTCATCATTCACTCACCCTCATGTTGTTCCAAACCTGTAAGACACAAAAGAAGATATTTTGGAAAAAAGGTTTTATTTTGTTCATACAATGAAAGTCAGTGGGGTCCAATGTTGTTTTGGACCTCATTGACTTTCAATGCATGGACAAAAACAGTTGAAATTTTCTTCTTTTGTATTCCGCATAGAAGGAATGTTTTGGAGCGACATGAGGGTGCAATAAATAATGACCATTTTCATTTTTAGAATCTTTAAGATTAGCAGTTTGTTCAAATATCAAACTCTAAGTATGAACAATAGTACCAATAACTCCTTATAGCACCACTAGTAATTTTGGATGCATTTCAATGAAGAAAGTCAGTAAACATTTAAACCCAACAAGAACAGTCAGTGAATAAACGGCCAGAACATTTAGTCTCTTAATTAAATCTTACAGTTTATGTAGGCTTAACTAGTCTTATTTACCAACAGTCCTAAAGAACACACTCTTTTCAAGTGATTATCAGGATAATACTGTTTTAGACACTAGGTCAGTGCGCAATGAGGAAACAAAGCCAATCTAAACATGCACATGCAGGGGTGTGTGTGTGTTTTCAGACCATCTTCAGATCTGTGCATGTGTGTATCATCTCCCATGGTGGATGGTCTACCACTATGAAAGCAAAGCCTTTGTAAAAATCTCTTCCAATACGCTCTGGGTGTGTTAACACCTTTATGTGGCCACAAAGACTCTCTGTTTTATATGTACATATGTGCGCGCACACACACACACACAGTCACACGTAAATGATAAACACCACAAGCTAACACACCCTTTATGGAGAGCAAAACAAGCACAGCCTCAAGTTCCCCTCCACCCCCATATATTCACACACTCCAACATCAATCGCAGAAATGAAACTGGAAAAACTTTATTTCAGAATATGTACAAACGTCAGGCCCATGGCCACATCAGTGCTTTAAAACAAGTTAAAAATGCAGCGGACAATCAAAATTGAAAAAACAATTAACAAAATGTCTGTTAAACATTAATTATTATAAATAAAACACACTTTTACAGTGTTGAGTATCAAAACACATAATAGGAAAAACTCCAGGTGTCCCCCAAACCCAAATGTCTTCCCTCTTTCTGTGTTTGTGGTAAACCAGCACTGCACCTCATTTCAAATGGCAGCAAAACAGCTGTAGAGAGAATCTGCTGTTTTTTTTTCTTTTATCTTTTGCACTCTATCTGCTCCTACTCTATATTTTCTTTTTCGTTATGTAAAGAGACTCTAGAATTGAATCAATAATTTGTCAAAATGTCATAAAACTACATAATCAAGTACAAAAATATACATTTAGCCTAATGACAAATTTTTTAAAAAGTGAATATATGAAAATCAGCATGAAAAATTGAAAACAAGACGACTTTAAAAGTAATACTATATTACTATCTGAGGTTGTGACATTTTGACAAGTCCTTTTCAGTGCAATGGTTAGCTGTAAATCAATATAATAAAATCTGAAAAATACAAAAGTATAAATAATTATATGGGGAATGTAAGATAATAGAAGTCTCAGTTCTTTAAATAATAATTTCATGGCTCAAATGTACAGCCCTTTGAGTGCTTATCGATGATAAACTTCTGAAAGTTCATATTTTCCTAAAATTACTAACGCTAATCTATATATCCATCTCTTTTTTGGATTATGGGCAAAACTGTAACGTCATAATCTTGTGTAAAAATGAACCTGAGTCTCAAAACTGATTGTTTGGAAGATTTTTGAAATGGCCCTGAAAGATAAAATAAAAAAAAGTCAGTCTCGAGTAAAAGCTTTTCTCTGATTTGCCTTGACCACGTCATCCGGAGAGGGCGTGTCGAAAGAAAACGGGTTGATGTGATGGAGAGGTAGACACTGCACTCGTTCTTTCACTCTCTCCATCTGTCTGCTGTATAAGAAAGCATTATGCGTTGCTCTACAGCGCAGACTCTTCTCGCTGCTCACGGACATGCAAAACGCGGACGCAAAAATTGACGGTTTAGCAAACACGCGTTTTTTCTTACTAGCGGAGACTTGGGTAAAACTCAAAAGGGTTGGCGAGCGACTGTCAGGAGATGCTTGGGAGATAAGTGCGCTAAGATCGACGCTCTGATTTAAGCTTAGTGAGAGGGGCTTAGGTAATGCTGTTGCAGATTTTTTCAATGCTTGATGATTAGACATATTTTCACTCTTGAGAGATGCAGTGCATGTAAGTGACGCTTGGTTCTGGGACATGAGTTCAGACAGGGATGGTGCCGCTGAAAAGCCCGGAGGAGCATTTGAAGCAGGTGTTTGGGTAGGCTTTTGAATGTGCGTATTGTTTTGTGTACCAGTAATGTATGAATTCTGGGTGTTTTGGAGTCCTGGTAAACTGTCATAGAGTTTGGGACTGCTGTCCTGGTGCTCCTGAATCAGCTCAGCCAATGAAAGGCTTCCAGAGCTCTTCCCTTGCCCAGGTACTCCCAACGGCCCACTGCTTTGCAGGACAGATCTCAAACTTCCTAAAGAAACCGGAAGAGGGGCGGACCGCTGGGAATCCTGCAGCGCCAGACTACTGAGAGAGCAGGTTAGAAGAGCTGAGGAGGATGTCACACCCAGACCAGCTGGGACAGAGGTTCCCAAAGAGAAACCTGAAGAGAGAGACGCCCCAGAGCCAACAGACAAACCGGGAAAAGGTGGGACACTAGGACCCTGAGATAGAACTGCAGAAAGTGGGGGGGTAGAACCAAGAAAAGAACCAAAAGGACTGGTAGTAAGAGGAGCTGTGTAATCCAATGAGACACCAGTGGAAGAAACTAAAGGAGGAATGTTTGTACACTTCTGTTCATGCTGCGCTATTACTTGGGCAAGTGAACTTTGTCCTAAAGTTCCATCACTGCCCGAATTATGACTTGAAAGCACTTTTAAATGGCCTTTTGTCAAACTCCCCAGACCAGGGGGAGGATTTAAAACAGGAGGCGTTATCTTGTTTGGTTCAGGCATGGCTAACAGATCACTGAGGCTGTAAGACTGACTGCCGTCTCGTTTCAGGGGTTTGCCTGAATGTGCACTTGATACAGTCTTAATACTATCGTGTGATGGAGAAAATAAGGCTCCTTACCTTACGAGGGCCAATTGTAGTCAGAGAGTACAACCGAGAGGATGAGGAAGGCGATCAATGGTTAGCCACAAAGAAAGCAAGAAAAAGGCAATACGTTATACATGGTAAAATTAAGGATAAAAAAAACAACAACAACAGCGACAAATAAAAACTCAGTCTGGTGGATGTAAACAAAGTTAGCAGTTGAAGGCTTGGGAAAAATTAGTATCTTAGATTTTTCAATTGTATACATAAATTGTAAAGTAGAAAATTGTTTGTCTTAAATGTATAACAAATATGACAAATAATAATAAATATCAGTGTTAGCAGTATTACTTTTATAAATCATTTTTAATGTTTTATTATTTGCATTTATTTATAGCCTCTGGTAATGAAACACAACAACAAAAAATTAGGTTCTCCCCGGTTTTGGAAAAACCCTGGAGTTTAACATTTTCCCTTGAGACCTCATGCCAACTTTTTGTGTTTTAACTATCTGTGGTCTTGCTGGAGTGGTTTTCATTTTCATTTTGGATTAAAATACATAAGAGGGCACATTTTTAAGTGGAAGTGGCACAGATGTGTTTTGGGTAGTTAATGTGCTATAAATTGTCTAATGGTGTGTAGGTGTTTTTTTTTTGGTTGGTGTGTTCTGGTTTTGGGTGGAAGGGTGTGTGTGTGTGTGTACCTTTCTGTGGTGCAGCTGTGGTGGTAGGCTCGGGCTGTGCGTTGGTTCTGGCAGGAGGGGCGTGTGTATTGGTGTTCTCCTCAGTTAGAATGAAATCAAGGGCCCGGTGAGGGT
This sequence comes from Scardinius erythrophthalmus, assembly GCF_964197995.2. Classification (NCBI taxonomy): domain Eukaryota; kingdom Metazoa; phylum Chordata; class Actinopteri; order Cypriniformes; family Leuciscidae; genus Scardinius; species Scardinius erythrophthalmus. The sequence continues at coordinate 30,119,076 of NC_138235.1, forward strand.
CGCAGTCGTATTTAAGAGCTGCCTGAGTCAGTGTGGAGTCTGGAATTGAGTCTCCTAGTACTGTTCTCATGTGATCCAAACAGGAATACAATTGACCTGTCCAAACACAAACATATTAATATTAATAAAATCTAATACAATACATATTCCTAATGGAATATGTTAACATTCCTCAAAACTGAATATGGATTTTTGACAAACACAAAGGATTAGATTAATAATTACATCAGTACAAAAACACCATTGTTTAAGTTTGAACTTTACTACCTTTCAAAGTTTTGGGGTGGTAACCTCTGATGGTAAATCCCACAAGGTATTTTAATAAAATCCTAAAGATGAAACTCTTGGTCGCTCGCTCTTTTCTGACATGAATTGAAAAGCTGAACTCTGAAGTCAAAGTGTAATAAGTATCAATAAGATTTATTTCTTAATATTAAGCAGAGACTGTTTTTAACATTGATAATGATAATAAATGTTTCTTGAGCACAAAATCAGCATATTAAAAAGATTTCTGAAGGATCATGTGACGCTAAAGACTGGAGTAATGAATACTAGAGTAGAGTACAACAGTAATTTTAAATCGTAATAATATTTCACAGTTATACTGTATCACAAAATTACTGTATTTTTGATCAAATAAATTCAGAAGTGGTGAGCATAAAAGACTACTTTCATAAACATTTAAAATTTTGCCAACCCCAAACTTTAGAACGGTAGAGAACATATGCTTAAATTCCAATAACTAGTTGATTAGTCTGGCTTGAGGAAGATGGTTAGCCTGATTTAGTCCACCAGACATTAATCAGACATTTCTTAGAGATACAAAACTGCAACACTAATAGGCCTAACTTTTAGACTGTCAGCCCTCTGAAATCCTTTGAGAATTTGCATCTCTATATTCAAAGCACCCTTTGAAGCACGGCCTTTAAAAATATTAAAGAAAAAATTAGATAGACTTAGTAGCCATCTTAAACCCTCTCTTAACCCATAAAGTCAGTGTGTACCTTGCTTTAGTGGGTCTAGTGTGCTTGTGATGGTTGGAGAGGTTGGCATCTCCTCTTCCTCCTCCTCATATTCTGCCTCCTCCACGGTCTCTACATGTCGAGCCTGCCTTGAGTCTTGACGCGAGTAGATAAACTGTGCGGCTATGGAAACATGAATTCACAAACATCTCCATAACAGATAAAAATGAACATCAATATTATACAGTTAAAGGGTCAGTTCTGTCATCAATTACTCACCCTCATGTCGTTCCAAACCCTTAAGACCTTTGTTCGTCTTGAACACAATAAAATATATTTTTTATGAAATCTGAGAAATTTCTGTCTCTCTGTTACAAGTCTATTCACCCAAAACTGTGATGCATCTATATGTTCATTCTCGTGCAGTGACGCAGCACCTTTGAGTTTGAGCTTCCGCAAAAACAAATGAGATTTGTTCTCATGAATTAAACAACTAGTTTGAGCTTCCAATTACCACATTTGAGTACTCTTCATATGTTCAATGTTTATGTGAATAAAATCCTAAATTAAATCTGTTCATCATATACGTAAAGCATATACTCTTCAGAAGACTGGGATTAAACTGCTTGATCCATACGGATTTGTTTTACGATCTTTTTATTAATGGTTTGAACCTTCAGATATTTTGTGTGTTTGTTTATTTATTTAGCACAGTTACTACAACTCAGGTGAAAAGGTGAAATGACTTTCAATGGAGTGACAGATCTAAATTAAAATATCTTCATTTGGTTTTGAAGATGAACAAAAGTCTTGTGGGTTTGGAACAACATAAGTAATTGATGACAGAATTTTTGGGTGAACTATCCCATGATTCAACATGTGAATGCATGCGAGTATGGGGGATTTTTTTGGTGGGGAAAAGATGTACTTTTATAAATGGCACGGCACTGTCATATAAGAGTAGAACCAAATCAAATCTTCTTTTTTCATTTGATCCAATATAAGGCAAAACATTAAATGCAAATGATAATAAATATACAATCGTCAAAAAAAAAAAAAAACATTAGGAACATTTTGAGGTTGTGATTTATGACAATCAACTTTAATGAAAACACAAACCAGTGGCAGGAGAGATGCAGTAGTCATCCTCCACTGACTGCCCGTACAAGTCATCATCATCGAAGTCTATAAAAAAGGAAGAAATTGAGACAATTCTGTTTTACTCCATACCACAAAAGCAAGTTACAGTTAAAGCAATTCCACTGCATCAACAAACAGAAAAGCATAGATGGGGCCAAAAAAGCGTTGCTTAGTCAGCTACACCACCTGAAGCAATGCAACAACAGTTATTAACAAAAGTGAACGTCAAAAGTCACTAATACTGAGTAGAAATAGAGTGAATTTATGAGTCTTAACAAGAGAAAGAATCCAGCTGTTACTGTCTTATTTGTATACTAGACGGATGATCTGTGATCACCCATGTGATTTCAATTAAATGCAAATATTTGAGTTTAAAAGCACAGAACTGGTAACCAGGAGCACAGTCCAGCTGTTACCATCTGAAACAGTGACACGACAGCAGTCTGTCAGTATCTCTAGCACTGGACTCTGTATAAATAAACCAGCTAACTAGCAATCATACAGGCCTCTTTACATAAAAGCGGCTACATATCATATTTCCCGTATATACCTTCGTCGTAGTTATAACCTCGGACATTCCTGTGGCGGGACATTTTTTGTTCGACGGCTTTCTTTCACGTAAACAATGTACGCGAGGCAAAATATCAATTGTCAGAGCAAAGTTTAGGCATGCGTCTCACTCCAAAGCCGCCATGTTGACGCCGGCCATCAGAAGCAGGAGGGACGCGCATGCGCAGTGAGAAAATACACAAGTTGATTCTGAAAGCCTCTAAAACTAAAAAGATTCTAAAAGCCAGATTAAATAATGATGTTTTTAGTCTAAACTAGAATCTATGCGGAGATTATAGGTAACACGGTAAGTTTAGCAAAGGATAAACATACACTTTCAGAAAATATTTAGACACATATGGGCCTAGGTTAAAATAGCCTATGTCTGTGTTAACTTTACAGTGAAATAATATAGGCCAAGGCCTAGTTAAAAAGTGTAATAGATACTTTTTATTCTACAATGCAAAGTGTATATAAATCAAACATGAATTGACACTTACACATATGGCAACATGTAGCTAATGTCTAACTAAATTATTAATGATGAGATTAATTAGATTAATACAGCTGCGTGACAGTTGGGGAACCGCTGACAATGGGGTTTCCAACTAGCTTATCTATAATGTGTATATTTTTCACTCATTGTCATGTGTTTAATTGATCTTTTGACATCTTTATAGCAGCCCAAGTGGATAAAAAAAAATCCCCTGTAAGGTTTATCTCTCCTTGGAACACAAGACTCTGCAGCTGCGAAACCTACTCCAGTGGAAACCACCTTCAATCTCTCTCCTACTCTATGCTATATCAGATTTTCTAGGATCTTGATATTTCGGTTTCAATACTTTCAATAAATCTATGGATGAATCACTTAGGAGATATGATAGGATTTTTGGGTGAATGTTGAATCAGTTTGATTGCCATTTACATTGTAATGTCTTATAAGTCAGGAATAGTGAGGTAAAGTATGTAAAGTAAGTAAAGTTGTTCTGTACAGCAGGCAGATAAGGAGAGAGATTTACCACAGTCACTAATCTGATACTGTTTGTGCTAAATATGGTTTCATTCACATCTGCATGACATTTAAACTTTGAGAACATGTCTAAATTTAACTTAAAACACACTCAGCACTGCAGATATACAGTTGCTTCACTGCTTCATGCTTTCTTAGACTGACCCAGTTATATCAAGTCTACAGAGTAGGTTGCAGAGACACAGGTGGGAGGGGTTCTTTCCATGTACAGAGAAAGCATCCCGATGCAATTTTGTATGAATTTGTACGAATATTGAATATTTTTGAAGAAGAAAAAAACCCTGCAAGCATGAAAGATCCACCCCTAAACCTAACCATCAGTGGGGCGTAGCAGATCATACAAATATGTGTGAATTCATATGAATTAACCACCAATTCGCAAAAACATAAAATAGTTATGAATTGCCATGAGAGTGTATTGGAGGAGTTTAAATGAATGGCACAAATATGCATAATTAATAGTTTTCTTGCTTCAATTTCAGATGTCTTACTTTAGTCAGCATGAAATGAAAGTTGCAATAGTCTTTTCTTTGCTATTGTGACGTATATCCGAGTGAAACGGATTCTCGAACAAGGAAAAATGTAGTGCGGGACTTGATTTTGCCCATTGAGAACTGACAGAATCATTGTGGTTTGCTATTGCTGTGATGTCATGTGATGTGAGTGACAGGTTGGCCCGCCCTCACACTAGTAAACATGTCATCAGAGAAGAGAAAAGATGATGGTGATGCAAGAGGGAGGGAAGTTATTTTGATTAAAGATTACAAGAGCACATTAATTAAAAAAAATATGTTATGATGTGCACAGATCAATTTATAATAAATACTGCAATATTCCATACAAAATAAGAACTGTCACTTTTGATGTCATGGCAAACAGTAATGAGGAGAGATGAGATGAAGGAGACAGGAGATGAACATTTGACTGACCCTGGATTAACCCTGGGTGTGGTATGTTTGTGCGGTGGGGGATGTTTCATTCACTGCAACTTTCTAAAAAGTGTTACCCACAGGTTGTCTCGGTGGCTGGGTCTGGGAATCATGGTTGGGGGCATAGAGTAGAGATAAATTTCAACATTTTAATTAGGCATTAAACAGTGGTCAGTCTCAGTCTTAGTCTCTCACATCACTAAGCCTGTCTGTTTGTGGCGTCTGTTTCCAGAATGACTCACAAATATTTTGAGGTCAATGGAAAACTCTGCACTTTAACATCATCACACATGTGCTCACGTTAAGTGATTTTTCTTGTAGCCTACATTTGATGTTAGACGCATTTTAGAAGCTTCAGACATGAGTGGCGGGCAACAGGGCTGGAGAGAGTTGTACAGTCAGATTTATCATCAAATGAGTTACTTAGGCCTACTGTATTTTACTCATAAACACGTCATGGCTTTTCAGTTGAGCAATGCTCTTTATTAATGTTGCATTTCATAACTAACTGCAATAGAATTATTAATATTCTTTAATAGTTGGAATTTATTACACTACTTTCCAGAATAGGCCTTCCTCATTTTGATTGGTCAGTGTCATTCTTCATTCAAATAACTGCTCTGGACCAGTAATTTTACCAATATGAATCAAAACATTGTGAAGTTAGCACTGAGAAACAGTCTAATATGTTTTTAGATTCTACTTGGTTTGATATTCTGTTATTTATGGAATGAAATTCAAACACGTTTTAAGTTGTTGAATGACACCACAGCAAATATGAATTAGTTGAGATGTTGAGTAATCTATGAGTGGGTCATAAATCACATGCCCTCATAGGGAAGTAAACTACTGAAATAAAATGGCGACTTATGTGTTTTTTTCTTCTTCTATCTTTTAATGAAGCACCCTATTAACCCCTCCTTGTTCTGCAATGGATGGATGAGCGCTCTCAGTCATCGGCGTGCAGACACAAGGCGCGTTCACGAGCTGCGAGCTCTGCTGAGCACGTGAGCGTCGGCGGTCAGAAACAATGGCTCGCGCTGATCGATATGTTAAGTGACGGTCACAATGTGCCAACCAAGTAGGCGCAAAGGCAAAACAAAACATATAGACCACAAAAACCCTCAAGGGTGTGTGAAAAAGAAAGATGATTATCCTTGATGATTATGCAATTACGCAGACTACATGGCAACAGGTTGGACATGTCGGAGAACTTAAACAAGCTGCACAACTTTTCAGTTCCAGACAAATAACCTGATCGTGACTTTCAGTAACAAAATGTGCAGTGCATTGTGTAACTTTGGTACTGAAGCCAAGTGAAAATATCAGCAAACCAGAGGTGGCAAGCTACATTTCTGGAAAAGGAAAAGCGAAACTGTTGCAACCTGATGAAAGTGAGAGAAGTGAAATAAAGTAGTTAATTTAAAAGAATTCCTGGGAAATAACAAAATAGCAGATTTCGAACGAATATAATTTTAAGTAGATTTCAGGGTAATTGGTTCCATAACTGAACACCTGAACTTTGTTCGAATTCGAAAAAGTGTCGAATGATGTCAGCGGTTCTAAAACGTGTAAGCTATTCATTCATTGTGACGTTATTAAAGTACTCTGTCTCTGACTGTGTGTTTTGAGCTCTGAATTTAAGCGCTACAATAGCTTACTGTAAAAGAATCCACGTTATGATACATACGGCGACCAGTGCAGTTCAATTCTCGAACAAATGACTCTTATGAGCCGGTTCTTTTTAGTGAATCAAAAACACTGAATCAGTTAATCTCCCATGTCCTACTACTCGAATTGTAAGGCTCGTGAGACTTGTTCATATGGTTGTTCATATAACGTATTAAAGATACACATTATGAGTTGTGTTGTTTTCAGTGTTGTTAAATAAAAATGAATAAATTGTTACCACATGTTTGTTTAGTATTTGTATTTAAAATGTGCATTTATGCTGCCTCTAAAAGATCTGTCAAAAGTCACACAAATCTGGGTTTTGCAGGAAAACACGTTTTAGAATTGTATTATATTTATTTCTGATTTGTAATATATGTTCTGTTATAATATGAAACGATCGTCTCTTGGCAAATTAAATAAGAACACTTTTTAAAATGATCATAATTTAAAAAAAAATTAATCTCGAACCGAACTCGTTAAGAGGAATCGCGATCGGAACCATCCTTTACGATTCCGTCACTTACTACAGTACAGCCTCAGTACCGCAGAAACAGCGCTAAGCTTGAGAGATGATGCCCGGACCCCTCACGCTCTGTTTCCCCCTGTTTTCCAAACTTTCACTCCCACTCAGAGTCCACATTGTCCTCTAAGAAACGCACTGCCACCCCTCCCTGCCTTTTTACCACGAAAAACACAATAAAATTGTTCTAAAAGAACAACAGAGGACGATTAGCGCGGAACGAAAGGCGCTCTGATGAGTGAATAGTAGAGAGGTTGTGCGCATGCGCAGGACCCGAGGCGCCAAATTTAGCGGGAGGGAGAGAGACAGCCCTAGCTTTGTCTGATGGATCTGTTTACAATATCGCACACTCCGCTAGAGAGCTTAATATCAGCACTTCCTCCTCGAAGAGGAGCTGACAGCACTCAACTTCAGCACACTTGAGGCGAGCGCACTCATCATCACCTCTCTACCCTCTTCTTAAACAGCGGGATGGCGAGGCGGCACAGACACAGGTGAGATTTAAGTTTTATGCATTTTGATGAACTTTCGCGCATGTATTTCCTTATATTATGAGACTGCGCTCCATAGGCACATGCGGGCATTTAGACGCAAGGCTAGACAGTTCGTGCTGATACCATTTCATTTATCAAATGCGTGCTCAGAAATGTAGCGCTTATATTTGGTTGCATTTTTCCAAACGCACGCATCTCTCCGCGGAATGTGTCTTTCTTCTGGTTGGGCTGCGCCGCGCTGAACAGGTGGATGGCATGTGCGCTCCCCGCTCGCGCTCGCGCCCGCGCGGTGGTCTCGCGCTCGTGTTCATTTACATTTTCATTCATCCACCGTGCGCGCAGGTAGAGCGTGTGAATCCGCTGGACAGGTTACGGCGAGATTCGGTACTTCCCCAAAAAAATCACACACTCATTTTGATTCAGAAACAATTGACGAGAGGCACAATTTCAGCGGCAACGTAGTGTGGTTGAAAAATAGCGGGCGACTGCAGAAACCTCTCGACATGTTCGTGTGTTTTTTTTTTTTTTACGTTTTAATAACGTTTGGATTAATTTTGAGATTATATGTGAGCCGGATGGATTATGTCCACTAAATTTTCTAAATCCGCCTTACAATTGTCGGGATTTGGAACAACTAGTAGTATTATAGTCTTAAAGGGATAGTTCACCCCAAAAATGAAATTCTGACATCATTTACTCACCCTCATGCATGAATTTCTTTCTTTTTGAATTTCTTTAAAAATATATTATATGTATATATATGTATGTATATATTTATATATATATATATGTATATATGTATGTATATATAAGGCAGAATGTGAGGGTCTGACAGTCTCTATTCACTTTGACTGCATCTTTTTTCCATCCATACAATGAAAGTGAATGGTGACTGTGGCTGTCATCCTGCCTGATATTTCCTTTTAAAGAAATATCAAGGATTTTAGAAGAAAATAAGTAATGCAGGTTTAGCATGAGGGTGAATAATTGATGACAGAATTATCATTTTTGCATGCACTGTCCCTTTTAAGTTTGTGTTTAAAATTTCAAAGCCATCATGCAGTTCATATGCATGTGCTTTTCCATTAGAGACATTTTAAAAGCTCAGACGACAGGCATTTGATGTTGTATTGGTCACATAAGATCACGGTAAACTACTTAAGACTCAGACTGATGTTTTGAAAAATACCTTTGAATAAGGTTTCAGCCACAGTGAGTCTATTTTGACATATCTAAACTCACATGTACAATTAGTCAACAACCCTCATTGCACACTAAGATGAAACCGTATCTATTTGACTATATATATATATTTTTTTTTCAGTGAGCTAGCTGCGTTTTGAGTTTTACATTTCCAAGTACTTGTAGTCAAAAAAGTGAGCTATCATCTTCATCTTTCGCTTTAAGCACTGGTAGTAAGGATAAACGTAGGTTTAAAAGTACGTATACACATACACCTGTAGCACAAAGAGCAGGAGAACATTGTTCTCTACGTCTGCTTGTGCTCTATCGTGATTGGCCAAGAGCTGGCCAGGTGAGATGGTTTTGACAGTACCTGTGCAGGTCTGAACACGCTTCCATCCTGAAACAGTGCCAGTCCACACACACGTTCACTGTTTCTGTGGAAACCAAAAACATCAGAACAGGTTTCTCTGAGCGTGTCCCCCCTGCACCCTAACCTGCCGGCTGTACTGGTTCATCCACTCTGGTTTTGTGTTGACTGTGTTAGCGCTTAATTTTACTAGAATGCGTGATAGACTTATGGGGGTGAAAGGGTGTTTTTTTTTTATGTATGTCAACAACCACATCTAACATTTTCATGAGGATCTGCTCGTTTTTCCTCATCCTTCATGTTTGCTCTTCTGCTGTTTCACTACCCCCCCCCCCCCCTTCTCTGGTTATTACCCTACTCTCCTTATCTCACAATCTTTCATTTACCCTTCCCTCCAGTGTTTACAGTAGCGACGAAGATGATGATGATGTGGAGATTTATGATCATGACTACGATGGTCCTCATGCCAAGACAGGAAAACGCCACCTCGGCAAGACACGCTGGACCCGTGAGGAGGTATGCAAAACTGTTGCCTGGCTTTGTTTGAGTGTTATTTTTCAGTATAACACTTTAAAAAAAAGAAATAAGCTTTAAAATAAAAATAAAATTTTGAATGCTAAATTAAAATTTGAAATATTAAATATACATATATATATATATATATATATATATATATATAAAGTCACATGTACAAATGTGTGTCTATATATATATAGTGTGTGTGTGTGTATTTATGTAGTTTTTAATTATATAGTCTTAACACAGATATTCTTCTGATATATAATTCAAAGCAAAAAAGCTTTCATTGTTTTATGGTTTTGCACACACTGAGTTTTTGATTTTTGCACCTTTTGACATTCAGTTGTTTTAAAGTAGTGTTTTTGGCGGCTTTGTTTTATATTGTATCCTATGTATTCGTTAAAACTTAGTTTAGTTTAACTGATAACTTTATTCTTCAAGTAGCTTTTGTGAGGTGTTTATTTAATGGAATATCATTTATTTATTGTTTGTTTAACAATGCATTATTTGATTATGTATTTAATGCTGCTATAATGTTGACTTTTTACAGGATGAGAAGTTGAAGAGGCTGGTAGAGCATCATGGTTCAGAAGACTGGAAAGTCATTGCCAGCTTTCTACCTGTGAGTCTTTGTGTTTGTGTCTATGGTTGTTTAAATGTGTGTGTATTTATGTGGCTTGTGTATTTAAGCTTTAGGGGGTTAGGTTAGGTTATGTTAGGTGTGGTGTTTTATATATGTGCATTTGCATGTGAATAGCCAAAGGATCAGGTACTGTAGAAGTGTGTGCACGTTTTGGAGGATTTTGCATAATTGGGTATTCCTCATTGGTTGGCCTAGTTTGGAACAGAGTCAAATGGGGGGGATATGGCAAGGTTTCAGAATCCACTGTGCACCTGCAAGCACACACGGATGTACAAACACACACACACACAAATGTGCACTCAGGTAGAAGCATATGTTCACATACAAATTTCTCAGGCACAAACACATAGAGTGCACACACATACAGATGCTAAGCTTAATGCAGGGGGAAAAAAAGCATCTAGGCTATATCTAGATAGAGATTGCCACACGTCAATCTCAACACATGAACAAGAATTAGAAACTAAAGCTGTTTCATTTCTGATTCACTCTGTGGGGTTTCCGAAACACCTGGGATTTCAAGCCCACTGAACTCATATTAAAGACAAAAATTACTTTAATTCAAGTTACACACCACATTGACAATCCAAAATTAGTTTCCATTCTCACTGTACTTGTGTGTGTGTGTTTCACAGAATCGCACAGATGTTCAGTGTCAGCATCGCTGGCAGAAAGTTCTCAACCCTGAACTTATCAAAGGGCCGTGGACGAAAGAAGAAGACCAACGGGTAAGACATCTACAACCTGACACAAAATAACCATACCACAACCAATATGTTACCTCATATAACCAAACTACAGCCACAGGATTGCAATTACACAACCAAATAATCCACATGCAGTTGAGGAGGAAAGTAAAGATCCATTGAGCGGGTGTTGTGTTGTAATGATTAACTGGCGAGACCAGGTGTTTCTCCATTTATCGTCATTTTTATGACCCAGCAGAAGTCATTAGCAGGTGTATTTCGCAGATATTCGTCGTAATACCACTATCTGTATCTGTGTGCAATCTTAAAACACTTATGCAATGTTAGTTCCCTTTCTCTCTGGGTTTGTGCTGGCCTCCAGTACACCCCTACACCTCTTTCTGCATACACCTCCTTTTCCTCAATCACTTGCTCACCACAATTTTCTTTTCTCTGTCTCAGGTGATTGAGTTGGTTCAGAAGTACGGCCCCAAACGTTGGTCTGTGATCGCAAAGCACTTAAAGGGGCGGATCGGTAAGCAATGTAGAGAACGCTGGCACAACCACCTGAACCCTGAGGTGAAGAAGACTTCCTGGACTGAGGAAGAAGATCAGATCATCTATCAGGCACATGAGAAACTTGGAAACCGATGGGCTGAGATTGCCAAGCTACTCCCGGGCAGGTAAGGAAACGCTACTGAAACGCTTATATTCTACGTATTTGTATGTGATAAGGACAAACTTATGTTATTTTCTTGTCATCAGAACCGATAATGCCATAAAGAACCACTGGAACTCCACTATGCGGCGGAAGGTCGAGCAAGAGGGCTACCTTCAGCACGCCGCTAAAGTCAGCCCCACTCCACTAAGCAACGGCTACGCTAAACCTCACCTCCTGAACTACAATCACACACCGACCAACACATCCATGCCTGCCTCTTCCATGAGCAATCAGTATCCGTACTACGTGCCTGACTCACAACGGGTACGAGAAAACTTCTCTCTCATACGTTTACCTGTTTAAATAATGGTATTGTTGGGCACAGAGTAAAATTACGATTCTGAATTCTTCAGTTGGTAATTGATCTTTTATTCCCCTTGTGTTCAGGTGCCATTTCCACTTGCTCTTCAATTGAACATCTTGAACATTCCTCAACATGGCACTGCTCCTATCCAGGTAACCAATGAGTCAATTAAACTGTGACTGTAATATAATGTTTCTATTTCAAATAAATACTGTTCTTTGAGCTTTCTATTCATCAAAGAATCCTGAAAAAATTAAGCAGCACTACTGTTTCAACATTGATAATAATAAGAAATTTTTCAGCATATTTGAATGATTTCTGAAGGATCAAGTGACACTGCAATCTGGAGTAATGATGCTAAAAATTCAACTTTACCATCACAGTACATTTGTTTTTTGTGCGACCAATCTGACGTGTTTTCTCTCTATTGTTTTCAAATTATTTCGACGCTCCTAGTTTTTTTATATGATCGCGTTCAGTTCAAACTCACAGCTCGGACATAATAAAACACTGAGTTTTGTTCATTTTGCTTCATTTTGATTCCTGTGATACAGAGACACTACAGCGAAGAGGACCCCGAGAAAGAAAAGAGGGTGAAGGAGATCGAGATGCTCTTGATGTCAACAGAAAATGAGCTGAAGGGACAGCAGGCACTACCAGTAAGTGTGTGTGTCTGTGTTTTTGTGTAAGTGTCTATGTGTGTGTGTGATTAATTGGAGGAAGCATCTGGGGGTCTATTTCACATTCTAACTGCTTGGCTAAATTATGCAATTGTGCCTTATCACACCACAAGCTCTGTTTAACTCCTTGTGCAACTCCGAACCCCCTCCCAACACTTCACATCATTCAACTCAACAAGTTCCCTTTCTCTCTGACTGTTCTTCCTGCATGCATCCCTCTCTTTATTTCGCTTAATTTCTGCCACTCACTCCCATACACAACTTCTTTTTCCCCTCCCTCTCTCGCAGATTTCCATGAACGGCTACAGTGGGTGGAACAGAGGCTCTTTGACGGACAGCTCGGTTGGCGTGTTTGTTTCAGTCCCGGCTCCATCCCTAGACCAGGGATGCCTTCCAGAAGAAAGCGCCCATGGCAACACAAACAGCCCAAACAATGACTCCAGCTCCAGTTTACCAGAGTTTATTGATGCTATTGATTCGGTAAGAGACCATAATATAGATCATCCTATATTAGATCTAAAAGGAACGTGACCCTGTAAAGGTCAGCTGATAGCCACCGTTTAGTTACCTGTCAACCTCGGTGTCCTCACATGATCTCGTCTTCTCAGGCCCCATCTATCTGGGCCAACTTACACTCTGATAGGAGGTTGCCTAAAACTGAAGCTAAGTCCAATCAGGGTTCGCCCACCCACAACGATGACAGCAGTGCCCTCACATTTCTTTGCTCTACGCCCAAACATTCAGCCGTCAGACACCTGCCCTTTTCTCCCTCTCAGGTAGCCTGAAACTTCTCCGCATATATCAATCAGTCACCCAATAACTCAATCATGAGTATCACTTATTATCTGATTACCATGAATCAATCTCTTCACACTAACACCTATCAGTCTGCATTAGTCTACATGCGTAGGATTCATCTAAAGGTCATGTAACCATACATAACATGCATTTATAACACCCATGAGAGTTTTTTGGGTGTCATAATGTGTGTGCTGAGGAAAAGATATTAGATTGTATTACATCAGCTCTTAGTGCTACACTTTTTACCCCCTCGGAATGGCTGTGTAATCAGTGCTTGGCTGTTTTTAGGGAATTAGTTTCATAGTGATGTCAACCACTACATAACCAAGACAGCATTTGACTTTAATATCAGAAATCGGTTACATTTTATTTGAATGTGTCACTGTTACAGTGTAATTATACATTAAAGTACTGAGTTATATTAATTAACTACTAGGGTAGGATAAGGGTTTGGTTTAGGGTTAGTTGAATGTAATTCTGCCTAATGTATATAGATATTACTATAGTAAATACATGTAACGTGTAACAGTGACACATTCAAATAAATTACCCAGAAATCATTTGAGTTCGACTTTAAACATGTGAATTTGTACGTGAAGGAATGCTGCATTGTTTTCTTGACTGCCAGGGGCAAATTGAACGGAAATTCTAGTGAACAACGCATGCAATCACTTTCAATTTCCTCTGACAGATTTATTTTGCACTTGACAATTTTATGCTTAGCAAATGTTTGCATATTTGTTCATTACAAATATTTGTTCTTCATTACATGCTAGTGTTGCTCTTTTAGCCTAGTGACAGTAGTTTATTGTGCATGATGAATCTTTTGAGGTTTATGCTGATTTTGACCCCTTTTAGAGGTCCTCCTACACCTCTGAATGTTAAATAAGTGGTTTTCAGATTAGTATCTGATTGTTGCCTTCCTTTCTTCCTCTCTTTTGTAGTTCTTTAATGCATCAGTGAGCCCGGACTCAGACAGTCAAAATGTACCGGTCACGCCCTCACCTGTCTGCTCCCAGAAAGCACTGCAGCAAGACCTTGCTCTTCGGCCTCAGAAGGAAAACGAGCTGTAAGGGCCCATTTCAATACTTTTTGCATTTGTAATGGCTCTTTATGTGATTCTTAAAGAAGTTTCCCATGCAGATATAAAGCATAATCACAGGGTGAATTAAATGAATGAGACTTAATGAGATTCTAATAAAACCCTGAATAATTAATAATGTACATATGGGCGTTCTGTTTCAGGTTCCGGACCCCCAACCTGAGGCGTTCTATCATGGAGTGCTCTCCTCGCACACCCACTCCATTCAAATCCACACTGACAATGCAGGACACCAAATACGGACCTTTGAAAAGGGTGAGACTATAAACATTTTTTACATTTTAAAAAATATTATTTTATATACTGTGTGTGTACTTGTACAACTATCTTTGTGAGGACCGGTTTGAGTTTTAGACCATCAGAGTGAGGACAAAGATAGTAAAGGGATATTTTGGCCAGTCCTCACTTTCTGAGACCCCATTAAAGGCCTGTTTGAGGGTCAAGGCTTGGTTTTAGGGATAAGGTTATAAGTAGGAATAGAGTAGGTTTAGGGTAAGGGTTCGGGTTAGGCACTTAGTTGAGATGGGTAAGGAGCTAGAGATTGCATTGTGTCAATGAATGTCCTCAAAAGATAGATGTAAAATAATGTGTGTGTGCATTTCATGCTCTCTGATATTAACATTGTATGCTATTTTGTGTATAATTCAATATAAAAAACTAAAACTAAAAAAATTATTTTAAATGCTACATTTATAACGCACATTGCTAAAGAATTAATAGTATTGCATTATATATGCCAAAGGTAATCTGAATGTAAAAACAGGGGAATGAGCACAATTAAATATCCAATTAATTTAAAAGCATTTAATATCGGCCAATAACCAATATGGAACCGATACATCATGCATCACTACTTTGGAATATTTTACTCAAGACTCTATTCTGGTTTCAGGCCCACAGCCCTTCATTGAACTCTGGAGTGGTTGGTAATATTAAGCAGGAGCCTCAGGAGTGTGAGATCAGCGTCGGGGGGGTGCATCTGGAACAGCCCCCCCTGAAGAAGATAAAACAGGAGGTCAGTTTGGGCTAATGTGCGCCCCTTCATTTGAATACATCTCAATGTGATATTCAAATAGCAGAAATGAAAAACGTCTTGTCTGTAGGTTGCTATTTGAATTTGTTAGTTATATCGGTAAGCAGTCAAACTTGTCTGATCCATCTGTGTAAGAGTGGGGGGTGTGAATTGGATATTGAATATTGGACGTAGGATTATGAAAGCAATAGACTGTAATTTCTGCCTGGCGGGTTTGTATATATTCAATAATTGATTGGGATCTATAGGTGGAGTCGGCTTGTCTGCAGTGGGAGGAGCAAGATCTCCAGACCCAGCTGTTCCCTTCCAGTGGCTCCGCCCATGACATGCCTGTGAGTATCTTGATTTTGTTCGTAAATGGATGTTGATCTCCGCCTCTGTAAATAGTTTTCATTTATCAATATTATTTCGATATTTGACGACTCCGTTCTCTTTGGGACTCATAGGATATGTTGACTAGCTCTGTGCTGATGCTTCCTAACGCAGAGAAAACTGAGGACGGACACAAAGCCGCCCAGCTGCCCCGCAGAGCCATGGGAAGTCCTCTGCAGGTACAAAATCTATCACGAGACCCTTATACACACCCATTTAAAATGGGTGTCCAGATACAGTACTGAAATGAAATTTGGCTTAAATATGTACATATATCATGTACGTGTACAAAACTTTATAGCTCATGTAGTAGCACATATTGACTTTATGACTGCAGGTGCTGAATTGTGCCATAAAATTGTAAATGTGTGATTTATTAGACACTGAAGCGTATGCTATGCAAAACCAGAGCAATCACCTTCAACTTTGACTTTTTCTACTTCTCTCCATCTTTACTTCCTCTCTCTCTGTATCTTTTCTCTCTCGCAGCAGTTGAGCACATGGGAACAGGTGCTTTGTGGGAAGACGGAAGAGCAGACGATGCCCTCTGAAGCCACGCACAAATACCTCAGCAATTATTCTTCACGAGCACTGGTCATGTAAAGAGACAGATAGAATGAGACAGAGACAAATATAGAAAGGGAAGAAGAAGGAGGGAGAGTGAAAGAAGACAATCGTTCTGAAAAGAAGTAAAAGAGGAACACTTCAACACTTCTAGTACATTATTTGGGAGAGGCTTCAAGCCATTTTGTAGACTGCACAGTTGATGTTAGTCGCCAATGTTTAAGCTGTGCCGTCGCTTATTTGATTTGAGCAACCAAAGACATTATTCATGTTGTGTTTGATTTAAATTTAATAATATTGTATTATATATTTTGTATTATATATGGGAAATGAATTCTCTATGTGGGTTCTAATTTTATGGATTTTAATATAAGGAACAATTTGCAGTAATTTATTATTATTTTATATTAAGAATAATAATTAACTACCATGGCCGCCTTTGCCAGTGTTTGACCCCAGTATTGCTCACTTCTTAATCGCTAAATGTGTGTTAATTGTAAGGAGCTTGTGTCCTCCTAGCATTATCAGAATCATACACCTAAAACTACACAATATTTGTACTCCATATCTGTGGGTGAACAACAGAACTGCCCTTGCAGAGATCGTATGTATTTCAGCCAAATGCCTAAAAGCACTGCTATGTATTCCTGACCAAAACAAACCATGTCCAATGCCTAAAAATGACTGCGCCAAGTTTGAAAATTCAAGTTTGCCTAATGTAGATCTTTGGTGATATATCTAGCGTAAAAAGGTCTCTGTCAGTTTAGTAGTGTTGCCATTTCAAAAGCAAAACCACAATGTTGAGCTTTCATTGTATTAGCACTATTTCAGGTTTTAGATCAACTATGCAAAGATTTCAACAGAACAAAAAGTGTTTATTGTTTTCATTTTTTTTTTTTTTTACAGTTTTTGTATTTGTAAAACAAGGGAAAACAAGGTTTACCAAGCATTTTCAAGTCGGGTTGAAAATTGTAACGAATTTGCCTTTGTGATGATAAAACATTTCTTGATCATGTTTTCTTAAACACTTTTTTTTTATGTCAATTTGTAATCAGATTTACATTTGGTATTTTTTACTTTTTGAAACACTGAAATGATTGTTGCTTTTATACCTAGTCGGCTTGTTTTTGATATTTCAATCAGCATTTGATACTAAGATTGCAGTGCCCAATCAAAAGCATTTAGCAATAACGTTTTTGTTATTCGCTGCCTTTTTGTATTAGCGTCAAGTACAAACACTTTTTTTACACTGATTTTGAACTTTTCATAAATCTTTTTATACAAACTTTTATAACTGCCTTGTAAATAAAGTGTGTTTTTGAAAAAATATCTCTGGCTTAATAGTTTCTTTTCCACTTAATTGAGTTTGAATAGCGTGTTCCTCAATGTTTACTAAAATCAATTCACTTGCACAAATGGCCATAAGACCAAAATCTAACTACTTTCTGTATTTGATGCCAAGATACATAAAAAACTAAAATAGTAATTGATTTTTATTATTTAATCATTTTAAGTTAATGAAATGCTATACAGTGGCCCTAAAGTATTTAAAGACTTAGTTACTCTTAAATAAATAATAAGTCATATCTGCAATGAACAAGTGATTTTTAGCAAATGAAGTCAGTATACAAATATAATTATGAACAATGTCTTTTGTTTTATAACAAAAAATTAAGTATAGATATATTCATATATTTATTAATAATAAGATAAATATATTTAATATTACTAAAATGGTTTGCTTGAAAGTATTTTTTCAATAATGCAACTTTTATTATAATAAAATGCAACACAAAAGGTGTATGCTGTCATTAAAAAATAAATAAATGGTAAAGTTGGGTTTTCTTCATAATAAAATCCAAAGACATGTGGCTTAAAATACTTTTGCAGACCTATAGGCCTCTGATGGATAATTGTAACCTTAATCCAGTTGTGAAGAAACAACATCACACACCCACATAAATGAAGGCAGCCATTTTCCATAGACCACTGAGCCATCTCAACTAGTGCAGTACTCAGTATTCACTCAAAAGCTTGTGGGCAGTGAGATAACTACAATAGTATTCAAATGGTTCTTTATAACCCATAAAGAAATGATAAAGGCTCAATATGAATGGAGAGAATCTAGAATTACCTATTAACTCTTTATCGGGGTTTGTAGTAAGGGATATGCAAATGCCACCAACTGTATTCTCTCAGGCTATCTTAGGAATGCTTTCCCTTAGTGCCTATACACACCATCACATGCACAAGTTGCCAAATTAGACACAACATCTATTTGCTCACACGGGTGTGTTGACTGTTTTTGAGGGTGAATTTGAGATCTTTAAGCGAGGTGTTTTGTAGAGAGCTGTCAGTCCCCCAGGGCTTCACACTGATGGAAAAACT
The DNA here is from genome assembly GCF_964197995.2 of Scardinius erythrophthalmus. NCBI lineage: Eukaryota > Metazoa > Chordata > Actinopteri > Cypriniformes > Leuciscidae > Scardinius > Scardinius erythrophthalmus. The sequence goes on from NC_138235.1 coordinate 30,137,739, forward strand.
TTCCAACTCTAGCCCTAACAGATGCTCCCCCTGTTCATGTCTGTGTGGGTGAGAAAATGAAGTTAAAAAAAAAGAACATTATGGGTTTATACTAGCATTTGAACATCTATATGTGCATGTTTGAGGTGCAGAAACTCTGCTTGAGTCTCTTGAGGGTATAGCTTTTCCTGTGTGGCTGTTAAAGGCGGAGGCCCGGATCAGACCAGGGCCTAAATTTAAAGCTGCCCAGCTCTCACATCCCCCATCCTGACCACCTGCTCACTGGCCTCCCCACATCCACATTCAGCCCCAAAAACACACCATAGGTGCCAAATATACACGAGCTGGAAGGCTATTCATGGTTCAGTACACTAGAATAATATCACAACCCTCAACCACACATAACGTTGATTTACTGTAAGAAAGATCTAGATATGTGTTCAAAATAGGGTGGTTTACAGATAAAAAGAGATGATGATGATGATGACCAAATATAAATTATTCCGTCATTGTTATTTTTATCCAGCTAAAAGTAATTTAGATAAAACTATACACAGTTAAAGAGGACGCCTGAAAGAGGAAAGGGAGGTAGAAAAAGGGAGAGATGAGAGGAGAAACAGAGAATTATTGTCTAAAAAGAGTTTTGCTACTGTGTCAGCTGATGCTCTTTTGTGCAAGCATCTGTTCACTAAATGTGTGTGTTTGTGTGTGTGCGAACGCTGTGGGTTACAGGAACGGAAAGGCCTGTCAATGAAGAGACACGAGCAGACTTTCAGAACAGGAGCACAGCCCCCCAAAAACCCCACACACCTGCTCGCTGTCTGAGTGAGAGAGAGAGTGAGAGAGAGAGAGAGAGAAAGAGAGAGAGAGAGAGAGAGAGAGAGAGAGAGAGAGAGAGAGAGAGAGAGAGAGAGAGAGAGAGAGAGAGAGAGAGAGAGAGAGAGAGAGAGAGAGAGAGAGAGAGAGAGAGAGAGAGAGAGAGAGAGAGAGAGAGAGAGAAAGAAAGAAAGAAAGATAGATAGATAGATGGTGGCAGTGGTGGTGGGGGTTGAATCACCACCCCAAAGTGACACCAAAAAACAAAAACACAGGTGCAAAGAGTTCCTTCCACTCATACACACACCCTCCGAACGTGACCTTTGTATTGGAAACATGGTGTGTGGAACGTTTCCGAGCTCAATAATGACATCACATATGTCTCTAATCGACCTCCAATCAGAACTCAGTGTTCAATTTACAGGGTGGGTTGGAAGGGAGGATCTGACCCCCATAATTAACATTTGTTTAATGTTAAAAGTATATATATTAGTGTAGAGTTTTGTCATGTAATGTTTCTTTTTATTAACTTTACTAAACACAAACGTTAGTAAAGCATTACATTATATTATATATTATTATATTATATTATTATGTAGGCTATTGAAGTATTTAATATATACCATTCTAAAGATTTTTTTTAAAGAAATTAATATTTTATTCAACAAGGATGCATTAAATTGATCAGAAGTGAGAGTGAAAACACACAAAAAATTATATGTTTTGTTTTCCACAAAAATATCAAGCCGCACAGCCGTTTTCTCCACTGATAATTATAAGAAATGTTTCTTCAGCATATAAGACCAAATCAGCATATTAGAATGGTTTCTGAAGGACCATGTGACACTGAAGACTGGAGTTATGATGCTGGAAATTTAGCAAAAAAAAATATTACCAACCCCTTCTGAAAATTACAATTTATTTCAAATTATAAATAGATAAATATATAATATATATAAAAAAGTGTATTTCCCACTGGCACCAAATAAACACTTGCAAACAAAAGTCATGAGAACCTGAGGACATAATAATTGCATTGACATTAACTACATAAACGATTATTTATTTACTTTAATATATATTTAGAAAGTATATGACAAAAATGTATTTTAAGGTGACGTAGTTACACGTTACTACTATAGTAATAATAGTAAGTGATAATAATATGTAGTAAATCATACATAATTACTTAAGTAACTGACCCTAAACCCTAACTGTAACTCTATAGTAGTTAAGTAGATGTAGTTCATTAATATTACTCAACAATTTAACTACGTCACCTTAAAATAAAGTGTAACCTTAAATGTTTGTTTGACTTGCTAATTGTGCAAAGGGCCTAAAAAGGTTGCGTGAGATAAACCTCAACATAATGTGTGCTGCAAATTACCTATTTATAAAGTGCTTTAAACAGGTTTCAACCACTCTGAAAGTCGTGGAATAATTTGCATACAGTCAGAGCTGATATTCTACAACAACAATGATACCTTTAGGAAAATCCATCACAAATCTAACTAAATAATCCTAAATTGTCTAATGCCCCCAGTGTTCTTTCTAACCAAGGGTAAGAGCTCGGTAACACCTGCAAGATTATGTTGCAGGATGGTCAATGCGGTTAAAGTCAGCTCTGACCAATTTACCTGTCAATGGTTAGTTTACATGATGACACAATCAAAGCAGACATAAACATGCGCAGGCACCTCGATGCAAACTCCATTTTACAACGCCACAGACCTTGCGCAAAGCGATTAGAGACTTGTATTCATTTATGTCTCCTATTTGAATTGATTTGCATATGAGATATCCTATATGAATGAAAACAAGTTGACATAAGGGTGGCAAGAATTACTTCTTTCATATCTCTCGGTTGAGTCACAGCTCTTTTCCCTTTCTGTGTTCAACAGGGGATCTCTGTGTCGCAAGTAGATTGGCACATAAATTCAGTTCGTTCGACCTGTCACAATAAATTATTAGCCGGATGTTGCAGTAGAACCATTTTTCCTTATTTTTTCACTCACGCTCTCTCTCTCTCTCGTTCTCTGGCTCACTCTTCTCTGACTTACCCACCCACACACACACACACACACACACACACACACACACACACACACACACACACACACACACACACATACCCACTGGGAAGATTACAATAGGCTGATTTCCTCTGTGGTCAGGCCTAGTAGCCACTCCCCGTTCCACTGGCAGGTACAATGCCTCTGAGCTGCCATGATAAGTCTGTGTGTGTGTGTGTGTTTGTGTGAAAGATCTAGAAGACTGTCTCAAAGTTTGTAACCCGAACATTAAAAACATGACGGAAAAAAAAACATTATTGTCTAATGATTCTTCTGTTTTTTATGCTACTGTAATGACAAATAATTATTAATGATCAAACGCAAAAAAAAAAAAAAAAAAAAAAACAGGGGGAGGAGGTGGTTAGATAAAACATGTTTGTCTGTTATTTAAACTTTCCAATAACATCATCCAAACCACAATATGTATAAACGACATTTGACACACACACACACACACACACACACACACACACACACACACACACACACACACAGCTGTATATTGTGGGGGGAAAATCTCATGATAGGTCGTGGAGATATTCTCAACATTCACTGTTAAATATAATAAGTACATCTGAATATACTGTATGCATATTTTAGAAGTATTACTGCTGTGCCAGATGGAGTTTGCTCAATTCACTACCATAACTTAATCTCAGTGTATCCAAACATACCATCAGGACTGTTCAGAGCTTTAAATAGTGTTAAAAAGCAACACATTTAATTATATCCATAAACATATGTCAAGCTAATGTTCAATGAAGCTTTAAAAAGCATTATTAGAGGTATCATTAAAGCAGCATTAAATTAAAAACATCATCCAAACCGCAATAAGTACAAACACGGCATCTGACGCACAAACAGCTGTTTAATCTTAAGATAGATCATGGAGATATTCTCAATATTTCCTGACTGTTACAAATTTGAGCCTGATGAATCTTAGCATTGTCATCCTGGAATATTGCCATCTTCCTACATGGTTGTTTAAGAAATGAAAAGCTACACACTCCATTAGTTAGGGTTAGAAGAACGGTTGCCAAACATATAACATGCTAGAAACATAATAATCACTGCAATAATGATCCAGTCAAAGACTCTTAATTATTTGCATATATTTAAATCCAAACAGCGACTTTTTTGGGGGGGCCGGGCAGTGTATATACAGTGCACACACACACACACACACACACACACACACACACACACACACCGACACATTCAGGCAACACACTTATTTTGTATATTCATAGTATGTCAAATTAATGCTCCATAAAGCTTTTAAAAAACCACCAGTTCACCCAAATATGTTACTTACTGAAATCTTGACATTTAGCCCAGCCTACACTTTTAAAAATGATGGGTTGTTTCAACCCATGTTTGGGTCAAATATGGACAAACCCAACCGTTGGGTTTAAAATGTTAATACAATTACGATTTGACCCAAACGTGGGTTGAAACAACCAATCATATTTTAGAGTGTAAGTTCATAAAATCACATACAAATCATTATTTTGATCAATCTGGTTTGCAATTTCTTCAATATGTTCTATACAAATCTATGGCTTCAGTCGTATGGCGCTTTTATGATACTTTTGAAGCTAGAATGCTCCGGTTGACATTCATTTCTATGGAAACGAGGGACCTACATATGCAAAATTTACTTTTTTGTTGCAAAGTAGACAGAATGTCATACAGGTTTGGAACAACATGAGAATGAGTAAATAATGACAGAATTTTCAAGAAATAATCATATCTTATCCTTTTTAACATACATTTATTTGACTGACTAATATGATACAATGTATTATCCAAAGTATGCTTAGAATGGAAATCAGCCTTAAAGATTTAAATGCTTTAAATAAGGCAGAAAACTTAAACTGTGTATAAAAGTGTAACCTTAATCTGGACATTCTCACACTTACCAACACACAGAACCTGGGCACATTATAATTCACTGACAGATATAACAGTAATATTGTGAAATTTTATTATAATTTAAAATTACTGTTTTTCTATTTACTGTTTTTCTACAAAGCTAAATTTTCAGCATAATTTCTCCAGTCTTCAGTCACATGATCCTTCAGAAATCATTCTAATATACTGATTTGCTGCTCAAAAAAGCATTTCTTATTATTATTAATGTTGAAAACGGTTGTGCTGCTTAATATTTTGGTGGAAACCGATGATAAATGATTTTTTCCAGGATTCTAATGAATGGAAAGATCAAACGAATAGCATTTATTTGATATATTAGACAATAAAAAATCTTCCATTATGTCTTAACTGACACTTCTGATCAATTTAATACATTCTTGCTGAATAAAAGTATACACTTCTTTCAATTAAAAAAAACGTACTGACCAAAAACTTTGGAAAGCTTCTACAAGTGCACATCAGGCAGCTCAAAACACAAGCAGACTCAAACTCTAAACACATTTTAATGAAATTATAAAGATCTCTTTGATCATTTGATCTCTTTGACAGAATTGCGAGAACAGCGGAAACATGAGGAAGATGAAGAAGGTGCTGTGAATATCTGTCTGTTAAGGCAAAGGTTGAAATGATGAGGCAACACCGTGAGATAAAGACAAAAGTATGCGCTGATGAGTGTAAACAAAAGCAAACCAAAACCAAGTCACAAACACACACACACACACACAGCGAGGGATTGAGGTGGCAGATGGTTTATTAGCGATAGAGGAGAGAACGCAGGACCAGACCCCTGCCCAAAACGATCCGCAGTCAACACTCTCACACTGAGAGAAGCTTACACAGATTGATCAGATAAAGAGAAAGCGAGAGAGAAAAGGCAAAAGAAAGAGGAGAAAGGGAGGAGGGCCGAGCGAGGGAGTGCTGCACTGAGGGTGATTAGCCCAAGAAACTGTCTCTGTCCCCAGATTTGGCCCAGTGTTGGCATCCGTACGTTTGACGGTTTGTTTGTGAGAGAGCAGAAACATACATCGAGCGGCGTGCCAGTGGCTGATAATCACAGAAAAACAATATTAACTGTAAACACACAGACAAAACAACAGTAGGACAGTTCAGAGATGAGAAGTAGGTCAAAGAGAAAAGGTACAAGTGATGCAAGAACAACGAGGAAACAAAGATAATAAAATAAAAACAAACATTCATTCATGGTTCACTTTTAGCAAATCAGTGATAGAATTAAAAATTCTAGGCCTAAAACTTCAAATGTCACAGTTTGGAGAAGTTCTGAAATTTGAGACAGCAACACGTTAAATTCATGAAGTCATAAATTATTCAGGTCATTCTGCAAAATGGGTGCCATTGTGTCCCTCAAAAATAACGTATAAAAAATTAATGAATTAATGAAGAGCCGATTCCAGATTTTACTGTTCTAAACACATCAACAAAAATCCTCAGACTTTCTTCATGAGGATATACATTTTTGTTGATTGTTGCTGTTTGCAAAGATATAAATATGCCTTCAGTAAAAGTACTATTCCATAATCAGCAGCTTTTCAACAATGGCAAGTTAAAATCTTTTTTTTTTTTTTGCTGTTGTTTGTCAGAAGTGAAGAATCTTAAAAGGCATCTAAGCTGCAAATAAAAGATAAAACTGTCAATCATATTACCTTTCTGAAGGCATAATTAAATCTCAACAAATATCAAAGTGTATTAATTTGCCTTTGACAAGACAGTGTAGTTTATTAAAACGTTAAGTGCATTAGACTGCAGATGAAAATTAGCCATTGGATAAATCTAGTACATTTCATCATATAGTAACATGTATTGCATGGTCTCTTACAAAATAAAAATAAAATAAAATAAAATAAACGATTAACCTGATAGAATGTTTAAAAATACCAACAGCAAATGACTACATTTCCACATTAATTCTCTACAAAATTCTTTTGAAAAAGAGCACCAACATACAATGGAATATCAAACATATCAAGCATCTGATCTAAAACACTTGTGTTTAGTTTGGTTGTTTTTATATGACGCTTTTGTAAAACCCAGTTTCCAAATGACATAAATAATTTTACTACTTGGAAATGCATAACTGCAGTGCTAAGGTTGATGAATTTCTTGTTAAAAGGAAGTTCAAGTCAAGACAAGTCACCTTTATCTATATAGCGCTTTACACAATCCAGATTGTTTCAAAGCTTTACATTTTGAGGAAATGGATTTTCTTTTCACATAATGGAAGTCAATGGGGTCCAATGTTGTTTGGTATCTTCTTTTGTGTTTCACAGAAGAAATGCGTACAAGTTTGAATACCAGACATTTAATTTTTGGCTAGACCATCCTTTTACCAAATTTAAAAAAAAAAATTTAAACATACAAAATTTGTCATTTACTTACATTTATAATACATACAACATGCATATACAAACTGAAACTCTGACGAACTGTTCACCCACACATGCACACACACTTTTACACAGGGGGCAAAACAAGAACTACCACTCTTGTGGTAAAAGCTGAAAGCCCAGAGGGGCCTGTTCTGTGACTGTCGGCCCTGCAGAGAATGATGACACATCCTTGTAGAGTACATTTCCTTATGGGAAAAAAAAAACATTATTGCTCTTTTAGGCCAAGCGATTCAAACACATAATAAGGAATACTTATAGGCAAAACAGTACAGTAAACGTGAACATGAACGCAGACACATGTGCGCACGCGTATGCATAGGGGTCGGGGTAGTTTTTTTGCTAAAAAATAGCAAAAAGCCTCCTGCTTCCCGCGCTAAGTCAGTTTTTGTATGTGTGTGTTGTGCTCCATTCACCTGGTGAAATAGAGCAGAATGAAAAGACTAAATGGAGCTCATTATTCATCCCGATACACACTCCCGTCACACACACGCATGCAAACCCCCTGCCCTGAACCCCCAACACCAGGCTGCTGTCCGCTCTTTTGTTACTCTCTAAATGATCCTGACAGCAAATGAAGCAGCACACACACACACACAATTAGGGCCACTCGTCATTGGTCACCGGACATCACCAGCTCGAAAATCTCTAAACATCACTCAGTTACACTATATTAATTTATTCAGTCTCTTCATCTTTACAGTGATGCAACAGAATTCTGTGAAATGAAAGTGAAAGTTGGTCTGTGAATGACAGGGCGGGTTGGTCACAAGTCTTTCCGGTTTCACTGGTGTTCACTTCATGAACACTGAATTTTCCACAGAAATGTCCTTTTGTAGTACAGGTCATTTCAAACACAGTCACACTGATATTTTAATATAGGGACATTTCAACACGCAGTTTGACTCCGGCTGCCACGAATGTGACGTAAACACGATGGCAGTCATTCATGAAAGCAGAATGAATTTCTGTGAATCATTCCTAAAAACACTCTTTCATAAATGTTACATGAATATTTGTCAGTTGTAGAACTGTAAAAACTATATAACAATAATTGACAATTTACATCAGAAGTAAAGCTTTTTACATACACTACAATTCAAATGTTTGGGGTCAGTACGGTTTTTAAAAATGTTTTTTTTTTTTTTTTTTTATCAGGACACATCAAAGTGGTTAAAAAAAAGTTACAGTAAAATTTCTATTTCAAATAAATGCTTTTCTTTTGAACTTTCGATTCATTAAAGAATCTTGATCAAAGAAATGTATTACAATTTTTACAAAAAGTATTAGGCAGCAACTGTTTTCAATATTGATAATAATAAGACATTTAATTTGAGCATATTATAATGATTTCTGAAGGATCATGTGACACTTTTTATGCCAGATAGTTTTTCTTTATTATTTCCACAAAAAACATCTATAATCTGTCCGTGTTGCATGAATGAGGCCCAACAAGTATAGTATATAGTCTATTTAAAAGTCTAACAAAGTTGTTTGAGGGATTGTGTTGCAGGGGTGTGGAATGTGTGTGGTTGTGTGTGTGTGTGTGTGGGGGGGGGGGGCACCAACACATTTTTTGGTCCTCAAGAGGAAACCAGCTTATAAATCATACTAAATTGTTTAAATGTCATAATGAATATGTATATGTAAAAAGGCAAAAAGTTTTCTGTGATTAGGTTTAGGGTAGAATATAGAATATACAGTTCGTACAGTATAAAAATCATTATGTCTATGGAATGTCCCCTTAAAACATGAAAACCCAATGTGTGTGTGTGTGTGTACGTGTTTTTCTATCCTGGTGGGATCTTCAACCTGAATGCTCACTGACTCATGGGGACTCGTGTCACCGTGGGGACCTAAATTGAGGTTATAAATCATACAGAATGAGTTTTTTTGAAAATGTAAAAATGCAGAAAGTTTTTTGTAATGGGAAGGTTTAGTGGTAGGGTTAGAGTAAGGGTATAGAATGTACAGTTTGGACAGTATAAAAATCATTACGTCTATGGAGAGTCCCCACAAAGATAGCGAACCAGATGTGTGTGTGTGTGTGGGGGGGTGTTTTATTGTGTAGGGCAATGCAGTCGGGGATTCCACAACACCTGTTCAAGTGTTATCACTTATTTTATAGTGGTATTAAATGACAGCGCTGCTTCTATAAATATAGACACATACAAAAACAAACAGTCAACTCACACACATTCATATGCATGCTATCAGGGAATATTCATGATATTAGACACAATAGTGAGGGGGTTTCCAGGTTATGTGTGTGTAGTTATAAGAATATACTTTGAACTCACTATCCTTTTAACTAAGTTCTGCAAAATATGAGTGTATTTTTAGTACATTTTGTACTGTGAATGTGTTAAATACACTTAAATAAGGAATGGCTAAATGTTGCATGCACATACACAAACACGAGTACATCATACAAAAGAAAAGAAAAAAAGGAGAAGTAGTGTATATGTGTGCGATTTGTTAGTGGTTAGCGTAAGAGAGCTGGAGTACGAAATGAAAACAACTCGACAAGTCACTTCCCTATAGCTAAACACACACACACCTTCCACAATACCTCATTAATGTCATAGAAATATCCTCTTAGGACAGTTAGGGGAGGGATTTGGAAGTTTTTTCGTTTGGTGTTTTTGTGATTGGGTCAATACTGTGAAGGAGAGGCAGTCAGTGGTGGACAGTGCATGCAGATGGGTGGATGTGTGAAAAAGAGCGACAGAAGATGATTGGTGTTAAAAAAAATAATGCTGATGATGTTTAGAAGAAATGGAGAAGAGAAGCATGAGAAAAAAGAGAGAAATTATGCTAACTGTAAAAATTAGGGGTTACTTCTTAAGATATTTGCACTGTGCCGAAACTACGATAAATATGTGATGGATGTGAAAAAACAAGCAGACAGTTTAAATAAGTTTTTATTTAAGACATTTTTAGCACATCAATTCAAAAAGAGTTATCTTGTAAAGGTTATTACGTTATTTATATTTATACTATCAGAATATGAAATTAAATGTTCGTTATAATATAAAATGATGTTTAACTAATTAAAATATATGTATTATATATATTTTATCCTCAGAAATTAGATGCATGTATATGCAGAAGTAAAATGATATTTAACACATTATATATATATATATATATATATATACACACACATACAGTATATATAGCCAATATCAAATAGACAGTATATATACACATTATAAACAGCCAATATCATAGTTATATGCATGCTAATAAGCAACTAGTTAATAGTGAGAATTGCATACACATACATTTGATCAGTTGTTCTAAATGACAGAAAATAAACTTTAGTACATGAAACAGAACAGCTGAACTCAGCACACTATCACATAACACATTTATGCAAATACACGCAACTCTGCAAGACAAAAGGTGGAAAATACGTTCCGAGTTCTTTCATATCCACCCTAAACCACATCGCTATTAAACTGGGAAGCCACCACTCTGTGTTCCCCTTCACACACAAATGTATGCGCACGCACACGCACACACACACACACATGCAAAGAGAGAGAGAGAGAGAGAGAGAGAGAGAGAGAGAGAGAGAGAGAGAGAGAGAGAGAGAGAGAGAGAGAGAGAGAGAGAGAGAGAGAGAGAGCGCTATAGGCATTATCAGAGCACAGCACTTGGGTAATGTGTCATCAGAAGCACTAGGGTTTCAGACAGACCTAAGCAAAGATAACAGTGACAGAAACCACAGACACACACACAGAGAGAAAGAGAGAGAAAGTGGATAGGATTGAAAAAAAGTAGAAGCACAGAAGGTCAGAAAGATAAGAAATGTTTTTGTTTGTTGTTTGATGAATAGAAAGTGCAACACATCATTGAGGACTTCTCCAAACTTGATTCATACTATCCTTGTATCATAAATAAGACTTTAATATCTTCGAGGAATACTTAACCCAACATATATAAACCCAAAATATCATATGGGTAATTAAAAATGATAACCCATTTGACTTTCTCCTGCAGAAAAATAAATAAGTTTGTTTAACTTAAATTAAGTTCCCTGGTTGCCTTAAAAATTTTAGTTCATTGAAATTCAAAATGTGAGTTAATACAATGGAGATTGGTTTAATAAATAGAAACTCAAAATATTATGTTATCTGAAACACATTAATAATCTAAGTTGATTTAACAAAAGATAAAAAGTTGTGATAACACATCATGAAAATTGAGTACGAATACAGATACAATGAATTTTCAATTCATTCATCTGTTTTCGACATATGTGGCCCATATGTCTTTTGCTGTATTCCAAATAACAAAACAGTTTAGCCTGAATGTTTGACAAAATGTTATTTTACTGTAAATCCCCTGCTGTGAACTATTAACTGCTGTGACCGATAATTGAGCTAAACTTCAGAAATCAAACTTTTCATTGAAAATATCCAACTGAACAGTTTTCTCACAAGTTGGACATCGTTTTTTCTATCTTGAATTTGCAAAGAAGAGCAGTCATATGGAACACTTTTATGCTACTTTTTTTGTTTGCTTTTGTGTCCTATTTGATGCTTAAAAGCTTCAGTCTCCATGTAACTATTTACCAGAAGATTCTTTAAAAATGTTCCCTTTTGTGATCCACAGAAGATAGAAAGTCGTACGATTTTTGAAATAAATAAATGGGAATAGAACATTTTTGGGTGAACGAATCTATCTAAAATGAAGACCAGAGTAAGCGTGTGATTCTTTCAACAGAATATATAGATTAAGTGGAATTGGAGGAAATCTTGGGTTAGACTTTATTTTAAGGTGTGCGTGTTAAGTGTAATTAAGTACCGAGTAATAATAATTAACTACATCTACTTACTATATGGTTAGGGCTAGGATTAGCATGTAATTATACATAATTTATAGTTATTACTACAGTAACTACATGTAATGTGTGGAACAAAGACACTGTAAAATAAGTGTTACCAAATTTTGTTGTAAATATACTATGCGGCCTTGCTAACTTCATAATCCTTTTATTGAATATGTAGCATCGACTAATCCAAAAATCATCTAATCTTAAATTTAGTCTGTCTGTAAAGTTAAGTTCTGCTTTATGCCATTTTTTACTAGGATCTTTGACAGAGAAACTGAAAAAATGTCATAATAAAAGTAAAAAACATTAACCTTAAACAAATCAAATGTCACAATGGCTTTTCACTTTCCTTTCACACTTTCTTGCCATAGCAACCGACAAGATCAAAGGACAGCTGAGACAGTTATGTTGAGCATATTTGAAGAATTGTCTCATTTTTTCTAAAAACTGAGTCATTACTAAAATACCTTACAAGCCAATAACAAAGCAATAGAGAACGAAGAATGAGAGAAAATTACCCATGTCATCTTTAGCCGAGTCCATTACTGCGGCGATTTACCTTCACGTTTTATCCTTCAACATCCTCTCATACAAAGTCAGTAATCCATCTGAAAAACCACACTGAGACACATTAAATCACATACAAGGGCTCAAATGATATTTGCTTCATACTCACTTTTCCTTTGAAATTTCAACAAATTGACTAAATACAATGCACACGCAAAGCTAAGTAAGAATGAGTAGATTGAGCCGACTCACCGTGTGATCGTTTGATCGGAATGGGGAAGAGGGAGCGAGGAGTTATGCAAAACACACATAGATTCACTGCCACTTTGCACAGCTGACTCATTACACTGCTTTCGGACACACGTTTGGTGCAAAGGTTACAGTTATGATGTTTAAGGGCAAAACAATTTTAAAAAGCACAACAATCCTTCGTATGAACGCGTAAACCAATCCAGTCGCCTGCTTTTCAAAGTCAAGTATTGGGAATCCACCGCGAATCCCACAACAAACTAATCCACTTCCTAAATTCTCCCCTAGCCTACATTTCATTAAAGGAATAATGGAAAGCCTCACAATGTGCTTCATAAAATAGCTAAACAAGCTTAACATTTAAGTGACCAATCATGAGCTTGTAAACTTTTGAAAAAAGTTTTAAAAGGTGCATTAAAAGCCCATGAGGCCAACACTAAAAATTGTAAGTCATTGCAAAGTGTGACCTTTGACATGGTGTTGTAGTGCAGTGCGATGATAATTCATAAACTTTCTATAGTTATAATGCTAAGTTATTTCAGAATTTCAGCTGCACAAATGGTTTACTCTAGCACGTACAGCAAATCCAAATAATACCACAACACACGCATAATATTTGCCAAAATCACATACAGTATTATTGCTATAGTTGTTGTGTAAACAAGGGACCACAAAATCACACTTGAAAATGCATGCAAAAGCATTAACTTAAAAGTTAAGTGTGTATTAAGACAAAACATGTTGTCACATTTTTATTGGTGCATGTGTTGTAATTTTAAAAACTGATTATAATTTTAAAATTGATTATATGTTGTTCAGAACATTGGTTTGATATTGTATCATTTTGCACTGCTAAGAATTTTATTACTCACATTTCTGCCGAAAACCTATTAAATACCTATTATGTATTAATTGCAATGTTACAACTTACCCCATATGATGTAACAACATGCACTGCTATATAGTCAGGATTGTGAGTAATATTTACTGGAGTAAAAAATGCCAATTACCCACAGTCTCCCATATTTCACAGCTTAGAGAAAGTAAAAAAGTGGATGTGATCTATGTGGCCAAACCATTACAAAGTAGACTGTTCCTATTCAACATAAATAAATGTGGATGGTGAGACTGTCAAGACTGGAGAAAGATATAAGGAAGTGAATTTAAAGCTTTACAAAAACCTTTTACTACTTAAAAAAAGCAGATATACCCGAGGGCAAATGCAGGTACAAAATGGAAGCAGCATCAAACATAATACACAACACAATCTGCTGTGTTTTTCACCACTTTGCAAATGCAAAATTTATTGAGACCTTTATTGGTTTATGACACATCTTGAAAGAAGTGGTTAGAAAGTACAGCCTGGTTTCAGGGGTTCCCTGCATGGCAGAAATCAGCCACAAACTGCTTTGTCTTGCTGATTCAGCTGAAGTTTTTCCTTGCACACAACACAAATTGCCCCACCAGTTCCTGTACCCTAAATCATCTCCATTGTTGATGCTGTCTACAATGGACAGGTCGTCTGAAAACATTTGGAGGGGAAGTCTGGCTGGTGCCACAAGGCAATTCACTAAACTTCTAAGGTGAATCATTAACATAGTCTTTCCCCTACCACCCATTGGTAAGATAATATGTGATCCTGAAAAATTAAGTCCCAGAGAATGCATCAACCTTGTGAGGTTAGGATAGTTAGGATGGTGGTAAAACCACCGGAGAACATAAAACTGTGGAGCTAATAACAATTAAATTGAGATTGCAAATAATCCATCCATCCATCCAATAAAAAAATAAATAAGTAAATACTTACTACCATTCAAACGTTTATAGTCAGTGCTTTTTTAAATAATTTAACACTTTTATTCAGCAAGGAAGCAATAAATTAATGTAAAGACATTTATGTTACAACATATTTCTTGATGACTAAATCAGCATATTAGAGTGATTTCTGAAGGATCATGTGACACTGAGTACTGGAGTAATGATGCTGAGAATCCACCACAGGAATACATTACATTTTAAAATCTTTTAAAGTTATTTTAAATTATAATCATATTTCACAGTATTACTGTTTTTGATCAAATATATGCAGCCTTGGTGAGCATAAGTGACATCTTTTAAAAATAGTAAATAATAATAATAATAATAATATTTTATTTCAATTCAAATGTCATTATCAGTATTTATTTTTTAGTTTTCTGTAGTGGACATTTTGTGCTATGTGATTAAATAAAATGTTCTTTTCCTGTTAATGGTTTTGACCCTGAACTATGTTTGAAATGATCATCAGGGAATAAACAGGCATAACTACTCAAAATGAAGTAATAGTTTTTGTGGTACAAAACGTAAACTAAACTAATGCAGTTCATCTGTTGAATTCCACTTCCTGCCATTTCAATTCAACTTCCTGTGGGGCTAATTCAAATGATAATTTATGAACTGAAATTCTTAAAGTGAAACAAGACAAGAAATTCTAAGAAACAACTTAAATTCTAAATTGTATAATTTTATACTATATGCACCTTTAACTTTCACTATTAGTCAGCATTCCTGAACTCCTTCAGGACAATAATGAACACAGCGGTTCTGTCAGGACACATCAGTCGTGCAGAACATCCTGTCTGACAGACCAAAACACTCCCTGAACCACTGACACACCTTTCACACACACACACACACACACACAAACACAAACAAACACAAACACACAAACTTTTCTAACCACGCCTTATCTGCACACCCACACAGCCACATAAAAATACAAAAACTTTTATTTGCTCTATTTTATTCCGCTTCCATTAATCTTTCTAACTTATTGATGAAGATCTCTAAGATCTCGTACAAACAAAAACTCTTCTAAGGAATGGATTTTTCACAGAGCAAATATTTAACACAAGTGGAAGGGGAAACCCAGGCTATGACTTGACCCTATTAGCTTTTCATTATATAATATCAGCACGTTTGCATTAACATACAGGTATGTATTGGTGGCTTTGATGTATACTGACAGGTGAGTCATAAAGAACAGGTGCAGAGCCTTGAGACTAGATAAGAGCTTGTCAACCCCTCCCCCCCATGAACACACACACAGACACACACACACACATGCATTCATGTAAACGTGCAGTAGTGGTGATACAAACAATGTCTGCCTGAACGCTTGGGGTGCTTACACAACAGGATGCCAGAGTTTGATAAAGACAGGGTGGTGGGTGATGGAAAAGGGTATGCATCCCATAAACACGGGCTATTTCCAACATATACCAACTCAAAATTACTCAGCCATGCAACACACACACACACACACACACACACACACACACACACACACACACACACACACACACACACACACACACACACACACACACACACACACACACACACACACACACACTCACACACACACACACACACACACACACACACACACACACACACACACACACACACACACACACACACACACACACACACACACAAGTTAAAAACAGTGTTGTTATCGTTAACGCTAAAACTATTAAAAACATATTTTTTCATTTAAATGAAGCTGGAATAAAATAAAAAATATTAGATGAAAAACTAAATGAAAATTAGACATGTCGCCTTAAAGGGGTCCTATTATGCCCTTTTACGAAGTCTTGATTTTGTTTTTGGGATGTTCTAGAGTATTTTTTTGATGCTTGATTGTTCAATAAACTCATTATTTTTCAGATATTTTACATTATTACAGCGCCTCTCTCCCCAGTCTGCCCCGAACGTGACGTTTAGATCCGGTTTCGATGAAGCCCCTCCTTCCGAAATACGATATGTGCCGTGATTGGTTAGCAGGCCCAGTGTGTTGTGATTGGCAGCGCTTAGCAAGTGTTCGCGAAATGTTACGCCCCTTACCACAACCGTGAGTTTCACCTGCTCAGGTGTAAATATTAAGGATGGCGTCAATTTCAAACCAATTCAAGCCTGATTCAAACTCAAGAAAGTTAACAAACAAGAGAATCGTGCAGAACTGATTTCATGCACTGACTTTGCAAGCATGGATTTCACAGGATGTTTTAGAGTGGTATGTTTTTTTTGTGTAATTTGCCTATAAATGTTAGAAATGATCTTATACACCATTTAAAGGGATATTTCACTGCCGGAAAGATGAATGTGTATTTAAATTGGGTCATTTATGTAGTAGAAATGTGAAATTATTTTAGAAGTTGGTGCCTTCAAGACTGAGAAAAGCCAGAAAATTTATTTTTGGCTCATGTGGATGAAAGACAACAACTCCCAGAATGCACTTGCTTCGCTGCCCTAAGATGCCACTCCCAAGCCACGCCTACCGGTTACAGAGGGCAGTATCGGAAGAAATGATACAAATAGGCTACTAGTTGACTCGAAACTGAAAAGACGATGTTTTATCGTGAGATCCCACCCCCTATGGGCGGGTTGAAAACATGCGGAACGAGCTCCTACTACTGGCTGTAGTCTCACGCCTCTGGCCAAAAAAGCCTCCGATGACGCAAAATAAAGTTTTTTTTCCAGACACACAACACAGAAATCTCTCGTCTCAGGGGGACATGAGGGAGGGAAGCACGGTCATTCGAAAATACTACCGGGTTTCTACTGATACACAGCTTAATGCTAATTGGTGAAGTATCCCTTTAATCATGATACTTGTCAGAAAACTAATACAAACAGTAATCGATCACAAAACCATAGTTAATTTTGTGAAGCAACGCTTTGACCTTTGTTAACGTCGTAGCAACAACATAAAACTTAACTTTAAATAACTGGAACTGTAAATATAAAACACAACAACAAATAATAAGACATACTTACAATTTGTGATCCACAAACAACAGATTGTCGTGACAAAGTGGGAACTGCTCCATTTCAGGAGAAGCTTTTTTTGTGTAGCCTGCATTGTAGGTTCTGGAAGCTGTTCTCTGTAAAATGTGCAGCACAGATAAACATTGGGGTTATAATGTTCATGAACTGTGTTTAAAATCATTTTTAACCACTAAGTTCATCAAGCCTTTTTTTTACGTTTTCTGTAGGCACAGATTATTTATATGAGTAACATTGTGACTTCACAAAAAATGAGTTGTAGTCGAAACGAGTCGTTTGTTGTAGTTCTTGGAAAGTGGATTCTGTTAAATACTAAAATATCCTCCTTTTAGAGTGGACTTTGTAACCTTGCAGATCTTTTTTATGCTCAAACAGCAACATTACACACTAACTAAGGTTGAAAAAGTGAAAAAGCATAATAATGGGATCCCTTTAATCGACAACTAACTGAAATAAGTTTAAAGGGGACATCAGATGCAAAATTCACTTTTAAATGGTGTTTGCATATAAATGTGTCTTTGCAGTGTGTGGACACAACCACCATACAATGAAAAAATCCATTCACTCCTTTTTTTAATCCTCAAAAAGTCTAAACACTCTCAATAATCAGGCCGTTTGGATTTTCTGAGCACTATGATGTCATAATGCTCATGCTCCGCCCCCGACCACTGACGGACTGTCACGTATTAGCATATTTCTGCCCTCAGCCATTAGACACCTCCCATGGAAGAGAGGGGTGGGGTGAGCAGTTGCTCATTATCATTTAAAGAGACATGCACCGAAACAGGTCACTGTGAACAAAGCTGTTTTTGAGGAGGTAAAAAGGGTGTTGTTTTACACAATCATTGAGGAATTTTAATCAATGTATATTATAAACTTAACATGAACACCCCTAAGGAATCATACCAACTTGTGGAAAATGGCCATCCGATGACCCCTTTAAGTATTACAATTATTAATTGAACACACTCCCAGATTGCATTGTGGTGAGCTCAGCGAAAATATAAATAAAGATGGTGGACAAGGTGACAAAAATGTTGATTATAATTTGACTTGCTGAAAAAAGTATTAATAAAAAGCATTTCAGTGTAATTAAAAATATTTGACATAATATTTGTGTATTTTTATGCTTATTTGAGTGTTGCGTTGTTAGCTTAGCAATGTGCTAATGGAAAACTCTATTGAAGTCAATGCAAAAGTTGCTGCCTATGCAGAGTGTTACAAACTAGTCACTTTATGAGGGCTCTTGATGATTAGGATGATGATTATGTAATAAATAGGCAGCTCCCTATGTTTTGGAACAGAGCTAAAGCTGACAAATCTGAGAAAATGAGCAGAGAAGAGAAGACAAAAGGCATATTTCAGTCACAAATATGCAACTCAAGTTCCTGCCCATGTAAATACAAATATACACACATACACAAATGTGCAAACATGCACAGGCAATGAAGAGGAAGGAGTAGAAAGAAAGGACAGGGGAGAAAAGGAGGATGTAAAAGTAGTGCTATGTGATCCTTCTGGCAGAACCAGATTGGGATAAGTGTGAATCAGCACAGGCTCGGCTCGTCTCTGCCCCCTCACCCTCCCTTCACGCCCTGGACCTCTCCCCTGGGATCCGGGATCAGTCCAGACACGCTAACACACACAACACAACCCGGACACGCACGACTAACCTGTACTGTCACCCTGCTCCTCATTCACTTTAATCATATCAGAGTGAAAGATAAATATGTGAACATGTGACAAGTCGATAAAGGTTGTTTACAGCAAAGTGGAGTCACAGAGATGCTATTTTCTCAACAAGTTAAGATTTAATAATTGTGATTTCATTAACTCAGTGGCAACAAAAGTGTGTCTAAAAAAATGAAAAAATAAACTCACAAGTGCAAAATGAGCATCGTTACACATCAGTAATGTTCAGTGGAAAGGTCTTGATACTGTAATACTGTAAAAATGCTACAGGAAAAATCTTTTAATTGGTTAATTGTGAGCTACATTACGATTTACAGCGAAAAACAATTGTAAACGGTTTAAAGGGATAGCTCACAATATATATATATATATATATATATATATATATATATATATATATATATATTAATATATATACCTATCTATTCAACTACCCAATTTTGTATTTTTTTATTTTTTTAAATATACAGGAATCCAGTAATACCGGAAACCGGTATTTTTATGATTTTATGATCAGCTAAAGCTACCAGTTTTTACCATAAAAACAACAGGATATTTTTAGTGTTAACCAGGTACAGATGGGAGCGCCAGAACTTTAATATAGGGAAAACCACAGCTATTAGGATCCAGTGGGAGTGTAGCAAGAAAAGAATAGGAGAAAAAGACATATGGTTGGCAAGAAAGTTGGATGGCAAAACACTGTCAACAGAGCCTTCAGCCTGCCTGACACATGGAAGAGCCACAGGCCATGGCAATCCGACTCATAAAAGCTATACGTCAGTCTCCCGTGTCCTGGGAACCTAACCAGCTGGTTTAGCTCAGAGATATCTTTGCCTCCAGTACAAACAAGTATATCATGAAGGCTGCACTGATCCAAGAGAGATACAAGAGGAGGCACGACTGGATTTCTGTACCTGATGTACCTACACCTCAGAACCGTTGTCAGTGTTCTGCAACATAGACATACCATATAACACAAACGTGGCAATGAGTCAGTGATTATTGGGAGAAACAATTATTAAAATATCTAAGGTAAACAAGGTAATAACTACCTACAGATGTTAATAGTATACTGACAGAGCTCAAATCCAATTGCTGCCAGTACAGACTCAAATTACTGACTTATTTTATTCTTGGTGACTATTAACAAACAGTGCCATGATACTTAACGAATAGCAGATATCTAACATAATGCCCACATGGCACTTATTCAGACACCGTAAACACAGAGACCTATTCAAGCTGATATTCAAAATGACTCTTTACACAACAGTTTAGCAAACACTCTTAGCAACCTGATAAGTATCCATGTAATACTTTGTCAGATTCATAGGAAAAAACTACGTCTTGGATCCGGTTTCAATGATATCTAGACAATTAGAGGGGAACGTATTAAAGGAACAGTTCACTCAAAAATTAAACTTCTGTTACAATTTACCTTATATTTGTGTCGTTCCAAACCTGTATGAGTTTATTTGGAAGATTTTTCAAATCAGTCTTATTAATTGAATTACAATAAATTGGGACTGTGGCTTTCAATCTTAAAAAAATATTCAAATGCACAGTTAAAACATATTTTTGAACATATTACTGACTGTAAAACATACTATACACTACCGTTCAAAAGTTTGGTGTCTGTAAGAAGTCTCTTATGCTCACCAAGTCTGCATTTATTTGATCAAAATGTGAAATATTGCCATTTCAAAAATAACTGTTTTATATTTTAACATTTTAAAATAAAATTATACATGTATTTATTATCAATGGTAAAAACAGTTGTGCTTAATATTTATATCTAAACCATTTCAGGATTCTTTATAGGAATAGAAATTTCAAACACACAACATTTATTTGAAACAGAAATCTTCTGTATTATTATAAATATCTTTACTGTCATACTTGACCAATTTAATTCAGCCCTTGCTGAACAAAAAAGTATTTCTTTTAACCAGAAATATATATTGCTGACTCCAAACTTCTAGATAGGAGTGTGTTTCATCTTATTAGGTTGACATGGCCATAAATGGTTTTTCCATCACTGCAGTATAAAAAAATACGGTAACATGATACTTGGATAAATGGTTTATGTACTGTTCAGCTTCAATGTTCAACACCAGTACAGATAATATCTGTTTTAGCCAAGATAAATGAATTCCTTCAGGACAAACTGCTTGCAAATTAGACATTGGTTAGTGATTGATAGAATTGTTACTTAATGATTTATAGTGGCTAAACGGCACAGTACGGACAAATATTTGAACTTAGACTTTTCAGAGAGCATCTTACATTTGAATGTTTTCAGTTTATTTAAAGAAGAAAAAAAAGAGTGTGGTTTAACAAGGGATCAGAGACACGTGCTGGATAAATATCTGATAACACACAGACGCCCTCATTTACAGAGTCTTCCCTTAAATCCGAGTGGGACCCCCAGAGCCGCTAGGAAGGTCATGGCTGTTCTCGTGGGAAAATTCTGGACCGATACTCCCTCAGTCGGGACACAGAGCTGGAATCCTGTCAGGCCTGTTTACACCTTCTCCCTACTCTCAGAGTTCCCAGCATGTCCAAACCCGCCTTGGTAAAGACTTGCCGAACGGGAAAAAAATATGACCCATTTGACTTGGGGATATTTAGGCTTATTTTGGGCTTGTTTTGTCAGAAAAGTTCTTCTAATTGCTTATTAGGCCATTAACTGGCAGGAATTAGGAAGCCCTAGAGGATTTTTAAGATTGAGATTAAAAATCGAATATAGCAGAATCCAATTTACTTTTATTGGGGTCACACTTCTGAATCAACCACGGGTTGCACAAAGGGTCAACTACTCCTAAAACACAGAACAGGACTATACATCCTGATATACACGGATTAGCCTGACCTCTTCCCCTCCACCTCTTTCCCCACTTCTTCTTTCCTATAAATTCCAGAGATAGAGGAAAGTGGAGGCAAACAGGACAGACCGGATCCTTCTGATATATAGTTCTGCCAGAGGACTGAGACGAGGATTCTCCATCATAACGTGGGAGGTTAATCACCTGCCTGAAGCCCTAGCAAGCAGGGTTTCGCCTGAAAAGAATGAAGTCATTTCCCCAAAAATTGTCAGTGTGCCATAGACAGGTTTTGCTGCTTACTTTCTCAATTCTACTATAAATATATAAATTAAATGCCATTTGTTTTTGTTATATAATGCAATGCCATTCATACATTTTTAAGTGTCTTGGGTCCTCTGCATGTATTTTATATGAGCAATATAGTTGGTTGTTAGATCCAACTTTCATATCATATTTATTTACTAGAAAGTATTAACTTGATGAGTCGAGGTGCTGAATTGCCCCATAAAATTGTACAGAGTTTGAATGCTGTGGTATCACTTTACAGTAAGGTTTCATTTTTTAACATTATTTAACTACATTTGTTAATACAAACTAACAATGAACAATACTTATACAACATGTATTAATCTTGATCTTAGGTTAACGTTAAAATCAAAAGTTGTAAACTACAACGTCTGCTCTCGCGTCAACAAACACATGCTTTGCGGTGTTCTCGTTCATGCGCGTTGGAGATTAATATTTTATAAATAAAGTGGTAAATTATGTGTGGTTTTTTGCGCAAACAAAGCACTCTTAATCACTAAAGCACTTCATAAAATTGAGCTTAAACCACTGGAGTCACATGGATTACTTTAATGATGTCTTTACTACCTTTCTGGGCCTTGAAAGTGGTAGTTGCATAGGCTGTCAATGGAGAGACTGAAAGCTCACAGATTTCATTCAAAAGACTTTCATTAGTGTTCTGAAGATGAACGAAAGTCTTACAGGTTTGAAACGACATGAGGGTGAGTAATTAATGGCAGAATTAAAATTTTTGGGTGAACTATCCCTTTAATTGCTAACATAACTGCTCATTGTTAGTTCATGTTAGCTAATGCAAATAAGTAAATACAAATAAGACTTTATTCCCCGCTTTCACAGACAAGGCTTAAGCTTATTCCCAGACTAAAATGCATGTTTGAGCTGTTTTAACTGAAAGCAACTTGCACTGACATATCTTAAAATATGTCAGTGTCATTGTCTTGTCTCAAGATGCACACCAGAAATGTTTTTTTTCCTAAGGCACATTTATAAATGCTACTTAAAAGTCCTAATTGAACTATAGGCCTACTCCTGGCTTACTGTGAATCCAGGCCTAATTTGCCTCAGCACCCTATTATGCTGTAACACTCTCTTTACCACTCTGAAAAACACCTGGCAATGTCTTGATGGCCTTCTAGACACACCTTGTCACGGGTCTCCTTATTTGCATAGCATTTGCAAGTCAAATTAAATTCTCTGGATGATATCAGGCCAGGGGTCTCAGCCAGTTTTCCATACTCTGTCTGTCCCCTCAACCTCCCAGACACAACTACCCATAAAACATAGCCTCAAGCACGAAAACACACATCAGATTTACTAAGCAAAATTTTTATCATCCATATCTCCAGAAAACACTACACACTAGTTAATGAACAATGAAATTATTAACTACACTAGGCCATTTGAGAACAGTTGGTTGTTTCAAACAGACATGATCGAACGTGTGTTTGGGTTTTTCTTGATAGGAATACTTATAGATTATCATGTAGTTTAAACTCCTAGTGTGGATTCCCCACCACATATAAAAGATTAATATTAACAACCTAATTTCAATTAATAGTTCAACTGCAAGGTTGAAGTTCTAAAAAAGAGAGTTTTAAAGTAAAAAAAAAGAAGAGATTAATTAAATATTGAAAGAAAAAGGTTTTTAAATAAAACTTCAAAAGGTAACATGTTTTTAAAAAGATTTAAAAAGAAAAGAAAGACAAGTCTACAGAAAGTTCAAAAGAAAGTTTACAAAGTACAAGTAAAAGATATCTGAAGATGTCTGAAGGTTAAAAAAAACAGAAAAAGCTTTAAAATTTTGAAAAAGGTTTAAAAAAAGTTTGAAAGATCAATGTAGAATAAAAGTATAGAAAAAAACTTGAGGAGACAGAAAGATTGAAAAACAGGAAAAAAGTTTCAATAACATAATGAACAGTGGCACCACTATGTGTTGGATTTTCACATTTGCAAAGATCATAAGAAGGCAGAAATGTTCTTCCAAGGAATCTCTCAAGAAGAATTCTTGGGAAGGAATTGAGAACATATGTCGCAAGAATGCTGTGGACCGCTGCACTCATGTAGCACTTATGTAGAGAGTCAACGTAATACTGTATGTGTGTCCGTCTCATCATTCATAACGCATGCTACTCGCCCTCCCTCTCTCTCAGCGTAACCCCCCACCACACACACATACACAACTGGCAGACACATGACCACCTCCTTGACACACCCTTACTCAGGGTCCTCATTTGCATAGAGATTTGCAAGTCAAATGAGATTGCATATTCCCTGTGTCAGTCCAGGGTTAGACATCTCCAAGTTTATTTCACCAACACACACACTTTCCATTCCAAACCCTTCAGTCTCACAAATTACTGAAACACATGCAAAAAACATACTCATAGTTCCAGACACAAAAACTGTAAAACAGAAATGTTGTACAAATGATTGTTTTCAAACAGGTGTCTAACTAGCCACTGGCAACAAAAAATAAAAGACAGATAGTTCCACCACAAACTCACACCATAGAGTGCAACAGTGCCCGTCCATGTTTTTCACCGACCTTGGTTCCATAAGTACTGTATTTTTCCCATTCATTTTTCCCATAGGGATTCGTAAAAAGTCTTTGTTTAAGCGTTATAAGCCATGAACCAAACAAACCAGGAACAAGGTGAATCACAAAATTACAAACTTTGATATGAGGTAAAACAATATTGTGAAATTGGACAAAAAGTCAAAAGGTATAAGATTGTGTAATAATAATTTATATATCGCCTTTCAAAGACAATTTCCAAAATAGATAGGTAATATAGAGAATACAACAATGAGGACAAGCGTTCAAACAGTAAAAATATAGCATGGCAGATAATAATTGAACTGAACAACTATTGAAAGAAGAAACAATCAGTTGCAAAACAATGTGAATAAATGAGTTGGTCTGATGAGAAAGCAGAGATTCTGGGGTAGCTTATGCTAGAGCTTAGGGCAAGACCCAGGCCAAATTTTGAGTTAAAGTGAATTTTTATTTGGTGAATGGGTATCTTCTGACTGGTAATAACACAAGAATGTGGGCAAAGACTGTAAGACATAGTGGGGGTTTTTTTGTCCAAAATTATTCATATCCCAGATCTTATTGCAAAATTCTAAGGAGATGCAATTTTCTGCCCCATTCTAAATGCTCCTGGCAACTTCTAGCATGTTCTAGAGCATTCTAATCAACTATAAATTCAGAACAGCTGATACATCTGTTTGCTAGTCAGTTTCTGGGCAATTGCAAGTCATGGTTAAAACCAATGAGCTTAGTGAGGACCTCCGGTTGTGCATTGTGGATGCTCACAAGAAAGGGAAAGGCTACAAAGGTATTTCCAAATGTTTTCAAGTACTAGTGGCCACTGTGCAAAGCATTATAGGAAATTTCAGAGTTTCATACTGTAAAGTCTAAAAGGATGTTGAAGGAAGTCAAAAGTGAACCCCTGCCCTGGCAAGACTGGTAGTGCAGGAGGCTACGAAGAATCCAAGGATCACCAGCAAAGCCATCCTGAATAATCTAAGTAAAGCTGGTACCAACATTTCAAGGCAGACACACCAGTGAACACTGCACAAGGCTGGTCTCCAAGGGCACACCGACCAAGGAGGACTCCACTCCTTCAAGACAGGCACAGAAAAGCTTGCCTAGCCTTTGCAAAAGCTCACCTAGACTATCCTAGGTATCCTCACCTAGGTCTATCTATCTATCTAGAAGAAGAAGATTCTGATGTGGTCTGACAAGACAAAATTCAAGATGTTTGGACATTGGCTTTTAATTGGAGTAAAAAAGGAGAAGCATTCAACTACGAGAACACCATCCCCACGGTCAAGCTTGGTGGGGGGAACATAATGCTGTGGAGAGAACTGAAGACAAGAGGGATGGCATGGAAGCCTTCCAATCTCAAGGACCTGGAGGTCGATGCAAAAGAGGACTGGTCCAAAATCCCAGTGGAAATGTGCAAAAAACTTGTCACCAATTATAAAAAAAACGGTTTGACTGCATGTGATAAAATAAATAAATAGGCTTTGTCATTGATTATGGGTATGAATTTTGGGCTTAACTGTTTATTTCATTTTTAGGCTGACTCCATTACATCATTTGCATGGTTTCCTGGGAATGGGTGGGTGTTAAAGAGTTTTTTTGGTGTGATTTGCTTGTTTCGATTCTCGGATTGATGGATTTCTTTGTGAAATCTTTGGTGATATAGTTAGTTTCTCACCTGTATTTCCACTGTTAAACACAATTATATGAAATACAAGTTAAAGGAATGCAGATTGATGGCTTCAACAAAAGCATATACCATTACTGAACAACCTTGTAACACAGGAGGCCTGCCTCACAGTAGGCCTGTCTTCTTTAAAGGTTTATATCTTATCATTAAAAATCAATTCCCCAATGGAGAAAATGAATGGGATTTTTACTTCCGGAAATGGACTGTTGCACTCATATATTTAAACATGTTAGGTATAGGAATTCTCAATCAAACAATGTTTTGCTAGCGCAATGTTTACACCTTTCAGGATAAACAACTTAGAAATGTCTTACTTACATTTGTAATAATAAACTAGGATAGTTTAACTAGTACTTTATTATCTAAAAAATACACCTCACCTTTAAGCTGTTGTCTAAACATTATAGTTCAATCAATGTAATGCCACACTTTGTCATGAACCCATGAGAAACAAGAAATGTTTTCATAATCATGGTTATGATCATAATCATAACTTTTTAGTCATCACAGTAAGTCACTGTGAGTCAGTGTGGACTCACAGAAGGAGATTGTATTGCTTGTGACCTAATATTTTACCTTAATTAAACCCAAAATAATACAATAATTAAAGCAGACAGCTGAAAAGCAGACAAACTAGCTCAACTCAACCTACAGGTTCATCTTATTGAAACACCTTTTTTTATTTATCATCTCTCTCCTTGTGTGGAAATCACACACACAACAGCTGACCCATGACACTTAGCAGTGTCTCTCGCTTTCTCTCTTTCTTACACACACCTATTATGTTTATGATTGCTATAACAGCAGGTGATAGAGACAGGTGTGCTTTCATCTGTTTATACGGGCAAATAAAAAATACATGAGACTGTGAAAAGCACAAAGTAGTATTTAAACACACACACACACACAACTACTATCCACAAATAAAACTTGCGAATGTGTGTAAGGGCTAGATGTGCATAGAGTTAGCATTAAAGTCTAAATAAAGTACAGTGGCGGAACGAAACAGAAAGAAAAGAAGAGCAGGAAGAGACAGAGTGACAGGAAGAAAGAAAGAGAGAGGGAAGAGAAAAGGAGAGAAAAAGAGATGGGGGCAGTGAAAAATTAACCCTTTCTTTCCCAGAATCATTGGCTTACTCATTTAAAAACTCAAATGACTCTCACTGGGAAAGTACCAGAAAGGAGGTTACACACGCACATATGATGCTTATACAGTTCACGTTGTGAATGTTAAAATGAATTTAATTCTAGAGAAATTGAATTAGCGTTATCAAGTGTAGTCCTGACAAAGGTGCAAGTGCAAATGTGGTCATACCAGTCACAATAGGCCTCACGGGGCTTTGTGTTGGGTGTAAATAGTGCTTGTGTAACATGCACACATAAAAACAGATTATGTCCAATGACTTTAAACATGTCATTTGCACCTCCTGTTAAAACTTACATGAAGTCTGAGCTCTTTAACAATGCAAGTCAAAGGTTACATGAACACTAAAAATGGTTGGGTTGTTTTTTTAACCCAGTGTACTGGGTTACTGGGTTCTGCCTGTTGGGTTATTTTCAAAGTGTTGTGTTAGTTTTGTGTGTAACCCACTGCTGGGTTACGTTATATTTCACTGACAGTAGAAATGATGCACTTCCTCACAAACTACACAGCCTGCTGGGTCATAGTAACTCACTGCTGGTTTGAAATGTAAAACTGGATCGGTTTGTCAACGGTCATTTTGTCTCCTGTCCTAAGATGAACTTTAGGAATAACTTAAGATTTGAATTGACTTGTATATAAAAATAATTACTGTACAGGCAAATAATAATCAGTAGTTTCAGCATTTTAGTAAGTTTGCCGTTTCTTAGGTTCGGTTGAACTGCAGACGAGACGCGGCCATATTGAACTATCATCTCCCGAGTGTAGCGAGTCGACAACAGCAGCAGCGACACGTTTCAAGTAAAGTAACAGACTATGTTTAAAATCGGCAGCCACAGCCGTACTTACCGTGTGAACATCTTCGTTGATCATAATGGGGGCGATGGTCGTGTTTGACGGAAGTTGAGATGTCCGACAGAGGAAACAAAAACGAATATTTTTATATAAAGTAAATATTTTTCACCTGGCCAAAACGAATATTGTCAACTATAGGCCTACAGTTCATTACCGTGAACTCAGTTCATATACAGTTAATTTCTTCTTCCCACAGATGCCAGAAGCGCACTCGATATATTGCTCCTGTCACTTTCTGTTTTAATGAACTTGCCATCAAATAAAATTATTTGATTCTAGACTGTTCTTATGTTGTTTGTTTGATGTCCATTCATTCCCTGAATTGTTTATTAATTGTTTATCAATATAAATAATTACAAATAATTGATATAAATTCACTAAATAATATTTGCTGCAATAAAAAAAATTGAAATAATATCCATTTATGAGATAAAATCACCCCATTATATTGGGCTAAACTTTGCTACCCAACTTGCTGGGTTACTTTAACCCAACATGTGTTCTGTCCAATTTTTACATAATACTGGTTGCTAATTAGGTTGTTTTTAACCCAGCCATTTTTAAAGTGAACCTTTGCTGCGAGAAAAAAAAATGGATATGATAACCATTTATGAGGTAAAATTTTATTCAAAATTTGTTGACATTGGGTTAAACTGTGCAACCTAACTTGCTGGGTTACTTCAACCCATGCATGTGTTTTGTCCAATATTTACCCAGAGCTGGGTTGCCAACCGAGTTGTTTTTAGCCCAGCCATTTTTAGAGTGTAACTTTGTAACCTCAAAATTACTGTTGGTCCACACATATAGTGATACAAATATTAATAATAAAAAGGCTTTCATTAAGGTCTGAGGTTCAAGTGCCTAGCAGTGTTGTAAATACCTTAATGTGACCCCTGACCTTTATTTGTTTAGCTTCTTCTCAGTAACATGGCCTCCACATGCTTTTCAAACCGAAACAACTCTGGAGACACACACACACGTGTAGAAACCCTCCACAAGGAATTATTCTCCCAGGTAAATAGGTAAATGTTTAAAATATTGAACAAAGAGTGCGTCAGGTGACCAATCAAACAGCCAATCACATTGCAGTGTTCCTTTAAATCTTTGGGTTGACTTTGCATTGCAAATGAGTTCTTACAAGTATGCAAATTCAAAATGACATAGACTCATGAACTTTCGTGGCCTCACACCCTCGCCCTATTTTTTCCCAGTCTTATCACATCTCTACACTGTAGGTTTTTTCTCTCTCTTTCTCTGTAAACTAGCCCTGTTCATCAGTTAGTTAGAGATCTGTTTCTGCAGGGTTACCTCTGATTAAATGATGGCGGCAATCCTTAAGCGCCCTCGTGTGGTTCTTTAAATCATTTTTGTTCATGAAGGTTGTCCTCGAGTACAGAACCTCAGTGAAACAATCTGTATTTACTCTATACTTTTTATTATTATACATGCATTTAAGTGTTCATATTAAAATGGAATATACAGTATGTACTTTTATTTATACATTAAAAATCAATTACTATTTACAGACTATACAAGAGTACGTGAATAAAAACAGGGAAAATCTTAACACAAATGGTGATACATCCAAAAACGTAACATCTAAAAATATACATTGCATTAAATACTCAATGTAAAAAGAAAAAACATTTTGCTAAATGCTATTGCTAATAAAAAAAACTGCTGCTGATTTCATGGAAGAGAAAGACTACAAATTCTGTAAGTGTAAAAATCTGTTTTTTATTCATTTTGTCAAGTTTTAGTAATACACTAACAAATTTATGACCTCAAAATCATGATTAAAAGGTAACAACGCAACTCAATCTTGTACCATTTTGACAAAACTCAGTCACACTTTAGATTAGGGTCCAAATCTCACTATTAACTAACTATTAACTATGACTTTTGCCTTAAACTCCTAATATCTGCTTATTATTAGTTAGTACGGTAGTTGTTAAGTTTAGGTATTGGGTAGGATTGGGAATGTAGAATAAGGTCATGCAGAATAAAGGCATCAATATGTGCTTTATAAGGACTAATAAACAGCCCGAAATCCTAGTAATAAGCATGCTAATAAGCAAACTAGTTAATAGTGAGAATTGGATCATAAACTAAAGTGTTACCCAAAACTCAAATTTTTAAATATAATAAAAAATGTCCCCAAATGCTTCAGCCATCTTACATTGCTCAAATCCTTGGGAGGAAAGCAAAGAGCCGCCTACAAGATGCAACGGATGCACCAGGCCACAGGCAGGGTTATCATTTAAAATCACAGGGCCTAGGAAAATTTTATTTCCTTTCTGGTAACATTGACTTTTTATTTGTGGTATTAAACAACAATCATCATCATCATTTTCCTGCCAAATTCTGTCAAACTTAACAACAAACAAACATGTGTTACGGAAACGTGGGGGCATTAAATTTAGTCCACAAGTTTCTCATTAGACCAGGTGCAGTTCTGAAGATAAACAAAAATAGAAAGCATATGCCAGATATAGCAGTGGGGGTGAGACTTTACACTACAATATTCCACTCTGAACACCCTCCTGTCAGGCTAACATCAAAACATGTCTGACGGAAGCAAAGGATCAATCAGATTTTCAGCGTGTAACCATTTCCTGTCTCGGTAGACCAGCATATCCTCTCCATGATAACCTTTAGTGATTGGAAGGATGTGGTTTACAGACACAACACGATGCAATTATTCCATCAAACAAGCATCCACCCACACGGTGCCTGAAAACAATAGTGTAAATACATACTGGTTTGAGAAAGTTGTTAGGTCAGGGTCAAAGGTACACACGGCGCACATTCAGTGTTTTTATACCAAAAAAAATAAAAAATAATATGCATGTGTTTTTTGCTTAACACTGATGATGTTAACCACCATCAGTGGTTTTAATGCATTTTTTCACTTAATGCCCTTTTTAAGTGTGTTATGTGCAAGGCTATGCCTTTGTCTTGAATATGATAGTACTTTCATAATAGATACTGTATATATCTACACACACATACAGTGGAGAAAATAATTATTTAATCCCCTGATGATTTTGTAAGTTTGGCCACTTAAAAAGATATGAAGAGTCTATCATTTTTATGGTAGGTTTATTTTAATGGATATATCAATCCAAAAAAATCCAGAAAAAACACATTATATAAAGGTTATAAATTGATTAGCATTTGATCGAGTGAATTAAATATTTGATCCCCAACCAACCAGCAAGAATTCTGCCTCCCACAGATTGGTTATGTGCCCATGTGAAACACATTAGTCCTGTCACTTTAAGAAAGTATTAATGTCAGCTTGTTATGTGTATAAAAGACACCTGTCCACAGAACCTGTATCTTCCATTCCAACCTCTCCACCACCATGGACAAGACCAAAGAGCTGTCAAAGGACATCAGGGAGACAAGATTGTAGACCTGCACAAGGCTGGCATGGGCTACAAGACCATTAGCAAGAAGCTTGGTGAGAAGAAATACAAAATAACCATCAATCGCCCTTGGTCTGGAGCTCCATGCAAGATCTGGCCTCGTGGGGTAAGGATGATCATGAGAAAGGTGAGGGATCAGCCCAGAACTACACAGGAGGAACTTGTTAATGATCTCAAGGCAGTTGGGACCACAGTAACCCAGCAAACCATTGGTAACACACATCCCCACAATGGGTTGAAATCCTGCACCGCCCTCAAGGTCCCCCTGCTCAAGGCGGCACATGTACAGGCCCGTCTGAAGTTTGCCAATGAAGGCTTGGGAGAAAGTGCTGTGGTCAGATGACACCAAAATCAGTCAATCATGGAGATGGAAACATTATGCTCTGGGGCTGTTTCTCTTCTAAGGGTGCAGGACGACTTCACCGTATTGAGGGGCTGATGGACGGGCCATGTACTGTAAAATCTTGGACAAGAACCTCCTTCCTTCAGGCAGAACACTGAAGATGGGTCGCGGATGGGTCTTCCAGCATGACAATGACCCAAAACATACCGCCAAGGCAACAAAGCAGTGGCTCAAGAAGCAGCACATTAAGGTCTTAGAGTGGCCTAGCAAGTCTCCGGATCTTAATCCTAAAGAAAATCTGTGGAGGGAGCTGAAACTTCGAGTTGCAAAGCAAAAGCCAAGAAACCTTAAGGATTAAGAGAGGATCTGTAAAGAGTCGTGGACCAAAATCCCTCCTGAGAAGTGTGCAAACCTGGGGACCAACTGCAAGAAATGTCTTACCTCTGTGCTTGCCAACAAAGGTTTCTCCACCAAGTTCTAAATGAGGTTTTACTTGGGGATCAAATACTTATTTCACTCACTGAAATGCAAATCAATTTATAACCTACAGTACATGTGGGTTTTTTCTGGATTTTTTTTTTTTTTTTGGTTGATATTCTGTCTCTATCCGTTAAAATAAACCTACCATAAAAATGATTGACCCTTCATTTCTTTGTTAGTGGGCAAACTTACAAAATCAGCAGGGGATCAAATAAATATTTTCTCCACTGTATGTATATATATTTTAAATGTTTATTTATGAGCATTCCTAAATGAGAAGCAATTAAAATTATTAAAATAAATTCAAAATTATTAAAATAATGTACAGTTAGCCAATCATTATCACAACATATACCCTTTCAGGGTGATACAAGACTCAGTCGGGTTTATTTTGCAATAATAAATGGCTGCCTGCTTACATTACACATCTTGCTTATTATTATCCCTGTAACAATATTACAGTAATATTAGTACTAAAGTCCTCTGAGGTCATTTTCACTATAGTCGAAAACTGAGGCGCAAACTAGTGCCAATTACATTTTTATGAAACGAGAGATTGCAAGTCCAAGGTTTGTATGGAAGCTTATTTCTGCCCGGGAATTAAAAAATTAAAAATAAATTAAAAAGGTAATTGCAACTTTTTAATCTCACAATTCTAAGAAAAAAAGTCTTTTTTTGTTTGTTTAAGAAAAATGTTTAAGAAAAATAAACATAACGTGACAAAAGTCAATTGTCAGCTGACCTTTTCCCCCCTCAGAATTGTGAGAAAAAGTCACAATTACCATTTTTATCATTTGTTCCCTTGCAGAAACATAGGTTTGATACAAGAGATGTGAAAACAGAACCGATTTTAGTTACCTGGATGAGAGATGTACTTATTATATACAACGCTGCCATGGATAACGTTGAATATTAGGAAATATCAGACAGCAGAATGGTGTGATTGACCAGTCAGAATCAAATATTCCAGAGACCCGTGTAATAAACTAGTTTATGTAATAACACACACTTGACGGGTGGAAGACAACACTCTGAAAGGCATCTAACTTATTTATTGCTTCTGATAGTGATACTGCATAAGTTTGTAGGAGAGGATGAAAATACAGCAGACAAGTGGATGAATGAAATATGAGCAAAATAGGTACCATTTTTTAAAACTTAAAATATCACTGGTAAGTTGTTTTGAGAACTTTGGTTTGTCCAACTAGGCTTTAAATAATAAAAAAAAAAGTAAAAAATATATAAAAAGAGGCATTGCATAGATCAAACCATATTTATATACCACATTTGTGGCTGAAAGAAACTGAGTTTTTAGCATCCCATGACATAATTACTACCATCCTGTATCAATACCTGATTTAGTCATTCAGAAGTCCTTTGTATATAATATTTACAAATAAACATAAGTATGTACAAAAATTACAATGCCTGCGTAAAAACTCAAAAACATGCACAGTGTTTTCAGATGTAGGCCCATGTGATAAATTCAGAGAGAAAGGGGAAAAGGAAAAAACAGACCAGCGCTGAAAGAAAATCTGTCCGTCACATCAGTCCGTGACAACTTTGATTCTGGAAGACTTTAAGGTCAAGGGTCAAAGGTGAATGCGTCCCTGGCTGCGTCTGGTGTGATGCAGAATCTGTAAACCAATACGACACTAAAGTCACAACAGCGCACAATGCATTATCATTAAACTGCATTCTCAACTACATTTTACAGCAAAACGTCAAGGGTTCTGTCCAAGTATTGTGTAATAGTGTTACACCAACACAAGTGTAGGAAAGATTTAGAATCTGGTGAAGAAAATCTCCTTATTTACAGAAGATCACCAGTGTTTCAGATAGATATACTAAGATCTGAGCATTAAAGAGCTTAATTTAATCAATATTGCTCATAAACTGCTATTAAAGTGATAATTCACCCTAAAATGAAAATTCTTTCATCATTTACCCACCCTCAAGTTGTTTCAAACCTGTATGGATTCATTTCTTCTGCTGAACAAAGTATACATTGACTTCCATAGCATGGAAAAAAATACTGTGGAAGTCAATGGGGTCCAATCAACTGTTTGGTGACCGACATTCTTCAAAATATCTTTTGTGTTCAGCAGAAGATTCATTCAGGTTTGGAACAACTTGAGGGTGAGTAAATGATGACAGAATTTAAATTTTTGGGTGAACTATCCCTTTAATAGGAAATACATTTTTTCATAATTAAACTTTTTATATTCTGCCAATCAATGCTGATGCGCCGGCTGCTGCACTGTGATGAAATGTTGCCCTCTGCTGGTCTAAGGGTCTGTAACCCTATTACGTTTCTGGACAGACACACTTCCCCTAGTGGTTCAAATGAGACATTCCTATTATTACACTCAAAAATACAGCATCAATCCTGCACCCTGCTAGTTTGGCATCAATTTCTCAGGTTGGGTAACTATGTTTTTTTTTCTGGCACTCAGAAACTCCAATCCCACCTCCACAAACCTGCAATTAATGTGCTTATCTATAATCTGAGGAGTTTATTATTCGGAAACGACAGCAATGAGTGCATGTACACGCACAACAACACACAGATGCAAGACAATGCAAGAAAGCCGCAGGTTCTCGTTGACAACAGCCGGTTTACAAGTGCTTCTCATTACAATTTTGGGAAGATGGTCAGAGCATACTGCTTTCCCCTTATGCACACAATAAGTGACCCAAACTCAGAGCAGATGCCGATATGAATTAGCGTCTAGCAGCATTTACTGTGAACAGACTTGGTTTGAGCCATTGAAAACAGTGGATCATGAGACGCTTGCGTGTAAAAGAACACAGTGCCGCGCTTCACTCTGAAACACACACCAAATTTAATTAATTAAATCGCAGCTTTATTATCTAAAGCATTATTAACTTTTATTTGTTAAAAGCTGCATTTAAGTGATTTACATGAACTTACAACTTGTCAAGTTATAAAGCATAATCAGTGTAAGATTTTGCACGTAAATGCATTCAATAGGTACAATGGCACTTTGGATGATACCTTGCGGTTTGATTGGTTGGCTTACACATGATTATATTCCGTCCATATTGTTAACTTGACAGACTGTGCGTTATGTTGACAAAACCGTACTACATGATGTAACAGCTAATGACGCCATCTGACAAATATCTCATTTCATCCTCCCCCTGTACCACCAAATACTCCGCTGTTTTATTTATGGAGTACTTAAACAGTCAAAATAACACCTCCTACTGTTCCACTGTCATCTGAAATAAAGGTTAGAGGAAAAGAGGAACAACACCTACCCGGGGAGTGTCTGGACTGCTAAAAGGAGAGGGCTCAGCGGAGCGGTTCTCTTTACCAAACGAATCGTCTCTCTTTCGGTGTGCAAACTTCTTTTTCAGTGCTTCTGCGATGAGAGCTGCAGGGTCAGATGAACATGCTACGCCTTTACTCTTCCGACGCCTTACTGGAGTTCCACCTGGAGATCTACAAATACAAACCCACGTTCAGTACTGAGCTTCAAACTTAGACGTGCTTCGAATTTAAAGCCGCTAGATTCATACCTCTCGACAGAACGCAGTTTGACCTGATTCAGGTCTCGCAGCACCTCTAACATGGAGGGCAGGGCAGCAGGCGCCATACCCGGAGATGGATCACACTGTGCAAGCTTTTGCCTTTTTGCTGCCTGTCTTTGTCGAATCACCTCTGACACGGACCCCTCCGTGCAGATGGCCATAGCCGGAGGAGGAAGTGGGGGTGGTGGCGGAGGACAGACAGGAGTGGAAGTGAGGATAGGAATAGGTAGAGTAGAGCATGGAGTGCCAGGATCAGCTGGAAGAACAGCACGGCCTGAGAGACACATGAGAAATGGATATAAAAAGGTATCAGGGTGATACAATAAAGTTTTTTTATTTTTTTAAATAATTTTATTTAGTCCCTGACGTCCACTAATATTAATCAATTCATTCAGGCATGCAATTAGCCAAGGACAAAAAAAGAAGGAAAACATTTCCCCATTCAATCCAACTATACAATAACAATATTATTATATTATTATTATTATTATTATTAGAAGCAATATTTTTATTTTATTACAAGGTATCAAAGTGATGCATTAAAGGGGTTATATATCATACATTTTTAGTAATTAAATTTTTCCTCTGCGTTCCACTAGTCAAATGATTTTCTGCTCCAAAAACAGTCAATTTAGGCTACGTTTACACGGAAACGATCTGAAGAGAAAACGCAAAAGTGATCACTTTTTATTCTGCGTTTAGACGAGCGTTATCGGGGGGAAATCTTCGTGCATATGGTGACGCAAAAGTGTGTGAAATTCAATGTAGTATGCACTCCAGGCGGCTAGGTGGCAATGTGAAGCACTGATCGGTGCCTTCACTGTCTAGCAAACTTTTGCATTTTTACCATTTAGACGGAAACGCAACGGTGGAGCGTTTTTAAGATTTCCACTCTGGAGGGTGGTTTCACTTTTTAGCATTTTTAAGCCCCGAAATCGCCGTCTAAACGAAAGGCACATCCGTTTTCACCCGCGAGCGTTCTCGTGTAAACAGGGCCTTAGACTCTCTCCCCCTTAACTATTTTTTGCTGTCCCTTTAAGAAACGCCCCATTCATATGTGAAATGAATGAGCAATGGAGCTATGCAACTTCCATGGGATGCAGGATTCCTAAGGGGTTATATGTAGTTTTAACTGCTCTATCCTTCAATATTTTTTTTGTAATGCCTGAATGACGTCGACAGTCACGGATTCACATAATCAAGATCAGCCTGAAATTATTTTGTTGTTACTTGTTTTTGCCATAGAATTGCAAGTGCGACACCAGTAGACTTAAAGTCTCCAAATATTTAAATTAATAAATTATTTTAATAATCAAATTAATACAAAAATACTTTTTTAAACAAATACTACATTGATAAAACAAAATAAAAGAAACATTTTAATTAAAATATTATGAATAGATTTCAGAGCAACTTTCATGCTAAATTAAAATGCTAAAAAGCACATAAAAATGCCTTCCTTAGCTATTGTTTTTATTGATGAACATACAGTTCCTAAAACTTTTGGAATCACAGACTGAATTGTGGTTAATTAATTTGATTAATCAATATTCTTAGTTTCTGTTAATAAGCAGCTTTGTCATAATTACAGCAGACAAAACCGAAAATATCTATTCGGGGGTCCTTCCAATGTTGTATTGGAACTTTGAGACACACAGCTAAGAACAGAACAGTCCAGTCAGAATTTCCAACTTTGGACCCCCTTAAGCACTATAAACAGAAATAAAAATTACAATCTTATCTGAGTGAATTTGAGTTTGTGGCTAAAAATATGACTGGCAGCCACCACAGATAGCCTTTTTATTTTATGAGATTTTTGCATTTACAGAATCTCTGACAATCTGTCAGTCACAGCATTGGCATACAGCATACGGTACCTGCCGGAACTGTGACTATCAAGGCGATCTGTGCTCGTAGTTTCTGCAGTTCCTCCTCCAGAGCTGAGATCTTCTGCAGGGCTTCTGGCTGGGTGTCCTGCTCCAGCACCACGCCTCTCCTCTGAGCCGGAACAGACACGGACATCGAACGTTCACACCCCAATGATGGAATCTCAAAACCTTGTTGCACACAGTGTTTCCTCAGAGGGACGGCAGTTCTGTTATAAACATGGGAAGGCATGATGACACTGAACTTTCTCCACAAAACAAAACTTATGGTATACACACTCTCGTGATGACCAGAATCCATCAAGAAATCTCATAACAGGCTAAACCAGTGGTCGGGAACCTATGGCTCGCGAGTCACACCTGGCTCTTTGGCAAAAATAATGTGGTTTGCAAGGTCTCTCACCATTTACCAACAAACGATCGATAAAAAAATTAAGACACATCAACAGAGATCGGCTCAGAGGCCCTAACCCTAGTCAATTAGATTTTAGAACAGCAGCAAAAGTGTAAAAGTAGGCTATATAAACTTTAATATATCCTTTTATTGAAATGGGTGCTTTGCTATGCAAAGAGACATTTCGAAACATTTCACCCGCTGGTACTTTCACTTTTGCCGCAGAGACCCTTTATGTCCTATAAATGTGTCATGCTTTTGATAAACCGCGCAGATTTAATTTGACGATTATTTTTAAAGTTATTAATAACAAACATGAATGAGTGAGAAAGAAAATAGCAGGATGTGCTTTATATTGAAAATAAATATTAAAAGCGTGCTAAGTCGCGAAAGAGAACTGAATTCTACTGACAGGGTGCTGTGCGAGCGCAACACGGACAAGCATAGTAGCCTTTGTCTTCGGTTGCGCGCCTAAACGGCCAAATAAACACAGAAATATATCAAAATGCCAAGTCGAGTATTCAAGTAAACACAGTAGATGTAATAAGT
Organism: Scardinius erythrophthalmus; assembly: GCF_964197995.2. Lineage (NCBI taxonomy): Eukaryota > Metazoa > Chordata > Actinopteri > Cypriniformes > Leuciscidae > Scardinius > Scardinius erythrophthalmus. The sequence continues at coordinate 30,177,073 of NC_138235.1, forward strand.
ACTGTGTGCGTTCTCGTTCTCTCTCTCTCACAAAGAGGATTTATGCTCATCAGTTGGTAACTCAACCTCACAGTGAAAGCCCTGCACAATTAATTCCAACTTATTTATTGTTTGCTGAATATTTGTTTGTTTTTAGTTGTCTATGGACCTAATAATTACTACTGTTGAATTTTTTGGGGAAAAATGCATTAACCAAAAATGAAAAAATGGCTTTTGGTTAAAAAAGGTTCCCGACCCCTGGGCTAACCTTATGTTCGGAACTAAATTTAGCACTCATACAGAGACCGTCAGTAAGCTATTAATAAACACCTTTGTGTTCATACAGCTGGTGATGTGTGACTACCTGAATTTAGTGTGGCTGTCTCCTTCATCCTCCACCAGCCAAAGCACATCCGCTAATGTAGGAATGGCTGGCGTTTCCACTGACACATCAATATACCCTTGTCTATTGAATGTCTGCAGAGGAATCTAGAAACATAGAATCAGAACTCATTATTGAATGTGCACTTAAGTCCTTCAAAGCCTTTACCATGCGAAGAGACTATTAACAATTTATACCAAGTGAACACATGCATGTAATGTCCTGGCCTGTACCTATGCCTTACGCTTGTGTTACAAAATGAGCCAGCCAGTTATAAAATAATTATAATTTATGTTATATATTTTCTCTGATATGCAAAAACAGTTTATTTAATTTTAATAACAGCTAAACAGACCCTTTGGGATAAAAAAAAAAATCAAATATAAGTTAAAGGTGTACTTGCTGTATACACATTTTTATTGTTTTGTGCTTTCAACAAATGTCCATTAAGCCTGTTTTATACTACTGCGTCGGACCTATGCCGAAGCCTCTACGCTGTAGGCAACGCGTTGGTTTTCATTTATACTTCTGCGTCGTTGTCCGCGTTGACGCACAATTACACTTGCAGAGGGAGCATGTGAAACCCGAGGGAGGGGTTCTAGCAGACCAATCACAGCGCTTGTGGCCGCGTAGAGTTGACGCGTTGTTACATTTTTGGAGAGGTGCACGTCAGGGTACGCCGAAGGGTACGCGCGCTACACACAGCCTACGGCGTAGCTACGGCGTGAGTTCGACGCAGAAGTATAAAACAGGCTTTAGCCTGACTACGTCAGACTTCCTACTTCCGCTTAATTTCATTTCGCTTCTGTAGTCAGTCTGAGATAGCAGCTTATCTTTCAGTTTTCCATCGGCCTTCGGACGGCCGGGCCAATCAACGAACAGAGGGCGGGCTGAGAGCCGTGACGTAGATGCTGATTGTACCGTGGATGCGTAGATTTACTTCACATAATCTGCAAAAGTCGTTCACAGCCATTTTTACTCCGGTATTTCGCTCGATGGTTTTGTTTTCGCATCATACATGTGTTTACAGTGGAAGTTAGATGCGGCTGAGCATGCGCATAACACACGCCATAACCAAACGTCATGAGATTGGCTTACGGGTAACCAATGATTTTAAACTTCAGACAAGCGACCCCTAGCAAGAGAGAAAACACTTCTCTATTATGCCATTCCAGACTCTGTCTACGAAGCAAAGTGAAGTAGCAGAGTTTGGTATTACCAGGCTAAATGTCCATATCCATAAAATATAAATATGAGAAGAAAAAATAAAAACAAGATAAATTTAAGAAATGACAAAAGCACATAACAAAAATTATATAACTGAAATAAGGATGAAAACTAAAAATATAAATATAAAGACTGATAAAAAATGTGAATAAATACAATATAAATAATACTAAAAAAAAACTGATGTGAGTATAGATTATTTAATTATTTTTTTCTAAACGTTCTCCAAATAAGAAAAATGAATTACTGATTGAATCTTTAATAATAACACATAACAGAACACACATTTTCTCAAAGACAGTACCTGGATCCGCAGCCGTGGGTGAGGACAGAGAGGAAGGTTTGTCCCAATCATTCGGACAATGCTGCGGTACTGTCCACAATGTGTACTGTCCCATACTGGAACCAACTACAACAACAGTGTTCAAGATGTACTGTTAAAAAGCTGCATTAATAACTTACATTTAAAGAGCATGTAAAATCACGTTTATTGAGTTGTTTTTGCAAACAGTCACACTAAATTAATGATCATATTTACCATGTCAGGTGGCACTCCAAAATATTCCAGGACACATCTCAGCAGATCAGCGATGTCTTCCAGCAGAGACATTGACAGTATCCCTGTGTTTTCCACGCTGGGTTTCTGCTGACAGATGAACCAACGGAACCAACACACACTGCAGCAAACTTCTCCACGTGACCTGAGGGATCAAATCAGCTGCATTCCATTCAATTCCGTCAAAACGCCGTTAAAACGTTCGACGTTCGAAGAAATAACGAGGAAAAAACGAACGGTATACTATAGCCTATATACAAAAGAAGCGTAACGTTAATTGACGTTAAGTTACAGCACTAATTACTTATCAGCATCATCCACTATCCTACCACTGAGTGCGTCAGAACCCAAGCGTATGTGAAACCTATACGTTAATATGCGCATTAATCTAATTAACACACCTATGCATTGTATTATTAATAAAATGGCGTTTATATTTACAAAGATATGCGTATTATTCACTTTACCTCTTCCCTGTATCACGCTTTCCGTGCAGGTAAACTCAAATAAAGCTATTTGCTTGAGAGCGTTTGTGATTGGTCCGGAGAGGCGGGTAAGAGCATGTAGCCAATCAGCTTGAACGATTTAGAAACGTCATCAGCTCCTTTGACCAATTGTTTTGTTTGAACAGAAGCAGTGGGAAGTTTTGTTTTTTGTGTGTGCGACTGTGTGCTGCTAAAAGTAACGGCAGTGGTGAGTACACTGTGATTTTATTGTTTCATAATCAACATATTGCAGAAAGTATGACATATAAGAAGGTTAAAATGAATAAAAATAGATTTTCTTTCATTTACAGAGATGTAAAGTTCCGCAAAACCTGAATCTGAATTCCAGCTATGTAACGTTAGCTATCATGCTAACAGACTAAAGTTACTGTATAACGTTAAGGAACTAATTGTCTCCAGCTTTTGTGCTGTAAATACCTGTTTTCTGTTAACTCTTTCAATTCTACTTTTAGTGACCAAAATTACTTTTGAAAAGGACTTCAAATAAGTATTTTACTCATGGTTGAAAATGCAGAAAATACAATTGTGTCAGTGGTCACATGACCGAAGCTGTTGCCCCTTCTGAATAATGTTTGTAAAAAAAAAAAAAAAAGTTTAATACGCCCACAGCCACCATGCTTAGTACATATGCAATTTAAAGGGTCTATTATTAATGTACTATTAAAATTAATCTGTCTGATATAAGTTATGATCACAATACATAAAAATCTGTGAGAAAACAAAAAGTTTTGAATAAATGAAAGGATTGGATCAACTTTTAAAAGGCGATCTATGTTATCAGCTGTTTTAAATGAGTTGTCTTCATATCTCTTGGTGTTTCAGGTATCCACAAAAATGATGGACGCATTATCAGTAGTAACACAGCTGCGGGACTTGGCATCAGAACCACAGAATCGGGAGGCGATTGTTCAGGACCAGGGTTGCCTTCCCGGACTAGTGCTGTTTCTAGACCATAAAGACTCTAAAGTGCTTTTTGCCACCCTTCAGGTACACTGATTTGTCAACGCACAAAAACTTAGTTTATTAATGAGGATCCGATTATGCTTATTTTACATTTTCAACTTTCTTTGGTGTGTTATGAGCATGAAAAAGGTCTGCAAAATTACAAAGTCACTCCAAAGAGAGTTATTCTCTATATCAGTAAGTGTGGTTTCTGAACAGGAACCCACACGTCACAATATCCCTCATTTAAACAATTCCTGCCCAAGGGATACACAGAAAAAGGGATGAGGCCTGGTTGAGTTGCTTTAGTAGTGTGTTGAAACTTGCAGTTATGGTAAGGGGTGTGACAACCAATCACAACACACTGGTCCAGCCAACCAATTAGAGCAAATTCTGCTTTTTGGAAGGTGGTACTTCATAGAAACCAGAACAAAACAGAGTGTTACTGATAGACTGGGACAAGAGGTGCTGCAACAATAATATATATATATATATATGTTTAACATTCTAGCATAAAAACCCTATTCTAGTAGAGCACAAAAGCAAAATCAAGAGGGTGTAATATGGCCTCTCTTAAAGTACTAACCTCTCTTGCGATGTCTCCTCAGACTTTGCGGTACCTGGCTGAAGCGCCCCGCAACATCAACACAATGAAAAATGAGCTTGGCATGATGGTGAGCCTGGAGATACTGATGGAGAGGTGATTTTATTATTTTACTTTATTTACTGGTATATTAAGTGATCTAAGATCTATTTTTAATATCTTGAAACTACCATAAGATCAAATTTGACTATAATTACTTTTCGTTGTATCACTGTGCACAATCCATAAATTCTCCTTATTCTTAAACTCTTGTTTTAATGATGTTTTATATCTTTTTTCCCCTTTTGTACTGTTTGAAGGACTGACATGACGACTGATATTACAGACCTTGCAAAAGAGGTGTATGGAGTGTTGAGTGCTCAAACACAGAGACAGGCTTGTCAGACTCCAGAGCGACAGAAGAGGAGCAACAAACCACAGTTCTTCATCAACAGCTCAAACAAGAAAGCCAAATCAGTGACCCTGCACATACAAGGCTTGGATGGGGCAGTATGTACTCTATCTAGCTGTCACACATGCTCTTTGTTAATTGTACCTGGTTTCTCTCTTATTTATGCACATTACTGGGTGAAATCACATGTGGGATTGTGTTGACAGGATCAGAGAGGTGTCTGTGAAGAAGCCCTATTGAGGGTCAAAGGTGTAATCAGCTTCACATTCCAGATGGCGCTGAAGAGATGTACTGTACGCATCCGTGCTGACCTGCCCACCGAGGTACACATAGCTCAGGACATTATATTCTTCTTTCTGTGAGGCGAGAGTCAACTAATAAAAGCAACTTTGTTCTCATTATGTGCATGAAAAACTAATAAGCAAATGTCTTTTGTTCAGAGTCTGGCCACTGCTATTGCCGCCACAAAAGGGCTTTCAGTTAAACAGGTGGTGAAAAATGAAAATGGAGAAGAGGTTGGTGTTTCTATTGCTTTTAAGTATGTACTTAAATATGTTTTATATTGAGAATGATGATCCATGGCTCAACAATATCCTGCTGCTAAACTGGTCGGGTCAAATTTTTACGTGTACATTTTTAAAATGTAATAAAATAAATTAGTTCATTATAAATGCTAATTATTATGTTAAAATCAATTAAAAATAAAAAAGATTAATAAATCATATGATTAATTATAAATGTTAAATAATAATTTGTGTATTATTAATGCAAATGTTAATTCATAATGTACATTTGACATGCTTTTCATTGTCATTAAATTAGATATACATAATTAATATAAATAAACTTTTAATGTTTATATTTGATTACAATAAAATTTTATACAAATAACAGTAATAGAAATAGAAAAAAATATTTTCAAAAATTAAAACATAGTTTGTTAGATTTATTGTGTTGACTTGCTCATTTACAATAATAGCTGAAAGTTATACAGCTGTAATATAACTGCTAAATTCGTAAACACCCTTCCTGGAAAAACGGTGGAATACAGTGACTTGAACTAGCCACTATTTTATATATATATATATCAGAGTTTCCGCTAGAAAAAAATGTTGCCGGTCAAAGTGACCGGCAGAGGTTTCGTTTTCCGGACATTTAAATGATATGCCGGTCAAATATCGCCTCTTAATTAGTCAAGTTGAGGAAAACTGGAGGCAGGCTATGTAACTTAAAAAATGACATAATCAGGCCGAATGCAACATGTTTATTAGCCTAACTTTAAAAAAAAAAAAAAAAAAACGGAAGAAAAAAAACATGAACGTCCGTTTGGCGGACGTTTAAAATTCATAGTTTAACAAACCAATCCCCCTTCTCCACATAAAATATCTGAAGCCTATTGTTTTTACTCAAGCGAACTTCCCAGTGTCTCTCTACAACTTGCAGTGCGCATAAGCCGCTTAACCTTTGTTCTCCGCAAGGCGACTTTACTGCTTCGTCTTGATCCGATTTCTGCAGCGAGAACCCCCTCTCTGCAGGAACACCCGAGACCCATTTTCTACGTTTCTTCATTCGGATCTATTTGCGATCCATTCCATTCTAAACAAACAACGCAGTTTATATGCTTCGTCCTTGTTTCATTATTCATTAAAGGGTTAGTTCACCCAAAAATGAAAATTCTGTCAGTAATTACTCACCCTAATGTTGTTCCAACCATGTAAGTCTTTCGTTCATCTTCGGAACACAAATTAAGATATTTTTGATGAAATCTGACAGAATTTTGACTCCTCCATAGGCTTCCAGTGTGACCGAAACTCACCGGCCCAGAATAGTTATTAAAACATCGTTAAAATAGTCCAAGTAACTACAGTGGCACTACATTAAGTTTATCATGCGACGAGAATACTTTTTGTGCGCAAAAACAAACAAAAATAACGACTTTATTCCACTTTTCATTTCCTTCTCTCTGGGCCTCGTAGTGTTTTTGCGCTGCGCGTCTGTGTTGCACGTCATCACGCAACACACACATGACCGGCGTCGGCCAATAGTGAGCCTACGTGGTGACGTGTAACACAGACGCGCTACGCATTGTGCGCAAAAAGACTACGCGAACCAACTAGAGGCCCAGAGAGAAGGAAATGAAAAGTGGAATAAAGTCGTTATTTTTATTTGTTTTTGCGCACAGAAAGTATTCTCGTCGCTTGATATACTTAAGATTGAGCCACTGGAGTCACTTGGACTATATTAACGATCTCTTTAATAACTTTTCTGGGCCAGCAAGTTTCGGTCACATAGAAGCCTATGGAGGAGTGAAACATGGCTCAGATTTCATCAAAAATATCTTAATTTGTGTTCCGAAGATGAACGAAGGTCTTACGCGGTTGGAACAACATGAGGGTGAGTAATTACTGACAGAATTTTAATTTTTGGGTGAACTAACCCTTTAAGATAATAATTAGCCTAATAAATGCGCGCATAATTATCAGTGAACTTGATAAATGTTGCAGATATGTTTTGCTATCCATGCACAAACAAATGCCTTTCAACTTATGTGTGCAAAATTCAGAATAAAATGAATGTGCAGCAATTTATACAAATAGAGAGTCTGTCTACTATACGTGTTGTAGCCATTAAATAAGCTCATTTAGTTTAATATTTGTTAAAATATTCTAATGTTATTTTTTAAATTTATGTTGATTATGAAAAGTGAACAGCACGAGTAAGATAGAATGCGCAATATCGAGAGACATGCGGGTCAGACATGATTTTGACCACTTAATTAAGTTTGGTTTTGTAGAAAGACTTTTTTTGAAGTGAATTTCGTTTTGTATAAATTGTAACTTAATTTTAATAATTTTTTTATCAACCAATTGCCTGTATTTAATATATAGCTAAGCAGCAAATATAGCAGACGATTGGCCTAATCATGGAGGCACCCGCGCGGTCACTTGCATTGCTCGTGAACTGGAGCGCATCTCATCGTAATTGAACGAAACTCAGCGTAGGCCTCACAGACATGAAATATATCTTAAGAAAGCTTGAAACGTATTTTAAACAATTTAAAACGAAAAGAAATAGGCTACTCTCTGATTATGTGATCCATGATGTGCATTTCTCTCTATAGGCGCGTTCATGGAGATGGCGATCGTCAACTTCATCTTTACAGCTGTTGTTGCTGTTAATAAACTAAAAATAATAGGCCTATAATTTTATTAAAAATATATTCAATGAAATTGTAATTATATATAAAAAAAAAATCCTGTTCAAGTTTTTTTTTTCGCATTAAATTCAGGTAGGCTACTGAGTCGCTGTCCTCAGTGCCAAAGCGCTGAAACGGAGATGAAGGGCAACCCGTTTTTATTTATTTTTTGGCATATTTTAACTGGCCATCCAGTTTTCTGGAGGTGAGGTGGAGGTGTAACTTTCAAACGGTAGAGCCTGTTCCTTTATAACATAGCCAAATGTCGGTGTATTTTTGCTTTATACATTTTAGGCTTATTCTCAAATTCAGATTGTGTTAGGGGGGCGGGATTATTAGGCAATTTTAATCTGACAATTTGACCGGAGAGATTTATTTTTGTCGGACATTTCATTTTTTTTCCGGTCAATGTCCGGTAATTACCGGACAACGGAAACCCTGATATATATATAATGTATGTATGTTATTTATTATTTACATGGCTGTACTATGGTTACAGGTTCTCATTCCACTCAGCACCTCTGGCTCAAAGGTGGAAGAAAATTCCCAGCTGCCAGATTACCTGCCAGAGGACGAGAGTCCAGAGAAAGAGCTTGACCGCGCAGTGTCTCGCACTGGTGCTAAACAAGACACCGGTGGCAGCTGGCTGAACACAGCGGCCAGTTTCCTCACTAAAACCTTCTACTGGTAAAGCTTGAGTTTCACAGGCTTTTCCTGTCTGAGTTTGGACCTCAACATTTTTAAGGAAGATTGGTTTAGAACAGCAACTCGCACCACTGTCAGAGCTTAACAGTGCTAGGCAAGGTCGAGGAACTGACAAATGTGCTTCTACAAGCGGCAAAAGGTTTCGTTCAGTTTGAGCACAAAGCATCAGCTTCCATCTGATGTATGAGATCTCAGCCACATCACAACTCGGTATGGAAAACTGTAGATGTTGAGGTCATGTTGTACATTTTATATGTTAATGAAAACAAGTATTTCCTCCCTCTTAGGGATTTTCTGTGTCTGCTGTCAAGTTTGTCTGTATTTTCTGTCCACCTGATTTCTTGTAAATAGTTCCATTTTGGTGTGTTATAAGGGGGAAAGTATCTGTCCCAAGTCTCATCTAAAATGGAAACAATTGAAAAACAGATTAAATACATGTTTGATGCTGTTTTTGTGTAAAATAAAGGTTTGGAAGGAAAAGGTCTGCTGATTTTTGTGATGACTTGATTTCAATTTAAGTGTTCGCTCTCATGAAAATGGTGACTGAACACAGATGCCCACACCAAATAACAAGCAGTCTTTCATTTATTTGTAATAAGATTTATTGATACAACCATAAAGTTTTACAGGATAAAGAATAACAAATTTTCAAAATAAATGTTAAATATTCAATCAAATGACACACAAACACATACAGTCTATAATGACACCGGTTTAACAACTGTACAGTTGAAACAGTGTGTTAGTGACCTTAACAAAGCAAGGAGTTCTGAGCACAACTTGGTGATTCTTGTGAAAATAAATATAGATATTGATGACCATGTTAGACAGCAGTGCATCAGTCAACTTGTAACATTTGTGATTCGCACAAATATCGCACAAAGGTTTTAACTTCCTTAGTTTCTGAAACTCCTACTAATATCATAAATATCAATACTGTGTGTAGACAACATTTTATGAAACAATGCCAATGTCTGCTCAGTATTTCATACCAGCATATAATAGTGTAATATATATATATATATATATACATGTATATATGAACAATATAAATAACGGACGTAAAAAAATAATACATCTGAAAATATCATATAATAAGAAGTGCAGTCATCAGTGGTGAGCTATGGCAGTATTCTGTGGTCTGTGATACACACAGGTCTGAAGTTAATACAATCTGGAAAGAAAAAAAAGATTTATTACATTCAACATCACACAAGCAAAGCTCAACAAATGCAAATGTATGGTTTGAGTATTTTGTATGACAGCTGTTATGCTGTTTCAGTTGTTCATAAAGTCATAACTACTGCAAATAGTCTCCGTCACAAGAAACTGCTTACATGAGTTTCTCTAGTTTACTGTCTGGATCGTCCAGCAGAACAGATAGCGGCCTCACGGCTGAATCTGTGAGATTGTTTTCACTCAGGTCCAGCTCTCTTAAAAGTGAGTGCTTAGGTCTCAGTGCAGAGGCTAAAATAGTGCAACCTTCCCCTGTGATCCCACAGTTGGATAACCTATAGAAGAATTAGTTAAGTGTAAACAATATTATAGGCATAAATCATTAATCAAAGAAAACTGTAAAATACAATCTTCATGTATTTTAGAGAGAAATCACAATTATCTTCTATGAAAGAAACCTTTTGGATGTAGAGTTACCTCAAAGTGTCCAGCTGACAATGTGGATTTTCCAATCCAGCACAAAGGATTGTAATTCCCAGATCTTGTAGATTATTTACTCCCAAATTCAGATCTCTAAGACTTGAGGATTTTTCTTCAAGAGTTGCAGCCAGTGAATCACAGCAGTCCACAGTTAAACCACACTGGCTCAAACTAGGGAAAACAATGATAGAGAGACGTTTTTTATCATTTAAAAAAAAAAAAATAATCTGTTTAGAAGTTTGGAGTCAGTAAGTTTTTTTATTATTACAATTGAATGTTTTCCGTTTAAATATATTTTAAAATAATAATATTAATTTATTAATGTGATGGCAAAGCTGAATTTCCAGTCTTCGGTGTCACATGATTCTCCAGAAATCCTTCTAATATGCTGATTTTGATTTTTTTTTTGGGGGGGGGATTTTTTTATTGATTTATTTTTTATTTTTTTATTGTTTTGTTTTTTTTCACTTTTTATTAATTTAATGGATCCTAATTGAATAAAAACCTTCAGTTCTTTAAAAAATGTTTTTAATAATTACACATGATTATTATCTGATATATTAGAATGTTATTGAGAGTATTTGTAGAAAACATACTCTAATTTCACAATGTTGCTGCTGTGATTCCTCAGGACAGGAGAAAGGAGCCTCATCCCTGCGTCTGTGAGCTCATTATTGCTCAGGTCCAGCTCCATCAGATGAGAGGGGTTTGAGTTTAGAGCAGCAGCGAGGACAGCACAACCTTCCTGCGTGACCCCACTGTCTCCTAAACTGTTATGAAAGACGTTTAATGTTAAAAGATTTACAGTCACAATTCAGCATCTAAACAAAGAAGACCAACTGCAACTGACATCATAATCAGAAAAGCACACCTAAGACCAGTGTTGGGGGAAAGTTACTTTTAAAAGTAACCAGTTACAATATTGTGTTACTCCCTTTAAAAAAGTAACTAATTACGTTACTTTTATGGAAAGTAATGCGTTATATGTTTTTCACCTGTCTGAGGCTTGTTCTCTTCCAGGCCTTTCAGGTGTTTTTTACTCAGTAATGCATTAAACAATGCATAATCTATATAACATACTCCTTGAATTTCTTTTAAAAAGACATCTACCCCCAGTTTCAAAGAGAAGGCTTAAGCTTAGTCCCAGACTAAAATGCATTATTGAGCTGTTTTAATTGAAAGCAACTTTCACTGATATCTTAAAATATGTCAGTGCCATTGTTTTGTCTCAAAATGTACACCAGAAATATTTTTTTTCTAAGGCATGTTTATATAAGATACCTAAATGTCCTAATTGAACTAAGGCCTAATCCTGACTTAATCTAAGCCTTGTTTGTGAAACCGAGCCTTAGAGTATCGTCTGACCACTTAGAATATTGCCTGACCACTAGAAATATGTTTATCACCAAAAAAGTTGAAAGTAATGTTTTGTTACCTTTTTACAATTTGTCTGTTGATACATGCAAATTAATTAAACTGAAACGTAATGTGCATTACTTGTTACATCAAAAAATTAATCGGATTATGTAATGCACATTACTTCTAATGCGTACCCCAAGACTGAAATTATAAGCACATCTACCTTGCAAGCACTAATAATGAAAGTCTCAATGCTGGGTTCTGCTCACCGTAACGTCTCCAGCCTACAGTTGGAGTTCTTCACTACTTCAGCAAGTCTTGATACACCAAAATCCTTTATGTGGTTCTGTCTCAAGTCCAGCTCTCTCAGACGACCCGGGTTAGAAACGAGGGCTGAGGCCAAATCAGCAACACCCACCTCTGTGATCTCACACAATGCCATCCTGAAAACACAAGAATTGCTTAAGGTGTTTGCTGTGTGTAGGATTTAAGTGGAGATTTGAAACCCTTACCTCAAAATCTCTATTTTACAGTGAGGGCTTCCAAGTCCATTTGAGAGCATTTTAACTGCTTCATCATATATTGCGTTGCCGCTCAGGTCTAAAGCTTTAAGGGTTGAGAAGCCGGACCTCAGAGCTGAGGCCAAAGACTGACATGATTTCACAGTGAGCAAACCGTAACTTAGCCTACGGGTGGAAAAAAATAGACATTTGAATTAGAGATTAATATTTATAATAGCACACCGCTCAAACATTTTGGGTCGGGAAGATTATTAAAAGAAGTCTCCTATTCTCACTAAGGCTGCATTTATTATTTGATGAACAGTAAGCATTTATTTGAAATGTATTTATTTTTGATAAATTTAATGCACCCATGCTAAATAAAAGTATTAATTTCTTCTTCATTTTTATCTTACCGACCCCAAACTTTTGAAAAGTATACATGTATATGACAAAACATTCCATTAACAAAAAGTACCAAAGAGTTTCAAGTCGGGAAAGAGGATGTTGTGTTACAGCTGAAAGCTTCTCCACTCCATCATCTCCTGGGTTATTCCAGTGCAGGTCGAGCTCTCTTAAGTGAGATGGGTTGGACTGTAGAGCTGAGGCTATTGCAAAGATGCCTCCAGGTGTGACTCTGCAATCCTTGAGCCTATGAATAATGCAATGACGTGTGATCAGAAGGACCAAACAAATTCTACATTTGGCATTGGTGCCCTCCAATGAACTGAAGTGGGGTGAGGAAGGATGTTTACCTCAGTATCTCAAGTTTACAGTGCTGATGCTTCAGGTAATTGGCCAAGATCTTAATTCCTGTTTCTCTCAGACTGTTTTCACTCAGGTCCAGCACCCTAAGGTTTGGGAGATTTGGGAGCAGTCCTGATTCCAGAACCGAGCAGCCGTGTGTGGTGATTCTGCAGTATGAGAGCCTGAGGAAACATTAACACAAGTGGTACTAAATATGAATTCACACAATATGAAATCATTGTTTTGAGGACATTACAAAATTATTCTGATGGGCCTAGACACTGCACTGATTTTGGAAACTGGAATTCATCCAGAATAGATTTATTCTGAGAGTTAAACTCTTACTGGCAGCTGAAAACATTATTATATCATCCAAAATATTTAATAAACAGAATATTTAACAATACATTTCTGCTTGTCTGTGTTTGCGTGTTCCAGGCTGTACTGTACATTGGGATTTTTGAGTCACTCTTTACGCAGATTACATTGATACCATACACTGAAGTGGCAACATGTGACTGTCATTATGAGAAAGTCTGTAAAGAATTCAACCAACTGAATCGTTGAATCACTCAATCAAATGATTCGTTCAAAAACGCTTCGTACCAAAATGAAGCACCACCGTGTAAGAACTGTCAATATTATGTCTAAAATGCGATACTCAATTATAGTAATAACAACAATCATCATCATCATCATCATCATCTTTTAAGTTTTCATGTTTTCACATCATATTTAAATCTAATGTAATTCAAAACAAATGTTAATTAATTAATGTTTTGAACTTTTACTCAGCAAGGATACATTAAATTGACCAATATAAAGATCTTATATTGTCTTATATTATATTATCTTAAAGATATATCTGTTCGTTTGAAATTTCTATTCATAATCCTGAAAAAAAAAATGTATCAAGGTTTCCAAAAAACAGTATATTAGAATAATTTCTGAAGGATCATGTGACTGGAGTAATGAGGCTGAAAATTCAGCTTCACCATCACAGGAATACATCGCATTTTAAAATATATTAAAACAGAAAACAGGTATTTTAAATTTTAAATGTTACTGTTTTTACTGTATTTGCTTTTCTGTACATTTGTGTGGTAGTATGTATACACAATGTATCTTTACACACACTCACACACACTCTCACAAACACACACACATACACACACACACATACTGTGTATATGTATATATATACACACACACACAGACACATGGCCAAGAGCTTTACCTCAGTTCCTGTAAATTGCACAGTGTGTTTTCCAGTCCGGCTGTCAGAAGCTCCAGTCCCTTGTCTCCAATAGAGTTATTGCACAGATCTAGCACTCGTACATTCGAAGAGCTGGAACCAACAGTGGAAGCAAGAGCTCTACAGCATCTCATAGTAAGTCCACAATTATCCAGTCTGGAAAATATAATGTAGATATAACACTATTCAGACTATTAGGATCACTTTTAAATATGAAACGTCAAAACAAGGACTCACAGAGCTGATTCTGAAGCTTTGACAACTGGCAACAATCTGGTAAGGCCTTCGTCTGATCTGATGTACTTCTTCAAGTCAAACACATCCAGCTTCTCTTCTGATGTCAATAACACAAAAACTAGGGCAGACCACTGTGCAGGGGAGAGTTTAGAAAAATGCCCAGAGTTCAGGAAGCGCTGGACCTCCTTGACCAGAGAGAGTTCATTCACTTCATTGAGACAGTGGAACAGATTTATGGACTTTTCTGGCAAGGACGTCTCCTCTATCATCCTCTTGATATATTCAACTGTTTCCTCAATGCTCTGACTGGCTCTGCTACCAGATTGAGAGAGCAAGCCTTGTAAAAGGGTCAGATTGGACTCCAATGAAAGGCCGAGAAGGAAGCGGAGGAAAAGATCCAGGTGTCCATTCTCACTCTGTAGGGCCTTGTCAATGGCACACTTATGCAACTCAAACAAGGTGGCCTCTTGATGCACTTCATGATCAAGAATGTTGATGTGGTGGAGCTTAAACATGACATACACATACATGGCTGCCAAAAACTCCTGAATGCTCAGATGGATGAAACAGTACACTCTGTTCTCAGTTATTGCAGACTCCTCCCTGAAGATCTGTGAGCAAACTCCTGAGTACACCACGGCTTCCTTCACATCAATCCCACAAGCCATCAGGTCTTCCTCATAGAATATCAAATTGCCCCTTTTTAGCTGTTGATAAGCTAGTTTACCCAGCTTTAAAATCATATCTTCATCCTCCAGGTCTGGGTTGTAATCTTTAGTGTATCTCATGTTTTTCGCTTTGGTTTGCATCAGAAGAAAGTGTGTGTACATTTGAGTGAGAGTCTTGGGAATTTCTCCATCTTCCGCTTCATTGAACATTTTCTCTAGCACCGTAACGGAGAGCCAACAGAAGACTGGTATATGACACATGATGTACAGACTTCTTGAGGACTTTAAGTGTGCAATGATACGGCCAGAGAGGTGTTCATCATTGATTTTCTTGTTGAGGTATTCTTCTTTTTGCGGGTCAGTAAACCCTCGAACTTCAGTCACCAGGTCGATATACCCAAGAGGGATTTGACTGGCTGCTGCTGGTCGAGATGTTATCCACAGGAGGGCATCAGGAAGCAGCGTGTTATTGATGAGATTGGTTAACAAAACGTCAATAGAGGCTGGCAGAGTTGGGTTATTCAACTTTGCGTTGTTCTGGAAATCCAAAGGAAAGCGGCATTCATCTAGACCGTCAAAGATAAAGAGAACTTTTTGCTTTTTGTGACCATCTCCAAAGCCTGTTTCCATTTTGAAGTGTTGGAGAAGCTCAATCAAGCTAAACTGTTTTGCTTTCATCAGGTTCAGCTCTCGAAACGGAAGTGGGTACACAAACTCGATATCCTGATTAGCGTTGCTCTCGGCCCAGTCCAGTATGAATTTCTGCACTGAGACCGTTTTCCCTATGCCTGCAACTCCCTTAGTCAGCACACATTTGATGGGTCTGTTCTTTTCAGGTGAGTGTTTAAAAATGTCATTGCATTTGACTGGAATGTCTACTGTGGTCTTTCTCCTCAACGCCATCTCAATCTGTCTCACTTCATGTTCTTTGTTGACATTCTCACTTTCCCCTTCAGTGATGTAAAGCTCTGTGAAGATGTCATTTAGGAATGTGGGATCTGATTGTTTGGACAGGTCATTGTGAATGCATTGAAATTTTAATTTCAGTCTTGATTTATAGTCTTGTTGGCACTCCATGGCTGAATTGGACTGTACTGTGGAGTCAGGAATATTGTTCTTGTGATACCTGTAAAAAATATATTGACAATGAAATGGCTGGACTCTCACACAGAGAACATTACCATCCAAAAATCTGAGGTTGGTAAGAATAAAAAAAAAAAAACAACAACTATGAAATACTTTTATTAATCAAATCAAAGACCTTCATACCTTCGTACTGAATAGAGATGTTCCCTTTTCAAATCAATTGGATCCAGCATAGAACTGGTACTTTTTAAAGAAACATGGCTTGGCTGATTTCGTAAAACCATCCTTGAATGAGAGAATTTTTTGTAGAAAACTGTTTATTCAATCATTTATCTCATACATGATAAAAAAGACACTTTACCACACTTTTCTCACCATGGAGTCCCAGAATATGGAATGCTTAAATCCGTCAGATTCATTAAAAATTCAGTTCACCGGTCCACACTTTTTCTTCAGTTAACTTCATCAGCTTACATCTAAAAATATATATATATGTTTTTTCTTTTCTCTTCTGGGAAATGGACCAAACATGGAAATTTTAAGAACTATCAGTACACAAGAACATTAAACAAGACATGCCTGGACACAATCAGGGAGTGATTGGTGAACAAACGCATGATATGGACTACAAACAAGAATTTCAAAATGTAAGACTGATATGATCCAAAGTGAGAGAAAAAAGATAAGGAAAAAACCCAGAATGTTGCAAGTATGTATCGCAACCACTTATTTTAATAACCCATTTGAACTTTTATTAAGAAATTCTGATAAAATCTAAGTATCAAGTATGTTCAAAAGAATATTTGAAGTAATGTAGAGTAGAGGACTTTCTCCTAATCTAGAAATGGTGTAATGTGAACATTTATGTTGCAATTTACAAAACGCAGCAAAAGAATGAGGAACCATATATGGAGAAGGCAGTTCCGTATTCATGTGTGGTTTTGTTTGAAAAAAAAGTGGTTCTTTGTTTTGTGGCTAAATTGTATACACCATTTTACAAGTAACCTCATGTCACACAACAGTATAGCTTTTTGTGTACATACACATAAGGTTGTTTGATAAGTGCTGAGATTGTATTATTAATTCTTTTTAAGCACATTTCAAAATCTTGAGCATATATACTGTGTATATACGGTATATATATATATATATATATATATATATATATATATATATATATACATATATATACATATGTGTGTATATATATATATATATATATATATATGTATATATATGTGTATATGTATGTATATATATATGTACTGTATATGCATGTGCACATGATGCCATGTGATTTTGAGGACATCACATGCAAAAATCATCACCAGTGCTTAAAAAAAGCATTGTTGCATCATCCATCCCTTTTGAACTATTCATAAATTGACATTAACAAAAAGTAGGGTGTTACATCCTGTTGGTCTCAAATTACCCTCAAATTTCTTTGGTTTGATCTGTTT
The DNA here is from genome assembly GCF_964197995.2 of Scardinius erythrophthalmus. Lineage (NCBI taxonomy): Eukaryota > Metazoa > Chordata > Actinopteri > Cypriniformes > Leuciscidae > Scardinius > Scardinius erythrophthalmus. Next base: position 30,194,529 of record NC_138235.1, read on the forward strand.
CCTTGTATGTTTGAGTTTTGCTAAGAAATATGTCACTGTGTAATTTAAGTTAAAAAATGATGACAACACCAGTAAACACATATTTTCTAACTGAATCACATGTCCAGTTAAAGTAAAAAAAAAAAAGACTGTTTTTTTACAGTCACTCCTTTTGCCATTGTAAGTGACTATAATTAAAGAACGTTTGCCTTCTAATATTGAGCATTTTTAATAAGTTGTTATTATTATTATTTTTATTATTACTACTACGACTACTCTATAGTGAGTGATGCTAATGGTAGCCTATGGTGTCTGGACTGAGTAAAAGACATAGGCTACTAGATAGATAGAGAGAGAGATAAAATGAACATTTCCAGTAGGATCTAATTCTAAAAAAGCCAGAAATTAAAGATGAAAGTAGACAAGTAGGCTATTAGGATTTAAAAAGCATTCAAGCATGTAGTAATCCACTGTAATGACAGTTTTTTTAAAAAAAAGCTAACTGTCAACCTTCATCGATTGTAAAGAAATATAGGCTACCTTTTAAACGTTAAAGTCTAATTTACGTATTTGTAAGAAACTATATGTGTACTTACGAACAAGCCGGTGTGTAGCCCATGTCTAAATGTCCGCTTATACTACTTTCGCTTCAGTGATTACACTCCTGTCAGTCAATGATCACATGATCAAAAATGGGCGGGTTCTGGTATAGATCATAATGGTTGAAGTACTTGCACTGTTGGTCTCTTCTTTCTTTCATATTATATGATAGCGTTTTCCAGTAAAATGTTTATAAAAATTACATAAAAAAACTAAATAGTTAATAAAATAAAAATAAAAACAGAAATATTCAACTATAACTCTTGTGTCCCATGATTTTTTTAAATATATATTTATTAAAAATTGAATTTAATAAAATAACTATTTGAAAAAGTTTCAGGCCTATTTTGTACCTGTGGAAAGTGTCAGCATTGTCTAAAATCAATCAATCACATAATAAAGTGATTTCCATTCCACAACCAATCATTTTGTTCTTGTGTAGGCCAGTGAATTAGTGAATTCAATAGAATGGAAATTAATTTGATTTGAATATACTTCACTGACCCCAGAGTCAGACAGTCAACAAGAATTTGTACTACAGTCTGTCAGACTTTCCCCTGATGTGATGTTGGACTCAATCAGAGCTGGAGTCCAGCCAAACACACACAAACACTGCAGAGCTGCTCCAAGAGGATGTGCGTATGTAGGCTATGTGTGAAGTCCTGAGAGCTTTATCAGAGTGCACTAACAACACGCTCCTGTGAATACCATGAAGACCAAGTCTCTCTGTGCGCCTCGGCTTGGCCTCTTTGAGGACACTGGATGCAGGTACAGGCGGCAGGTCGACAGCGGCTCACCGGAGCAGAGCCTCGATCAGCCGGCGGAGAACAGGCCCAGAGATCCGCGCTTCACTTTCCTGCCGGAGAGATCTCCATACCAGCCCTTAGTGGAAGATGACAGCCAACACAAACTAAAGGAGGAAAAGAAAGCGAAAAAGAAAGAAAAGTATAAAAAATACAAAAAGGTAGGATGAATATTTCACTTGGTAACACTTGCACAATACTGTTCAAAGGTTTAAGGTCGTTACTTTTTGGTTTGTTTTTGAAGGAGGTTTGTTTTTGAAGGAATGCGCGTTTCACCAAGGTTGTGGTGCTGAATATTTTTCTGGCAAATGATGCATTTTGCAGTTTTGATGATTAGCATTTTTAAAAGAGCAGCATTTATTTTAATTTCAAATACAATTGAATTTAATGAGTGCTTGCTTGATAAAAGTATTATATAAAAAAATGTTAACAAATATACCATTTGAGTATAATATAGCATGTGCCTGTCCTTAAATATCTTAATAGATTTGTATAGAATCTAATAATAGACTGAATTAGATCTAGATCTAGAACATAATAGACTGACTAGGATGCAATTATGCATTTGATATTACTGCTACTATAAATAAAATACTAGTAAGTAATCTAGCAACTAGTCTTTATTTTCACTACTTACTACTACTACTACTACTAACTTTTCATTAGTATTTATTCACTATTGTTACTATTGGGATAGAGACAATCCCAAGTAAGGCCTACTTGTTGGTTATACTTTCCTATAGTGACAAGTATTCCAATAGTACTGGTAAATTAGAAAATGTTGTCATTGTATTCTTGTGGTTCAAATAACTATTCGATTCTGATTCTGATTTTTATTAGCAGTTGTTGATGTTAATTTTCTTATTATTTATGTATTATATTTATTTATTTACTTTTTATCTTGCAAAAACTTGAGGGAACTTGGATGGAATTGTTAACAATGTTTTTTTTGTCCCTGTGTTATCCTGATTTAAAATCTCACAAAATCTACCACTGACTTTCCAAATGACCAGTGCCTTGGTCACGAGTGAGAGAAGTGAAATTATTCAACAGAAAAGTTGTCATGTGTTATTCAGTAATGGTAAAAAATTATTTAAAAAATGTAATATTATTTTCCATATTAAGAATTTTGATTATGGAATCATGCACAGATAAAATTCTCACTTCAGGTAATCCTTTGTATATTATAACCACAAAAATGATTATATTTTTAGAAAAAGCACATGACTTTTCTAGTGAATTTGCTGACCCTGTGTTAGACAAGGTCAAAGATCAACGGATGACCTGTCTGGCATCTTAGACTGTTTCCTTATCAGACTTAACCAATTTAAACTGCTGAGACTGAGTAAATGGAGTATCTTAAGTAAACACGGCATCTCACTGTAATCCACTTAAAATATATATCATCTCTGGCCTGTTTTTTTTCTTCAAAGCACCTTCACCAAAGTAGCTTGTAGTAGTTTGGTGCTAATGGCCAACTTTCTCAACAACATAAAGTGAAATACAGGGCTCATAAGTATATTTCTATTGCTGGGCCAGTTGGGCCAGTATTTCAGGTTCATATGTGCCCTGACATTTTCACTGGGCGCAACCACAAATAGGATAGATTTTACTTTTTTATTGCAACATTATGGACAACTCTAACATGAGACTCAAAACATTACAGAAAACCAAATGTTTAAATTTGCCAAGCATAAAGCACAGGAATGGTGATCAATGTAAGATTTTGTTAAAAATGCGGCAAAGGATGAGAGACAATTTACTTGCATTATGTTTTTAACATTAGCTTACATTCCATTCACTCAATATACGCTATCTGTTTTTTCCCATATCGATGATTTGAAAAAGTACATAGTACATAGTCAGTCATTTGTTATTTTGGGAGGAAGGGGTCATTCAGATCACATGCAGTGATCCATTGTCATGCAGCAAATGTTTCCTCCCACAGGATAAAGCAGTGCATCCTGTTTCTGGCCTGTTGTCACACAGAGAGACCGTCACTAATGTAAAGACACTAAGCTACATGCTGTTTACGGTTTAAAATGATAAAGCCTAGTGTTAATCCAGCTAAACTGTCTACTTGGAATTCCAGTATTTAAACCACTCAAAGTCTTAATTCCTATAATATTCCTGCTGGCACAGGCTAAATCTCCTAGATCTGTGAGTGAAACTAGTTATTTTCAAATGAATTGGATTGCGTTAATCCAATTGTTAAAATGATTTTGATTTGTTGCTTAGATTTACAAAAAGGCCGAAGCATTGTGAGCACTGTTTTCCTAGCAGTCACATTATTTTGAGTTTAAATATTTTTATTTGGAATTTCACAAAATAAAATCCTTTGTCCTTTTTAACATTTAAAATAGTTTTTATTCATTTTAATTTAAGTAAATTATTTATCCAAAAACTAAACTTATAATCACATGCAATAAAGGAAAAAAAAATACACAAACTAAAATTGGAAAATAAAAAAGTAATCATCACAGTTCTGAAAAAAAAGGGGGGAACCAGATCTTTTTATATCAATTTAGGGGATTTTTTCCTTAGGTATTGCTTTTTGTTGTGCAATAATTTTAGTATTAATTCCCTTGATTATGCAATTTATTGCTTATACAATAAACACACACACATTTATATTATTATTATTATTATAACATTTTATATGAATAATATGAATATATTACATGTCATTTAATAAAGACAATATATTGGTTGACTAAGTTACAAATTCACAATGTGTGTTCTTTTTAACACTCTGTTTGTCTTACAGAACGTGGGGAAGGCTCTCCGCTACAGCTGGAAATGTCTGATGTTGGGTCTGCAGAACTTCACTGTGGGATACTCCACCCCTCTCTCTGCTGCCGCCACAATTGTTCCAGATTTCCACCCGGGAGGAGCCTGGGGTTGAGAGAATCCATGACCAGCATTTGTACTTTACTGTCAGGACCCAAAATCTTCTTATATGGAGCACATCAAGATGCTGATTTAAGAAAAATGACCCTACATCTGCCCTGGACATGCAGCTCAACCTCTCATGCTGTTAATCGTTATATATATCTTATATATATCTTCTCTTTGGATTTGTGATAAAGTGATTTTCACATTGCAATTGAGATCTACAGCTGTAAGGAAGACATATATCTTTTTATACTCTGTTTGTGTATATTTTGCCATGATTGAAAGAATTTATTCAATAATGTCTGTATAAAAGTGATGAAATATTCTTGTTTATAGAACATGTAGGCAACTAACATTTTGACTGAATCTGTAATTATTTTATGCATATGTGCTTGGATCACCTGATTATTTTATTTGCAACTCACTGTATAGATGTCAAATTAACAGGTGAAAGTGATTTAGACTATTTAAAGGAACAGATAGGTATGGTCATGCTCTCTAAAGGGAGTTTAATGAGCTCTGTAATTAAATGTTTTGTTTCTTTTTGTCCATTTCATGGACAGAAAAAAAGAGGATTTGCTTGACATAGAGAGGAAATTGAAAGTTCTTAGAGAGGGAAGTATGATGAGTAAGTGTTTTTAAACTGTAATTAGGGCAAGAGCTTTAAAGACAAAGGATGGGTTATGAGGAACAGACAACAGGAAAAGACAATCTGGCGCCGGAGAGACAAACGGCTTTGCCATCACTTGTTTAATAGGGTTAGTGAAGCTGAATGTCTTTCATGCTTGTAACACCTAAATGAATAGAAATAAATGTGATTAAAAAAAAAGGTAAATAAATAAAAATGAAGTGGCACAGTTTTGTCTTTTTATTTCACATCACAGCAAAAACGAGCATGTTAAATATATATATATATATATATATATATATATATATATATATATATATATATATATATATATATATATATATATATATATATATATATATATACCGTATATATATATATATATATATATATATATATATATAAAGAACATTTTTGACTTTACAGTTGATAGAAATAATTGAGTAACTTGCAGTCATGTCATGTGTGATGGTGTGCAAGAAGCGCGTGCTCACTCCAGTGCAGCGGGTGACGCTGTTCAGCACTCAAGTCTCGTTGGTAGCGTCACTCCAACCATCGAAGAAACGCGAGAAGACATCATGGCGGGATTAATGAAATCCGAAAGTGGCTTTAGAATCAAAACAGTCAGATTGAAAGTTATCTTGACTACTGTGCTATTTTCATTTCATTTTTCTCAAACCTCAGGTAAGCAATAGTTAGACACGCTTTAAGATACTATATCTTGATACATATTGTTTGTAAATTATTTAGGACAATTATGAAAGCTATAACGTTACGTGTTGTTAGCGTACCAGGTAACGTATATATTTGTTGATGTAGCAGTAACGTAATTAGTTACGGCTGTGGAAACGGATGTTTTAAAAGTAACGTTATGTGATAATGTAGTTTGTTGTCTTTTTTAATCATTTTTGTCGCTACCAGATGTTTAAGTTAAACCCTCACTTCACGGTAGATGCTCACTTCATAAAATGTTTTTATTTCATAATGTCGTATTTTAAAATATGTATATATGTATAAAATATGTGTATGTAAAATATGATTTAAACACACACACACACACATATATATACATATATATATAGGATTCACAAAAGTTATTACTCTGTCATTTTCATGCAGGTGCCACCCGTCCCATCATAGAAATTAAAGATGGACAAGAAATCAAAACACAAGCTGCACAACATTTTTGCTACTATAACTCCATCATACCTGGATGGAGGGAAACATGGACTAGAATACAGGTAAAAGACTTTTAACTATGACTTGTCAGTGTGATCTGTAATGTTTGCATCAAAATTGAGAGCCCCTGCCCGTTATTTGATTGACAGGTGAGAGTGTGGAGCACTACAAAGCTGAAAGTGACAGTGGTTAATGATGAGCAGGACCTCCAGGAGCTTGAGCATTTCAGCATCTGGAAACTTGTGCAGTATTTTGTTCGCGAACAGACCAATGAGACCACCGTGAGCATCAGTCTCTTTAGCAACAAGACCTGTTTCAGAGTGGACCCTTCAGACTCCTATACATTGTATACAGTACAACCTAGCCGACGTGAGTTGAAAAGGACTTGCATTAATATATTAGAAAGGCAAAAGTCCACATTGATAGGGAAACTTATTCCTGTTGGTCCTGCAGATTATATTTCTTAAATGAAATCTTCATGCTCTCAAATAATCGGGGTTGTGTTATTGATTTGGAGATTGATATTGTTTCTCCTCCTGTAGATTTTGACATCTACCTGTTTTTGGTTTTTCTGGCTGGAGTGTTGCTGTTCTTCTTTGCAGACATTCTAAGCAGGTGAACTGACATTAATATAATTCAAAATGAAAATATTCTCTTTAGCCAGTTCTCCTTTTCCTGGATAGAGGCACAATTTAGGTTGTTACTTAGACATATTGTGTTTATAAGTCTCTGCTCACATCCGTTTCATCCGTCTTATAGGAGTCAAGTGTTCTACTACTCTGCTGGCATGAGCACAGGCATGATCGCGTCCCTCATCATCGTCATCTTCGTCATCAGCCGTTTTTTACCCAAGGTAGGATTCCTCACATTCACTAAGCATCAGTACTAAACATCCTTCTCTCTACCGTCGAACACCTTGGTTGGCTTTGTGTGTAATCTTATTAAAGGAAAAGGTAAAATTTTAAATTCCGTCATTTACTCCCCTTCAAGTTATTCCTAAATTATTTCTTCTGCTGAACACAACAGAATTTTGTGTTCATTTTGGAGAATATGGGTTACCAAGCAGTTGATGGGTCCCATTGACTTCCATATTATGGAAAAAAAGTACTATGGAAGTCAATGGGGTCCATCAACTGTTTGGTTACTGGCATTCTTTGAAATATAATCTTTTCTGTTTAGCAAGAAAGAAATTCACACTGGTTTGGAACAACTTGAGGTGGAGTAAATGACGACAGAACTATCCCTTATTACCTTTCAACATGTTTGTTTCCTTGGCCTGTAGAAAAGCCCATTCTATGTGCTGGTGATGGGCGGCTGGTCCTTTTCTCTCTACATCATCCAGCTGGTGTTTAGGAATCTCCAAATAATTCTTAAAGATCACTGGCATCTGGCTATCGGTAAGAGAGCCCCATGAAAACTTGTTAATGTGCATAAAGTCCAACATAGAACATATTTAATTTTTGTAATATGATATATTCATTGGCTGTAGATAAGACTTTTATACACCAGATTTGACTGGATAGTGAAAAGTGAGCTAGTTTATTTTTTATTAAATAAATAATCATTATATTTTTATGTATTATTTGATTTGATTGGAATATTATGAAACAAACTTTATTTAGCAAAAACTTGATTCATATATTTGTATACTAGTCTTTAAAGTATATGGATTGCTGACTGTTCTTTGTTTTATATATATTTAGGTTATGTCATTGTGGTCGGGTTCATCAGTTTTGCAGTCTGTTACCGCTATGGGCCTCTGGCGGAGGAGCGAAGTATCAATATCCTGTCCTGGACGCTGCAGATATTCGGCCTTCTGCTGGTGTACGCTGGGATTCAGGTCCAGCAAGTGGCTCTGGCCATCATGATAGCTGCGTTCTGCTCAAAGAACCTGGAGTACCCTTTTACCAAGGCCTTCATGCTTTATCAGTGAGCATATAACTTTAATAAAAGTTGTTCAAATACATTTTGAGCAATGTAGTTATTGTCTTCTTGCTGAATGAATGCTCTGAAGGAAGCTGAAGCCTAAGAAACTCGAGCCACGGCGTCTGCTGACAGAAGAGGAGTATCAGAGACAGTCGGAGGTGGAGACTCAGAAAGCTCTGGAGGAACTTAGGAAATACTGCAACAGTCCTGAGTTCAACACCTGGAAGACGGTCTCTAGGATCCAGTCTCCTAAGAGGTATGAGAGAATATTTTAGAAACAGCTGTAACTTTTTGGCCCTCTAGTGGTTAAAAAGATGGACCCATCTTGTGAAAGGGAGAACACAAAAGTTTTCTAGCAAATGTGAATTTTTCCCTCCCATCTTAAATTATTATTTTCCCATTGCTTTCAGGGCTCCAAAATCCTATTATACATATACATAGCCCAGGCATGAAACTGTGCTCTCGTACCCGATCGCCCTGCTGCACAGTTATGAAACTTATCCCTCGTCCTCCCTAGCACCACCTGTAAAAACCTGATAATGGGGTTCTACCATTTTCATAGCAGATCTCGTCCGCCAAAATCAAGCTTTTGTATCTTCCATGCCAATAAATGCTGGTTAAAATAATTCACTCAGAGAGTATTTAACACAGGGGTTTGAAACGGCAATGATTAATGACTTTAGAATATTGAAGGATCATGCTTAAGACCAAAAAAATGTTTATATAAAGAAAGAAAAAGGTCCATTTTAATGTCATGTTGTCTAAAAAACCACACTTGCACTCAGGTTTGCAGACTTCATCGAAGGCTCTCCACATCTGCTGTCCAATGAGGTGTCAGTTCACACACAGGAGTACGGGCTGGGCGGATCCTTCTTCGAAGATGAGCTGTTCTCCACTGATGAGGAAGAACAGGAGGAGGAGGAGGGGTGGGAAACAGACGACGGTGTGAGGCCAGAGGCGCTATCTCCACGACTGAACAACACACGGGTGAAATGACAGATGAACAGTGTTGGAAAGTATTTAAATGTTTTAATCTGATCTGAGATCTGCTTAAGTGTAGCGTTTACTGTTCTTCTGTAGGTATCTGTTGGAGGTTTTCACTCCTGACTGCAAACACACGACTTCAGTCTCTGATGCATTCGTAACGGGTGATTAATGGTGAAAATGCCCTGGATGTTGTTTTCGTGGCTCGTGAGAAAGGCCAACAGTGATTTTCTTAAAAAGGATGTTTATTTGTCTTAAATCTTTGAGTTTAATTTCTGCAGAGATGTCCCGTGTGAGGAGGGAACTGTGAACACTGTGTTGTTACATGGACTCTATTTTATGATTTGTTTTGTTTTTTAAGTTTATACTAAGGCCCAGGCACATGTGTATATCAGTAAAAAAGCAATACTAAAACAGCTGAACAGAAGAGGCACAAATGTTATACAGCTTTTTGTGGACATGATTGGAGCTGTAAGTCTGTTCAAGGTCAAAGGATTATTTTTTTATGAAAAATAAAAACATAAAAATACATAGTCTTATTGCTTTACTTTGTAAACTAATAAATATGGTCAAATCTCACCGATATCAGAATTGCTGGTGGCGCTTTATTTTAAGGTGACGTAGTTGCACGTTATAACATGTAATTACTATAGTAATAACCAGGGTTCTAAATTAACACCCGCCAAATGCGGGTTAAAATAAATTTTGGCGGGTGTTAATAAAAACTTACTAGCCAGTTTGGCCGATGAGGCATTACATGCAGGGATGTAGTGGAGGCTAAACGCACGTAAACGCCGTTTACGCACCTCCCAAAATTCGTAAATAGCGTTAACCCACCTCCTAAGTGTGTTTATCCACTTCTAAATTGCGTTTATCCACCTCTAAATTTCACGCTTTTCAAGTGCGTGATCGCCGATCGGTACATGATTCGAGCATTTGGGCCGTTAACGACAGTGCAGAACATTGAGCAGAGAGCGCAGCGCGCCGACACACACACACACACACACACACACACACGGAAGAGAACGGCGCGGAAAAGACACGCTCGTGAAGTTATAGCTGCGAGAGAATGAAACCTGATCGCCGAACACGGAGGCGAGACGGAACATTTTTGGTTTTATTTTTTGCAAAATTGTCTGTTAATGTCGGCAGCCATTACACTTGTGGAAACTACAGTGCAACTTTATTGTCTTTCTTCTGTTAATTACAGAACCTTTTTACTAAGTTTTCTTTAGCCTAAAGTTTGCGAGAAACCATGGAAACGAATGGACACAGAAAACACAAGAAATAAGACAAACGGAGCTGGCTAGTAAAGTATTAACGAAATGCGGCAGTGGTAGCCTACTTGGGACAGACTTCTGGGGGCGAGAAGAGGAACGAGGCAGGGGATGAGGAGGGTATCGACAGAGAAACTAAGAAAATGCCAAATGGCTGACGGGTCGTTAATGGCTAGTGTTTGATCACAATAATGTCATCATGTATTGTCTGGTAATAACAGTACATTATGTAAGGGTTAATGCCCGACGAGGTGTCCATTGTCAGGTATTAATAATGAACGACGACGAGGCGTGCGCGTCGGACGGTTGCCTCCGCCGAAGTCCATTAATACCTGACAATGGACACCTCGAAGGGCATTAACCCGCTTATACCATGGTCACTTGCCAAGTAATACATTTTTCAAACATTAGTTTGTATTTTAATTAGTTTTACAATCGAAATCTAAAGTTTTTACAAACAATAACCTGGTTTCCTTGGTTACGCCTGACGGTTTATTTACTAGGTGTCCTCTATCACTTTTTAATGGACACCCTGCAGCCAATCAGAATCGAGTATTCACCCAGACCATGGTATAAGCATAATTACAAGTAACAACCCTAACCATAACTCTATACTAAGTGCATTTAATTAATTAATTTTACTCAGTACTTACTAGAGTTGGTAAAATGTAAATACGACACCTTAAAATAGTGGGTAACACTTTATTTTAGTGTCATTGTTACATATTATGTTACATGTACTAACCATAGTAATAAATAACAGTAAATTATGCATAATTACATGCAACTAACCCTCAACCAAATCCTAATCCTACCCTAACCCTATAGTAAGTACATGATAATTACATGCAACTAACCCTCAACCAAATCCTAATCCTACCCTAACCCTATAGTAAGTACATGTAGTTGCTTAATATTACTCAGTACTTAAATATATAATTACACTGTAACAATGTGTAACCAAATAGTGTAACCGAATTGTTAATACGTCTTTATGACCACTTGGTGGCAGCATAAAACCAATAGAGCAGTGGTTCAAATCCCTGGTCACATTTGTATCTGCTCATTCTGTGTCTCCCTAATCAAACACACCTGATTCAACTCATCAGACTTCAAGACCTGTATGACATCCAAAATGTGTGCAGTTGGAGGTAATCCAGGACCAGAGTTGGGAACCACTGGCTTTACATGGAAACATAGAGCTGTTCATCAGGTGTTTGGGTTGCTTGTACAGGTGCTGGTATCTCCATACACTTTGTAGAGCAAGGAAATCTAGCAGATGGATGTAAAACAGATTGTATTTGAGCTAATGGATGTCACTGTTGAATGTCCAGTAACAGAGCTCTAACCACTGCTCTACATGTTTCCTTAAATTTCCTTAAACCAAAGAACCTAATATATTTTGGAACATATATCGACTTATGGTCGCAACAAAAGAAAGAGAAATCCTAAATGAAATTGACAAAATGAATGGAGATTATTTTAGAATTCTAGGGTTTTTACAGGATATACTAAACCGAAAGAGGCCATTTAAAAAAAAAAAAAAAAAAATCCAATATGACCGCAGACGACATTCAATTCCAGGCTATCAGGAGATGATGTCACTTCTCCATGGCCCCCACACCCCTGTAAGCATGTAACAGGAACACATATCTCCTAATTTGGACCTAGTGTTCCACTTGTCTCCTGTCACCTATAACAGCACAAAGGCAACCAAAAGAAAAAGAAGAAAAACAATCAGCAGCAGGTGCTTTTTTATATTCAATCTCTTGAACATCACTGTCCTGTCGAGCCCTTAGAGAGACAATGAGATCGGAGAAAAGTATTTGGTCACCCTTTATATTGCGTGTCTTTAACTAATACTTACATTGAAAATTGTTTGGTACAGCGTAGGCTACTTTTTGTGTTTATGTTGTATTGTAAAACGCTTCTGCTGCTATTGAGTTGGGATATGGTTATGGTTAGGGACAGGTTTTGTAGTATGGTTAGGTTTAAGGCAGGGGTTTTCAAACGGGGGCCACAAGGGAGTGACGGGGTCTGTGGAAATATCTAGAGAGAGAGAGAGAGAGAGAGAAAAAGATTAATAAATAAGAAATAATAATTAAATCAATACATTTGTAAATTCTAGGGGTTATAAATAATGTATAAGTAAATCAATAAATTAGATTCAAATAAATAAAACATGATTTAAATATTATATATTAACAAAATTTCAATATTAGTTATTAATCTCTTAAATAGATTGAATAAAATTAAATAACCAAACAAATAAAAACTACATTTAACAGTATAGTGAGTATAAGAAAATATATAATAAAGTTACATTTTTAGAAATGTATTAATTATAAATTTTTCAGTGTATAAATTGGGTGTTTATAAAAGATAGATGCCTTTTAAATTTTAGGAAGTCCCTCACAGGAGGATAATCATATTTGGGGTCTCCTGGCATCTAAGATTGAAAACGTTATGTAATATAAATACTTAATATAAAGTGGGACCAGATGTTTTAATGCTTTTGGAAATAAATGTTTTGAACGAAATATAATTTTCCTCCCATCTCATTGCTTGTCACTTTAGGGGCTTCATAAACACTCACGCGTTCAACAGTTTTCTCTGCAACAAACAAACCTCTTAAAGGAGAACTCCGGTCAATTTTAACATTGGGCTAATTTTTTTGTACATTTGGAGTGCTGTCAATACAGAGAACAACGACAAAAATCGGTGTTGCCTACACCGTGTTATCCTCTTTTTAAAATTTGCACCCTGTTGACTTCAATGGGGCAAGTTTTAAACCTGCTTTTAGCCTCTTAACATCCTTGATGTGTCATTACAAGTGCCCAGCCATGTGAGTGATTCCTTCAGAGTGATCAAGGGTGAATCTGACTGCAGTAGATGTGAAAGATATGAATAAAAATGATGTTAATTCAGCCAGCGCACATACCTGTATTTACATCCTTTTTTCGGTCGAAGTCCGTAGTAATCGATTGTCGAGTTCACACGCATAGGTTTAGTTACCTATGATCACACGCGTGAACTCGACAATCGATTACTATGGACTTCGACCGAAAACAGGATGTAAATACAGTATGTGCGCTGGCTGAAATAACATCATTTTTATTCATATCTTTCACATCTACTGCAGTCAGATTCATCCGCGTTCACTCTGAAGGAATCACTCACATGGCTGGACACTTGTAATGACACATAAAGGATGTTAAGACGCTAAAAGCAGGTTTAAAACTTGCCCCATTGAAGTCAACAGGGTGCAAATTTTAAAAAGAGGATAACTCGGTGTAGGCAACACCGATTTTTGTCGTTGTTCTCTGTATTGACAGCACTCCAAATTTACAAAAAAAATTTAAATTGACCGGAGTTCTCCTTTAAAAAATAATTTCAGCGAACTCATTTTCACTTTTCTTCTGTCTTGTTTTTATTATTGCTGACTCACTTCTACATTCCCTATCACTCCTCCAGTAAATGATAAAGTCACTCCACAGCACCAGTCAGCAGTCTGCTCTTTTACCACTGTTTTACGGCTGATCACCTCTGGATCTTCTTTATACAAATGCTGTGGTTTGGCTGACCTTCATCGATCAGTGCAGGCCTTTCTTATAACAGGCTTTAGAACAGGAACACGAAGAAAGAAGCAGAATTGGGGGTGGGAAACAGCAGAAGCATTGTCTCCTCGGTCACAGGCAGCACCTCAGCTTCAGCTTTTGGTTTTGAATCCCACCGACTTTGAACAGGCAAAAATCTAAAGAGAGATAGCGACCGCAAACACATGACTTGCCACAAGAACCCTTCCTTGTTCTTCCTCTGCACAGGTCATGCAAATGCTGTTTGCATCCCAGCGGTGACATCACCAGCGGTGGTCCCCGTCGCCCGTGTCGCGTGTCACCAGCACAGGATTCCTCAGTATTCTGGAGCGCTGAGCCAGAAGCCGATTTGCATGTGCTTTCGCGGTAAACAGACACAACGTGTTACCCTACGCTAGGCAAATCGGTGGTACAGGTGGGCCGAGGATACTATTCCCCTCCTACTACCTTTTCCTTGAAATGCAGTATCTTAGCGTCTGGGAGACACCTGAGCATGTAGGTGGGGATTCCCGTATTACTATCGGCTCATCGCAGTCGCTGGGCTTGCCCCGTGCGTCTGTAGGTGTGTGACATGTAAAACTCACGGATTTCCCCCGCTAAACCTTCACAACTTATCCAAATGCACAGATCCACAGTGTTGAACCTGCTGAGCTTCCTCGTGACTGATGCGCGCACCTTTTCCCTGTTCACCTGTGTGGTTTGTTGTTATCCAACAGGTCAGAAGAGAGGATTCCCACGTTAATCTGCATGTGGTTAGATTGATCCTATAGTATTAGGATTGCTTCCTCGCAATAATGATGCAACTTCACGCCATTTTGTCAGAGCATCAAACTTTAATGTTGTGCTCGTTACATGCTTATCATATGTTGAATACACAACGGTGGCTAAGCAGTGAGGGCCATACTGCCACAAATGCAACTGTAAATGTTGTTTCCTTGAGTATAGATTGATGTATGTGGCTGGTTGACCTGCATATCATACTTGATCAGCCACCTGAGACTTTATATAGTAGTCCATAAATGATTTTATGACTGATAAGTTATCTTGTGCAAGTCATTTTAATTATACCAGTGCAACAAAATGACTGTCATGAACTCCATAAACTTGTGTGAAACCTATTGATCATGTTCTCCAGCATGACTTGAAAATGATCCGAAATGCAAATGGAAGCATCTGTACACATTTAGGAAAATGTAAAAAATGTAATATAATTTCTTATTCATTTTACATTTTTTTATTGTTTTTTGTTGTAAATTGTAAAAAAAAAAAAAAAAAATCTAAACATTTCAGATTATTTCCAGCTTTAAATTAGAATTTGAATCCTTTATTTTCAATGTGGTCTCAGACTTTTGTTCCCCAATCTGCATACTCTCAATTTTGTATTGTGAACAAACATGATCCATGCAGACATAATGTGATAATAATGTGTGTTTACCTTGGCATTTACTTCAAATTGGAATGTTTCATGAAATGATGAAATAAATAAATACAGGAAATCGAATATAACCAGTGCTCAGCAAAAAAACAACAACTAACCAATGAACTAAGTAAAATGCTTCAAGGGAAACCAAATTTTGCACAATCACACATTATCACAGATCTTTGTTTTGCATTTTTGGCGAAAATGAAATGATAAATGCAGTAACACAGTTCAGATTAAACTCAAAACAGATGTGTTTTCCTATTGATTCTAACACATCTTAATAACTGCAGTTACCCACGTTATATACTAGAACACTGACAAAAACAATCTGAATATTATAATTCAGCACTATCATGTTTTGACTCCACAGTGGCAGAGCTTGTTGTGGGATTATGCAAAGGGATCCTTAACACAAGTAATATCAGCGGATGATAATTGGCACATTGTCTGTTGCAATGTAGTCAAAACGTCCTTAAACTTGATAAATCTAGAAAGTATTTTGATGAAAAGAAATTACAGACATAAGATTGGATTAAAAAAAACACACACCAAGATTGAGTAAACCTGAGCATGGAAGGCCTTTTTTTTTTTAAATAATGTACTTGAGTCCAGTGCAGTTTTGATTCCTTAAGTCTCTACGGCTTTGGACCAAGGAAGCATCATGTGGAGAATAAAGGAACTTCAGTCATCTCATCTCCATGATGCTACGTCCCCTCCATGAATGGATCATATCAGTACTTATTTATACCAAATAGACGAACTCCGTGAAACTGAGGCAACTTTGGAAGGAGGACGCTTAGTAGCGAGCCCGTGTTGACTAGGAAATGGGTGGTATCATATTTAGTGTAGAAGCTGGCCAAGATGTACCTATGAAAACATAACAACAATTATTGTAAATTGAATGATTATACAGTTAAAAATGATATATAATTGAGAATGTAATAACATCATAAAAACTGAATTTCTTAATACATATAAAAAATTGTTTATGTTGTATGTTTAACATTTATGTTATATATATACAGTGCAATGCATAAGTTAATACACCCATGCTAAAGTTGACTAAAAAGAGGAATAAAAAATCATATTTTGGAAATTGAACTTAATGCCTTAATTTAAAAAATTAGGAAAAATCCAACCTTTTAGGACACCAATTTTCTTTGTGAATGAATAATGTATCGTAAATAAATAAATGTTCTTCCTTAAAATACATGGTGCATAAGTGTGTACATACAGGTGTATGTACACACTTATCTGACTTGCTTATCTTATCTTGACTTACACTTATCTTTGTGCACTATCATGCTGATACATGGCACCCCACTTCAGGGTACAATATATGAACCAATAGGTGCACATGAATGTTTCGGTAGTCCCTGGCAGTGGGCAACAGTAGGGAATGCCATGATATTGCAGCCCAAACCATCACTGATCCACCCTGTAACTCACGGATATGGGAAAGACAGTGAAGGTGGACCCATCAGAGAGCAATACATGTTTCACATGGTCCACAGCCCAAGATTTACACTGTTGGCGCTAATTAAACCTACATTTGGCATTGGCACGAGTGACCAAAGGTTTGGCTATTGCAGCCAATGAATATTAACTCAGTGGAGTTCCCGACAAACAGTTTTGGTGGACACAGGTGAGTGGAGGTGCGCATTTAATTCTGCAGTGAGTTCGGTAGATGGGGTTTTATGTTTTTTGGATACAGGTTAGTACCAGGACATCCCTTTCAGACAGCTTCCTATTGCGTCGACAGTTACTCCTGTTGGATGTGGTTTGTCCTATGTGGCGGTTTGCCAATATTACCCTGGATGCCATAGCTCTCGATACACCACAAAGACTTGCTGTCCTGGTCACTGATATGTCTCCTATTATGTTGTGAGGATTGCAGTGGTTTATGTACATCTGTGCTATTGCTCTGCTAATTCAACCTTCACACTCTGCTCTACCAGGCTGCACATATATAGGTGTGAAACCTCCAACACTATATTGGCCAGTGTTTTAGTTTAATTGTCCAACTCCTGTATATACACTGCCTGGAGTCGCAAAACTGTAGAACTCATGGCTGTGTTTCATAGTGAAAGTACGAGTATTTCCACATGCACAATGTGAAGGGTGCATTTCCACATGCACAGAGTGATGGGCGCATCAGGGTAAGAAGAGAGGCGCAGCAATCCAACTCTCCCATCATCAATACAAATCTTGGCGATAAATTAATGCAACTCTGGACAGAAATAAATGCTCTGATATTGCATAAGCTAATCGAAACAATGCAATGGTGAATGCGTCCCGTAATCAAAGCAAAAGGTGGCCTAACGAAATATTAGAGTCTGTGACCTTTTTTGGCCAGGCAGTGCATGTGTGTGTGTGTGTGTGTGTATACATTATGTGTGTGTGAGTGACTTGTCACAGGGTGATGTGATGCGACTAGTGCAGCAGTTGCTGCCACTGGCTAGCCTTTATGGTGAACAGGGAAGCAGCCTATTAGTCTCCCCCTGCCAGTACATAGCCTCTCCATTTCCAAGACTCCCACCAGGCCTCCTCGTGGCCACACACGGAAACTGGGTGCTTCGCGGCTCCAGGCTAACTTGGTGGGGGATCTCGGAGTTGCAGTGGTCCCCAGAGGTCGTTCATGGCCAGCCACTGCCCTGCTGCCTTGCAGGTTAGTCTATTGAGATCAAGGCTACGGGAGCATACCCTGAGAGGAAAAAGCATGTGTCGGAGGCGCACATTAGGCTGTCTCCTGACAGTCGGAAGTTCCAGCAGCCTCCTGCAACTATATTTTGGAACTGGTCGTCTTGGGTCACCCATGCCACCGGGATATTCCAAACTATGGTGAAGATAGTGTTACTGGGGCCTGTGCACCCCCTATGGCACTTTAAAAACTTTCCCTTTGCGCAGGTCTCCACCTCTGACCACGGTGTAAAATACTCTGATCTCATATTTGGTTGAAGTCTGGCGGCGATGGGGTATCTGGTGACGGGAGCAGGGAAGAATGGCCTGGAAGCTTCTAGCTAGAACTCTACACGGCAGCGGCATGGGGTATATGGTCGCTAGCAGCTTGGATTGAGTGGATGCTGCTTTCGGCAGCCCCCCGTGCGACTGAGCAGCCCTATTTAGGGGCCACACTGCTCACCCTATTTGGGAAGGGCCTAGAAAAGGTGGCCTAAAAATTGCCCACTCTACAATCTCCTGGGTAGGTTACCGCGCCTACTGGGAATTCCAACTTGCGGTCGAAATAAGAAAATAATTCCTTTTAAATTGGCAACATGGAATGTCAGGACTCTCCTGGACAATGAGGGTAACAGACCTCGTAGGAGGACTGCACTGATCTCTGAGGAACTGAAGCGCTATAATGTGGATATCGCTGCCCTTAGTGAGAGGCTGCTGGGTGAAGGCTCGCTGAAAGAAGAGAGAGGAGGATAGCGTCTCAGGAAATCCACCAAAAAGCAACTGAATTGTGCTATGCTAAAGTCAGCTTCACCAAGGAATAGGCTCCGCCGTTCA
The DNA here is from genome assembly GCF_964197995.2 of Scardinius erythrophthalmus. NCBI lineage: Eukaryota > Metazoa > Chordata > Actinopteri > Cypriniformes > Leuciscidae > Scardinius > Scardinius erythrophthalmus. The sequence continues at coordinate 30,213,332 of NC_138235.1, forward strand.
ATAGGTATGAGGTCATCAGAGTGTGAGTCCATTCTGTGTTCTGATTACACCATAGATCAGAAATGGGCATCCATTGCCTTAATGTTACATGAAACGGCAGTCGATTCTATAGGCTACAAAACCAGAAAACATCAGGACTGGTTTGATGAGAACTCTGATGCCATCATGTCCATGCTGGAAACTAAGCGCAGAGCATACAGGGCTTTCATCAGCTGCCCTGCATCCACCATCCTTCGGCAGCAATGGCAAACAGCACGCAAGGAGGTACAGACAACTTTACGTACTCTACAGAATTCATGGTGGTTGAACAAGGCTCAAGAAATTCAATCATATGCTGATAAGAATGATATGTATAACTTCTACAACTCTTTAAAAGTCATATATGGACCTAGGAATTGTTCTATTACACCTTTAAAAGCAGCAGATGGACTAACAATTTTAAAATGATTATCTTCCAACATTTCTAGAGGTGCTAGCAGCGATCAACTCCCTCAAAGATAATAAGTCCCCTGGCAATGATGGCATCCCATCGGAGCTCCTTAAACAGGGTGGCTACCTGTGTACCAGGATGATTCATCAGGTCTGGGAACAGGAGTGTGTCCCTCAACAATGGAGAGATGCAAACATTGTCACTTTATATAAAAACAAGGGTAAAAAATCTATTTGTAGCAACAGTCGAGGTATATCGCTGCTAGCAGTCGCAGGTAAGGTCCTGGCAAAAATCATGCTACGTAGGCTGGTGGAAAACCTAACCGAACATTTGTTGCCAGAGTCACAGTGTGGCTTCAGAAAGAATCGGAGTACTGTGGACATGATTTTCACAGTGAGACAGCTCCAAGAAAAATGCCGTGAACAACATCAGGACCTCTTCATGGCATTTGTCGATCTCTCCAAAGCATTCGACACTGTGAATCGAGAGCTGCCCTGGGACATCTTAACAAAATTTGGCTGTCCAAAAAAGTTTTGTAACATCCTGTCACAGTTCCATGAAGGGATGGTAGCTCGTGTGACCACAGGTGGTCAGGAGTCAGAACCTTTTGGAGTACGCACTGGGGTAAGACAAGGATGTGTGCTGGCACCGGTACTTTTTAATATCTACCTCCTTTGTGTCACAAAGCTTCTGTGCGATAAGCTTGAAAGCAGTATTGGGATCACGGTTGACTTCAGGTTGGATGGAAATCTCTTTAATATTCGAAGGTTCCAGGCCGCCACTAAGATCTCAGTAATGCGGGTCCTTGAGTTGCAGTATGCTGACGACTGCATGTTCGTGGCACATACCCCAGAAGACCTGCAAATTATCCTTGATGCTGCTGTGAAGACCTATAGCAGATTGGGTTTGTCAGTTAATACCACCAAAACTGAAGTGATATGCCAATGGAGGCTTAACCCTCAACCTACCATGCCTGTTTTTACCATAGAACAACAACCACTTACAATAGTGCCATCCTTTAAGTATCTAGGCAGCATTGTATCAGAGGACTGCAATCTCGATTACGAAATAAATAATCAGATAAGGCAAGCTTCTGCAGCCTTTGGCAAATTTCGACGCAAGGTCTTTCAAAATAAGCACCTTCAATTGGGCACTAAAGTTACCATCTATAAAGCTGTGTGCATCACCACTCTTCTTTACAGCTGTGAAGCCTGGGTCATATACAGCCATCACCTAAGGTTGCTGGAGCGTTTCCATATAAGGTGTTTGCAGCGAATCTTGGGGATCACATGCTATGACCATGTACCACATTCTGAAGTGCTTGCTAGAACAAACTGCAAGAGTATGGAGGCAACAGTCACTGAACATCAACTACGCTGGCTGGGGCATGTTATTAGGATGCCTCAAGATCGTCTACCACGATAAATACTTTATGGTCAGCTGCACTATGGCCGCCGTTCTGCAGGGGGTCAGAAAAAGCGGTACAAAGACCAACTAAAAACATCACTAAGAAAGTGTCAAATTAATCCATCATGCCTTGAAGAATTCGCAGCAAACCGAACCACCTGGAAACAGCTCTGCCACACAGGAATAGTGCAGCTGGAATCGGAGAGGAATATAAGGAAACAACAAAAAAGACTACGGAGACATGCAACCATGTCTGCCTCTACAAACTCAGACTTTACATGCCCAATATGTAATAAAATTTGTGGATCAAGGATTGGACTCTACAGTCATAAAAGAGTACACCGCAAATGAAGTGGAATGTCATCATCGGATACGATGGACTACCAAGAGAGAGTGTATACATTACCGGTCAAAAGTTTGGAAACATAACTATTTTTAATATTTTTAAAAGAAGTCTCTTATGCTCATTAAGCCTGCATTTATTTGATCAAAAATACAGAAAACAAACAGTAATATTGTGAAAAATGTATACAATTTAAAATAATGCTTTTCTATTTTAATATACTTTAAAATATAATATATTTATATGATGCAAAGCTGAATTTTCATTAGCCATTACACCAGTCTTCAGTGTCACATGATTCTTCAGAAATAGTTCTAATATAAGAAATTTATAATTTTTATTTGTCAATGAATCCTGAAAAAAAATATCACAGGTTCCAAAAAAATATTGAGCAGCACAACTGTTTCCAACATTGATAATAAATCAGCATATACGAGTGATTTCTGAAGGATTATGTGACACTGAAGACTGGAGTGATGGCTAATAAATTCAGCTTTGCACCAAATAAATAAATTAAATTTTATAAAGTATATTAAAATAGAGGGCCATTATTTTAAATCGTAATAATATTTCACAATATTACAGTTTTTTCTGTATTTTTGATCAAATAAATGCAGGTTTGATGAGCATAAGAGAATTCTTATTAAAAAAAATTCAAAATAGTAATGTTTCCAAACTTTTGACCGGTACTGTATATACACACACGGATGGATGGATGGACAGATGGACAGACGGATGGATGGATGATATGATTGGATGGATGGACGGACGGATGGATGGACGGATGGATGGACGGACGAATGGATGGAAGGATGGATGGATGGACGGATGGATGATATGATTGGATGGATGGATGGATGGATGATGGACGGATGGATGGATGATATGATTGGATGGATGGATGGATGGATGGACGGACGGACGGATGGATGGATGATATGATTGGATGGATGGATGGATGGATGGATGGACGGGTGGATGGATGGATGATATGATTGGATGGATGGATGGATGGACGGATGGATGGATGGATGATATGATTGGATGGATGGATGGATGGATGGACGGATGGATGGATATGATTGGATGGATGGACGGATGGATGAATGATATGATTGGATGGATGATATGATTGGATGGATGGATGGATGGATGGATGGATGGACGGATGGATGATATGATTGGATGGACGGATGGATGAATGATATGATTGGATGGATGGACGGATGGATGGATGATATGATTGGATGGATGGATGGATGGATGGATGGATGATATGATTGGATGGATGGATGGATGGACGGATGGACGGATGGATGATATGATTGGATGGATGGATGGATGGATGGAATGATTGCCAGTGCATGTTGACCCATCTCTGTTTCGGTCAGTATTAAGAGAATTACGATTATCACTCACAGCACAATGGGTGAGATGGTAAGGAACTTCCTTGATGCTGTGAACTGGATGCCGTAGTCCATCTGTTCCCAGTGAGTAAGCAAACGTGCTTTCCCTTGGTCAGGCGTCTCAAACGGTGTGCCTTTGACGGTGTGCAAAAACAGATACATCACCTAAATGGGAGAGAATTGCGTTAACAACAGACCACTAAACATAGGATACAACTTCTACATATTTTCATGACGTGGCTTTATTAATTCTACTAATTAAGCGATTTTTAAATGCTCACCAAGGCTGCATTTATTTGATCAAAATTACAGTAAAATTAGTAGAAATTCTGAAGGATAATGTGATACTGAAGACCATGGGAATAAATTACATTTTAAAATATATATTTTTAATTGTAATAATACATTTCACATTTCACAATATTAGTGTTTTTATTTAATTTTGTATCAAGCAAATGCAGCTTCGGGTGAGAATAAGAGACTTTATTTTTAAAATAAAATAAAAATCTTGATTATTCCAAACAGACCAGGTTGTGTATGACATTGGTGAGCGTCCACACCACAGGCACACTGAGGAAAGGGATGCTGAGTAAGACTACATGCAGGGCAGTGGTGAGCAGCAGGTAGGCCAGCCAGATCCCCCGGCTGTTCATCACCCGTGTGTTTGGGTTCACCTCGCTGTGAGCAACGCCCACATTCATCCTGCAGAAAAACAACAGCCGTAACATTCTTCACTCAAACACCCAAAGCCATTAAAAAACAAATAAGGATGCCCTTTAACAGGGTAGCAGTACACACTCTTTACAATGAATCACATGCGTTATCACGAAGACATTACAATAACTTCCCCGACGACAACCTGTTAGTGGTTTATTTAGGTGTGTATACCACGGACCGAGACTAGTGTGTACTTTGCGGGGTCTTAATGCGTAGTATGTACAACATCCATGATGATTTAACATCTGAACACTGTTAGCTATCCAGCTAATGTAGTACAATCGCTGCTGCTTATAAAAGCTGAAGAAAACCCGCCATGAAATATAGTGAGGTTTAAAGTCAAAATGAAGCAAGCAATGAACACAGCACAAAATACAAGTTAAAGAACGTTAAAGTTTTGTAAATAAAGAGCTAATGTTGTCACATGAGCCACCCACCTTGCGAAGTAACCAGGAAATAGAGCGTCTGCGGCTAGGTTTCAAAACCTAGCGAGTTAACTACGTAGACAGCATCCCGTGCGCGTGTAGGGCAGTGCGCGTGTGCGGTGACTAGCGCACTAGGTGTTGAAACACGGCCTCTCTCCGCCCTCTGACGGATATTTTATTTTATTTATGTATGTATTTCTTAAACTTCTGTTACCAGTGTTTCTTTTTTTGTTTTGTTTAATTGAGTTTATTGGATTTGTCTCAGCCAGCTTGTTGGGAATGTGTAATTAATTCTTTTATTTTCAGTCATTAGGGCCCGAGCACGCTCCGTTTATTCTTTATTCTTTTCTATAAATTAATTGAAATAAAATTGTAATAATCTAATTAAAAATCTACATTACAGTTTATATTGCTTTATTTGTATAGCTTGTGTGTTTTATTAAGTTTCAACAAGCACTGCAATTGTTGTTGTGGGTACATTTAAGATATTAAACTTCATATAGGCTGTATTAAAAATATTTCATGAGAAGTTATCAGAGATATCTAGAGGTTTAGGTTCTCTGGTATTGGCAATAGTCCTACTTCCTCTTCACATATACCCTGACCACAGGAAAATTTTGCACGTTTGCCATACTAATAAGAGTGACCGTATAGTTAAATAATTTAGAAGTGTAGTGTCAGAAAATGTCTGATGATGATGCACTCTATTATATTTGTAATTATTATTTTACTATTTCTTTATTGTTTTTGCCTCTTCCGTCTTTCCTGTCAAAAAAAACAACAAACTGTATTATCTGAAAAAGTCAATAACGTGTCCTCTGTCTTTGCTTGTCTTGTGTGTTTGTTGGTAAACCAAGTTCCCTTTTGTAGCTATGACATCATCCTTATGAGACAATACACGCATTCCTGAGAGAGCTGAGTTGTGGCAGCATCTGAGTTTGGGACATATTTTGCAGGAAGCTTCATGCCACCATAAAGAGTGTGAATGTTTATGGAAATCACATCTTCCCTCTCCTTTTACAGAGAGCTGTTGACTTCAGACTGGGAAATTTGACAGCATTAACTCTGTCATTTCCTTGTTGATTAGAGTTCTAGTACTAGTAAAAGTAATTAGCTCACATGTTAGTTCTTCAATGAATTTCTTTGTTCCCTTAAAGAACAATACGCAACAATGAAGACAACGAATACAGAGTTCTGAAATACTTGTTCATATATTTATTAGATTACACACCTTCTTGGAAGTTACGTAAAATCAACGAACAATAAATACAGAAATAAATAAAAACACAATAAATAGTTCTATAAATATATGTCACACATGAATTCTTAATGTTAATGCAACTTTGAGTTGTTATTAAATCTGTATTATTATAACACAGGAGAACCTTTGTAGAATGCAGCAAAAGCTGTTTGAACATTTTGACCAACATGATCACTACTAACATGTAGGTTATACCTCTCTTTCTTTCCTCTCAATCTAACACTGTTTCATCTCAACCATCGGAGCTACTGGGGATGCCAGAAAAGAGAAGACGCGTGCAGATATGATAGAGAAGGAGTAGAGCCTTTCCACACTGTCCAGGCACAGAGCGTTGTCGTACCATTCCACTGCAGTCAAAGGAACATCAACCACTGGTTCCTAATCATCAAGACAATAATGAAATTAAAAGGGTTTACTAGAGCAGTTGATAAAGTAACACATTTACATATGAAACTTTCCAGGAGGATAATAGATACGGATGTGGGAATAACTCTTTGCCTCTAGTTCTATGAAACGAGAAGGAAGTACATGAAACGATTTTCTAGCAAAGATTTTGAATAAAAACACACATACCTTAAGCACCCGCAGGATGCCTCTGGTGACATCAGAGATTGTGTTGGCCTGCTCTCTCCATCCACTGCAAGCTGGATTCTTAAACACACCGTCCTTGTGAAAAATTCGGGTGTAGTTTTTCAGAGCCAGAATAATTCGTGACTGACAGGTCTGAAAAGCAACAGACAGATTACAACATTTGACAACACTTTTATATAAGCACACTCTCAGAACAAATTATACAAAAGCGGTAGCCTACCCTTTAAAAAGGTTCCATTTAGGTACTAATATGAACACATTTGGTACCAATATGTACCTTTAAGGCACTTTTTAGGTACAAATGTGTGCCTTTTTTGAAAGAGTACTGCCCTAGTGACAGCTTTTGTAACTTTTTTCTGAAAGTGCAGTGCAGTGCACTATAAAACGTATGATCTACAACATGTGGAATCATTAATAGACCAATAAGAATGCATCTAAATTATCCTGTTACCTCTTTGTTGTTTTGGAGGCTCAAGGGATCACATGTGTCAGCTGGTCCTATAGACACTGGGGCGTCATCAATGATACTTGCAATTTTAGGAGATTCAACCTGCACAGAGCATACAATTGCTTTATTATAATCAACAACAACAAAAAAAAATTTTGCTTAAAAGGGTGTCTGAAACACTAAATAATGAATTTAGAAATTAAGAAAAATTTAAAATATATTTATACTGAATGTAGGCATTCGTACCTTGTTGTATAAATTCCTCGCCATCTCAGTTAGTTTCATAAAAAGCGCTCTACACTCCTTGTAATTCACTTCCCCAGATCCGGGACCAGGAGCTCCACTGACTAATGCTGTTATGGCCACGCAAATTATCAATAATGAAGAAAACATTCTTGAGGCGAATGTCTTGTGCAGTCCTGTTAGAGTTATCCTGACTTCTGAAGTGTTTGGAAGGTAAAGCTAGCCAATTGTAGTGACATTTATATAGGCCTAAATGTGAGTCATCAGGAGTTTCCCCGCGATCTCAGGTAAAGATCTAAGTGGTTTCGCTTTCATTAAAAATATTATTCCTCAAATACCAGTCTCCAAGATGCTCAACATAATGCTCGAGAAAACGCATTATTATTTTTAAAATCTTGTAAGTTATTAAAATAATAACTTACTATGCCTGATTTCGTTAATGGAAGGCCAAAAAAATAATGCTGGTGAATCGTAATAAATAATGACATACTAAGTCATAATTATGAGATAAAAAAATCGACATTTTGACATATCGAGTCATAATTATTACATTCTTAGTTATAATTCTGAGAATAAAAAGTATGACATAAAAATGTAGGCTATGGCATATATGCTACGAGGTCATATTGTCTAGTAAATTTCAAATAACAAAATTAAACATATAATAAAATGATATACCACGTTAAATTATGACATTCTATGACTTTGAATGTCATAATTTCTACTTTTTATGTCATAATTACGATTTACCAGCATGACCATGTGATGGAAAAAAATATGAAATGGGAGGGGGAAATGGAATTCAGTGCTTTTGCGTATACTCAATTTATTTGTTTATTTATTTATTGCAGTTTTCTCACACCTTTTGCAATCCCTCGCAAAATATATGACTTCTCCAGCAAAACCTTTGCGTTTCCCAAGAAACTTTGCGTTAGTTAGCAAACACCAATGTTTTTGTTTATTTATTTTGCTAGCGAATTAAAAGTGGGGAACGCAGACATTTTACGAGCGAAGGAAAAGTTTCTTGGAGAACACAAAACATGTGTGAGGTAGGCTACGAAAGCATAGCAAAATATTTTTTCCCCCATCACCATGTCCATGTTCCTAGGAGCTCCGTGACATTACCCGTTATTGTAATGAGTGCGCTTAACAGATGCATTCAAACAGAAGTCACGCAAACTAATTTCAGAATTGCTTGTGAGGCTGAATCATCTACAACATAATATAGAGAGACCTTTGATGAAAACAAAGGAAATATTTAAATACCATAGTAGGCCTAATTTCTAGCGAGAAATGACATAAAATTGGAAAAGGTTAGTAAAAATGTAGGCTACATTTACACAAACTGACCACCAACTTTCAGATGCCATCTTTATTTTATTGCTTAACTGTAACAGAATGCGGTATATCAAAGGTAGATCTATGCTGCCTAAAAAAATTGATCAGATGAAGGTATCTCAGGAGACGGGAAGCTAACATTGGATTCGGACGTGCCTTGATGCTTTAATTCCAGAAGCAGTTTAAGGCTTCAAATGCAGCAATACACAGACAGTCCAGTTTGCACTTGGTGTAAGCTTCCACGTTGGATTTACATCCAGGAATTATGTATCAATTAGTACTTTGATTCATTTATATATGTTAAAGTTAATATATAGGCTATATAGTTTTTTATTTCTCTGACAGAATCTTTTCCCCATGGTACTTCATGCTGATTGTGCCGTGAGTTTGTGGAATTTTCTTGAAAACTTGACCTCTGATTGATATTCTTACACATATTATGAGTCAACAGCTTCCTTTTTAGTGTGAAATGCAAAGAATGTCCACTATCGGTAGATAAGCAAACTTTGTGATGTACTAAAAAGAGGGCCATAACAAAAGCGTTACGGGAAGTGTGATGATGTAATAATTTGTAAATGTAATGCACCCAATGCTGAACCATTGCATAGTAACGTAACTAACAAATAACAAACTTGGCAGTAGCTCCTCCTGAATTTCTCATGATGTACTACTTCTGAACCAAGGTATTTTTGGAGTGCAACTCCATATTGCTGTTAAAAGTCACCATTACATTACTTAGAAGTCAGTATTATTTAGTTGCAGGAATTTTCTTCCACCTCAAGCACATAAGACATTCGTGAGAATTTGAGGTGGTAAATCTCTTCTAGATCTTCCCATTCACAATTTTTTCAGCATTTCATTGACATACGATGGAGTGAAACACAATTCTCCTATTTAGACAATCGAAATGATAGAACTTCCAAAGCTGTAAACCTATAACCACTCACTGTTCTTAGAATCCTGAATGAGATAGTTCCCCCATTTGAGAGTTTTTATTAGGCTATTAAAGGAAGTGAGACTATGTCCGCAAACCAAGCCTTCTGTCCTGAAGATGGCAGTCTGTTGTGGTATCATTTTTATGGATTTTCTGGTAATGTTTGTTCTGGCTTTACCTCAACTCACCACCAGACCTACCTCATTTCTCTCACTTTTTCATGAACATCATATTATTTAATTTTAGATGTCATGTTTTTTTTAAATAAGATGTCCTATGTCCTATGTATATCTTTTTTTTTTAGATTAAATTGTATTAACAAAAGACTCTGAGTCTACTGAAACAAAACATAGAGAAAACAGAGAGAGAGAGAGAGAGAGAGAGAGAGAGAGAGAGAGAGAGAGAGAGAGAGAGAGAGAGAGAGAGAGATAGATAATAGTAATAATTTAAATATTTTTCTACAACTTTTCCATAGCGGAACATTTACTGTTATTTGTTTATTTTTTCAGAATCAAAACATATTTCATTGACAGGCAGACAGACGAAATTATATTTTCATTTTAGCCACCGTTTTAGAGCCGATGATAATCCCGGATGCAGTTCGATCTCACCCGGAAGTGCGTGCTTGTTTTTGTTTTGACTGAAGGGAGTAGTGTGCACATGGATCCGAGGATAACTGTAGTCTAAAGGTATGATTTAACCTGTTAAATGTTCAAACTACACATTTTAAGGCCCTTCCTGTTACGCTGTCAAAAGGACTTTTTGCTATTTGAAATCGAGAGTGTAACGTTAGATGTCAGACGTTCCACGCAAAGAAAACAAATAGCGTTACTCTTTAATTCAGATGTTTAATGCACGCCCGATTTAAAACGATGTTCATATAACATTTGTCTTGTTTGCACTGCGGTAGGACACCGGAAAACTTTCGCAGACGGTAAAATAACGTCCCGTTTATTTACGCAGAGTCCAACAGTAACTTACTGTTGTGTTTCAAAACCTACAGAGCTGTCTAAGTTACCTAGACTGCCGTATTAGGTGTCATAGGGGTTTCACTCGGAATTGGAATGCGCTTATTGAACTCATGGTGCCCAAACATGATGTCTAGATAGGCAGCTCACTGTAGGGTTTGAAAAGAAGCACTTACGTCTCCACAACTGGGTCCATTATCTAAAAGGGTGCCTTTCCATTTTGAAAAGGTGATTTTAAAAAGTAACATTTCAGACATTTCTGGCTGGATGAAGGACCACCACCTTCAACTTAAGCTTGCGAAGACAGAGCTGCTTGTGTTCCCGGCCAACCCAACACTACACCACAACTTCTCCGTTCAGCTAGGTTCATCATCCATAACTTCATCAAGGTCAGCCAGGAACCTTGGAGTTGTGATTGATGATCAATTGAACTTCACAGACCACATTGCCAGAACTGCCTGGTCCTGCAGATTTGCCTCATACAACATTAGGAGGATCAGGCCCTTCCTATCAGAGCATGCTACACAACTCCTTGTTCTATCCAGACTGGACTATTGTAATGCTCTCCTGGCTGGTCTTCTAGCTTGCACTGTCAAACCTCTGCAACTGATCCAAAATTCTGCAGCTAGAGTGGTCTTCAACGAGCCGAAGAGAGCGCACGTCACTCCTCTCCTCTCAAAATTGCACTGGTTGCCAGTTGCCGCTCGTAACTAACGTTTGCCTACTGAACAACCACTGGCTCTGCTCCCTTTTACCTAAACTCATTACTGCAGACTTATGTGCCATCCAGAAATTGCGCTCTGCAAGCGAACGTCGTCTTGTGGTGCCATCTCAAAGAGGCACAAAATCTCTTTCTCGGACCTTTACTATGACTGTTCCCTGCTGGTGGAATGATCTGCCCAACTCAGCCAGAACTGCTGAATCCGTGGCCATTTTCAAGAAACGGCTGAAGATAAATCTTTTTCGGCAACACTCTTCTATTTTATATCTATTTATAAAAATTAAAAAAAGTACATGTACTGCGTTAGATTAAACTGAGAAGGGTCATCATAGCACTTGCATATTGTTGTCCTATTGTTAGTTTCACTGCTTTATTGTTCTCATTTGTAAGTCGCTTTGGATAAAAGCGTCTGCTAAATGAATGAATGTAAATGTAAATTTCTTTACTAACCTGATCAGTTTCATGACACTAACTAAAAAAAAATTTAATGCTAATTAATATTAGCAAAATATTAAATAAATTGGTAAAATGTATATATACAGTACAGGTCAAAAGTTTGAAAACATTACTATTTTTAATGTTTTTGAAAGAAGTTTCTTCTGCTCATCAAGCCTGCGTTTATTTAATCAAAAATACAGAAACAAATGTAATATTGTGAATGTGATATATTATTACAATTTAAAATAATTGGTTTTCAATTTATTATACTTTAAATTATCATTTATTTCTGTGATCATTACTCCGGTCTATCACATGATCCTTTAGAAATCATTCTAATATGATGATTCATTATCAAAGTTGGAAACAGTTCTGCTGCTTAATATTTTTTCATAACCTGTGATACTTTTTTAGGATACTTTGATGACTAAAAAGTAAAAAAAAAAAAAAAGCAGCAATTTTTTTAAAAATAGAAATCTTTTGTAACAACAATATACACTACTGGTCAGTAATTTTTTTTTTCTTTCTTTTTTTTGAAATAAATCAATACTTTTATTCAGCAAGGATGTGTTAAATTGATAAAAAGTGATAGTGAAGAAGATTTATATTATTAGAAAATACTTGTTTATTTTGAATAAATGCAGTTCTTTTTAACCTTTTATTCATCAAATATATTAGGCAGCAGAACAGTTTCCAACACTCATAATAAATCAGAATATTAGAAGGATTTCTAAAGGATCATGTGATAGACTGGATGTCGCATGTGACTCTGAAGACTAGAGTAATGATCCTGAAAATTCAGCTTTGCATCACAGGAATAAATTATTTTTTAAAGTATATTCAAATAGAAAACTCTTATTTTAAGTTGTAATAATATTTTACATTATTACTTTTTTTTCTGTATTTTTGATCAAATAAATGCAGCCTTGATAAGCATTAGAGACTTCTTTCAAAAATATTAAAAAAATGTAATGTTTTCAAACTTTTGACCTGTACTGTATATCAAATAAATATGAGCATTAAAAAACGCAAGGGGGGGGTATGATTTTATCATTCTTGATTTTAAGAAGAAATTGGATACATAGAGCTGGGAAACCGTGAAGCCATTTCATTAAGGAGGAGGATGAAAGTTAAATAAAAAGTTAATAGATTTTTTGTTGATGTATTAAGAACAATACCCTTAATAACACAGAAAAAAAAAAGAGTTAAAGCTTTTTGTTAAAGTCATTTTTCATAAGGGACACAAAAGGCACCCTTGACCTCATTCTGCTGTCCCTCTAACCCAGCATCACCATCCTCATGATGAACTTCGAGGGTCTGGACCCGGGCTTGGGCGAATACGCGCCCGGCATGCACGGCAGCCTGGAGCCCGGCCTGGACTCTTCCCTGGACCCGCGGCTCGACCCCGCGCTGATGCAGGGCGTGGAGCTCGACCCCGATGCGTTAGCCGTGCCGGTGTCCGACTCCGTGCACATAGTGGAGGGCATGTACTCGGAGCTGCACAGCGTGGCTGCTGAGGTCGGGATCCCTGTGACGGCCACACACTTTGACCTGCAGGAGGAGCTCCTGTGGATGGGGAACCACCGGGTGAAGTGACGCATTATATCTGCATTTATGTCATTTACCGAAAAAACACACTAAGCAAAACAACGAGACTACATCCAACATAGAAAGTGTTTTCACCAAAATTTTTGCATGAATGGATAAAGATTTCTATTGAAGTTGGGAGATTTAAAGCTAAAGTTTAATCTCGCTCCAAAAATTCAGCTGTGCTTTTGATAGTGATCGAATGCAGTGTCTCTGATGTACTTCCACATTGAGATGATGTCATTGTATTCACAAGCCTGAGCCGCATTACTGACGGTGTGTGTGTGTGTGTGTGTGGTTGTTCTTTCCTCTCTTTCATAACAGGGACATGCAAGTTCCTTTTTTGGTCCAACAATGGGCCGCTACTCCTCTTTCCAGGTACACATGACTGATGACATTCGCCACATCCAGAGTATGGACACGGGAGTGCTGTTTCTGACCAAAAACAACCTCAAATGCCTCACACGAGGAGGTTTTATTATGTTTGATTTTCCGTGAGTTGCACATCTACATATACTACATTTACATGTACAGATAAGCACTGGTGTGAGTCATAAGTCCTCAAAATGGGGTCATACAGAAAATACTGTGAATACTGTAATAAATGGTTTTATTTGCTTGTGTATGCCTTATGTGTGGGTGTTCATTCTATCATTTTGTTTTCAGAATGGAGGAGGGTGCAGATATGCACAGTTTGATTCTGAACGATAACAACACATTGTTAATGGGGGGTCTGCAGAACTATGTGGTAGAACTTGACCTCACCACAGTACAGGAAACACAAAAAGTAAGGTGATACAATACCACTTCGGTAATACTTTACTAGCTCTACCTATTTTTATAAAGCATTTATAAATAAACTTTTTAAATAATTTTTTTTTTTTACATTTTATAGGTAGTTAAAATAATGTATGTATGAAGAGTTCAGATGCAAAAGCCTCTAAGTGCCATCTGACATTTTCTTCTTGAATGATAATTTTTATCAAGCTCATTTATTTAAGTTCAGTAATTTCACTTAAATGACAATTAATAGGTCATTTTCATTGCCATTTAAGTGAAATTGCTGAACTTAAATATACAAGCTTCATAAAAATGATCATTCTTGAAGAAAATTTCAGATGGCACTTTGAGGCTTTTGCATCTGAACTCTTCATATATAATTCTATATTTTATTGATTTTTTTCTTATTGATCATTAAACAAATACAATCTCTAGAAAGCATATTTTCTTTGTTTCTTTTAGAAATAATGATAAAAAAATATAAAAATAAATTTTTATATTTTATAGTTCAGCTTTGTTTATAACTTTAATTTTTATCGTTTTATTGTTTTTTTATCTATATTTATTTATTTAATTTAATTTATATTTATTTTTAATGGCATTAATTTCATTCTTTTCAATTTATATTATTTTGTATATTATTTTTTAAATACTTTTTTTTAGATTAATACATCTATGGACGTTTTCAAGACTCATTTTACAACATTTATGATCTGATGTTTCAGAGATCTTTTTCTAAAGTGTTCATTTCATTTCTACTGTCATTCTAGTTTACCGTTGAAGTGCCTGGAGTCGCCATCATGAGACAGTCCAATCGCTTCTTTTTTTGCGGTCACACATCTGGCAAGGTGAGTGAAGGAGTAAAACGAAAATGGATGTGGAACACAACACACAGTTTCCTCCTTTCGCTTTTCCCACAGAAATAGAGGGATGTGGTGTGTGAAAAGTTTGCTGTTATCTCATGTTTCCCGTGCTGCCTACACTTAAGCTATGAACACGGGTAGAATACATAGGGCTTTTTCTTTTTGTTCATTCATACATTCCTAAATTTCTCACATGCAGATCAGCTCAGACTATTTGGTAGTTGGAATTTTCAGCTTGTCCACAAAATTAAGTGGAAGAGCTTTATGTGCATGGATCGATCTGTCTCACACAACAGTTTGTGTGATCACATTGCAGTTCAATGAAAATATTTATTTCGTTAGTAACTACAGCCATTGTCATTTGACAACATTTCTTTAAATATAGTATTTTAAGCAACATTTTTCTTAAAGTTTTTTTTTTAATCCATGCAGTTTTATGAATGAAGTACATATTTGTATACAGCAATAAAACTAAAAGGTGACTAACCTAAAATCTTAATGCTGCAAATAAATTTCATTTGTTTCTGGTGTAGATTTATAGATAATGAACGATTCCTCCAACCATTATTGTTGAATGCATTCATCAATATGCATACCCTTAATTAACGGTATATGTAAGTATATGGTATATAAGTATATGGTAAAAAAATATATAGTAATCAATGTTAAATTAATCTTTCCATTTTCATTTCTGAATTATTTGTCACAGGTGTCTCTGCGTGATGTACGTACATTTAAAATGGAGTATGAGTTTGACGCGTTCTCCGGAAGCCTGTCAGATTTCGACGTACACGGTAACCTGTTAGCGGCATGTGGTTTCTCGAGCCGTGGCCTGAATGGACTGTCATGTGACCGGTTCCTCATGGTGTATGACCTACGCATGATGAGGGCCATCAGCCCACTGCAGGTCCATGTGGACCCCGTTTTTCTCCGCTTTATCCCCACATACACCTCCCGTCTGGCTATCATTTCACAAACAGGTATGATGCACGTGTGTGTCTCAGAAGTGCTAGCACTGGTATTTACCTAACTATTACCACTAAAAAGAAAGCATTAAGTGGTTGCCACACCCCAGTCAACAGTCAACTGTCAAAAGCCAACTGAAATGTTGTGGGACTTTAATTTGCAACTTGCAAATGATTTTCATCAACCTATAGTGGTCTTCTTTGGGCTACCGTTGTTGTTCCCAGACTCATGTTGAATCTAGTTTTTTTTTTTATGAAGCTTGCTAATATTATATCTCCATTAGGTGCAGTTTTTCAGCATTTAAAAGTCCCACCTTGCTTTCATTTCCCTTTTTTGGTGGTTGTCATGTTGTCCACATAGATTTTCAGTCGGTGTGTCACATGAACTAATCTTGCTGAAGCAGCTCAACAGTGTCCCAGAAATGCATCGTAATGTCCTTGACTTGAAGACATTCTTACACAGCATAATGTGATGTATTTTCTAGTCGAAAAAGAACAATGTTGGCTGGAGTTTGATTTCTATCCTTTGGGGTTTGGTTGAAATCAGAAAAAAAGGAAAGAAAAGTTGTTAGAGAAGCAGAGTTCTTAAATATTTTTTAAAGATTGCACAGAGGTTAAACATATGACAATATGTGAGTATTTTGAAACTTGTTGCACAACTTACTTGCCTTTACAGTGCTCCAGACAGGTCGCAAATGTGCACAAAAAAATTGTGATAAATTAAAATGTATTTGGGAGAAGTCCATGTGTGGTTTTGTTAGATATCATCTCGCTAGAGTTTGCTACTATATGAACTATATGCAGATATTTTTATTCAGTTAAACTATACTGTATTTGAGAGAAAAATTAATTGGTTTGTAATTAAAAGATAAAAGATTGTAAAAACAAAGTAATTGATAACACTCTTTTACTTACTCTCTCACATACTGTACATATAGATGATGTGATGAATCTTAATCAGCATCAGTTTGATAAATATAACCTTTTTGAATGAGAAACATGGGAGGAACAGAATCTGATGGCGAGTAATTTAGCTGTTGAAAACCGTTTAGTTTTTTTGTGACTTAGAAGTTATTGATTCTATGCGGTGTGGGGATGGATCTTAATCAGTAACCAAACGCCTCTCGGGTTCTTTTTCATCTTAGTCAAAAAGATTCAAACAAAAAAACCCTTTGGTTTTTTGGTTTTGAATCAGGTTCCAAATAGACTCACTGATTTTTGAGATTGGTCACTTAGTGACCAATGAATCATTCAGAGTTTTTCCATTATATCATTTACTGTGATGTATTAGTCTATTAACTCACTAGTTGTTCATATGACAATGTATGATTGAAGATATCTGTTTACAACAGAGTTTCGGAAATTAATAATGGTATTCTAAAAAAATAAATTAATTAAATATTGCACAAAAATATTATTGCTTATTATTTGTCACTGAGGTCCTGATGTGTGTGTG
Source organism: Scardinius erythrophthalmus (assembly GCF_964197995.2). Classification (NCBI taxonomy): domain Eukaryota; kingdom Metazoa; phylum Chordata; class Actinopteri; order Cypriniformes; family Leuciscidae; genus Scardinius; species Scardinius erythrophthalmus. The sequence goes on from NC_138235.1 coordinate 30,230,653, forward strand.
TCGCTGTAGGTCAGTGTCAGTTCTGCGAGCCCACCGGCCTGGCCAGTCTGGCTGATATCTTCCACGTCAACACTGTGGGGCAGCTGCTGATGAGCTTTGATGTGTCGTCCAGCAAACAGGCGCTCTCCTTTGGGGACTCTGGTGGCGGTGTGCACCTGTGGTCCAGCGCCCCAGAGGTGTCCTTCAACAGTTACTCCAGGGAGACGGAGTTAGCCCTGCCCTGCCTGGTGGACTCCTTGCCCCAGCTGGATTGGAACCATGAGCTGATGCCTCTGTGCCTTCTGCCAATGCCCCTTACCAGCACAGAGCCCCTGCTCTCTGATTGGCCCACCGCCCTTATCACGCCCAGCCCCAGGTATGACTGAGCCTCATTCTGCCTTATATACGCTAATGCTCACCAAGGCTGCATTTATTTGATCAAAATACAGTAAAAACATTAATTTCAATATTACAATTTAAATAATAGTTTTAATACATTTTAAAATGTTAATTTATTTCTGTGATGGCAAAGCTGAATTTTCAGCATCATTACTCCAGTCTTCAGTGTCACATGATCCTTCAGAAATAATTCTAATATGCTGATTTGGTGCTTAAGAAACATTTTTGACTTTGGAAACGGTTGTACCACTTGATATTTTTGTGGAAAACATGCAGATTTTTGTCATGGTTCTGAACAACATTTATTTGAAATAGAAATATTTCTATAACATTGTAAATGTCTTTACTGTCACTTTTAATCAGTTTAATGCAATTTAATGCATCCTTACCAAATTATTTCTTTCTGACCCCAAACCTTTCAATGATAGTGCATATATAAATATTTAGAAATATTTTGTAAAGGATATAATGCTTGGATCCATGAGAATAAGGTTATTGTTTATATATTTATTGTTATGTATTATTTTATTATACATGTATTTATTTATATTTTTGTGTATATCATATATAAACTCTTATGTCACATTTCTAATCCAATTTTGTAGAAACATTGCCTGTTCAATCAAACTATAAGTAAAACAAGTTGGAAATTAAAGGTTGAACATACTTCATTGTGTTCTTTTGTATACTGCATGTTTTGGCAAATGTAGTAGGTCATGTTGGTATTCTATGCATACATCTATGCATACATTCAGTTCGCATACTGTGCACAATATGAATACTATTTTTTGCAGAATGTCATATAGTAGTATGGTATTTTGCACACATCCCCTGTGTTATTGAGTAATACTGCCCCCTTCAGTATGTCTCATTCTAGGTCATGACCATAAATACTAGAACTGGGTTTGTTGTGATATTCTTCAATTTGAGCAAAATTATATCTGGTATCTCACACTTTTTTTTTATTGACATCAATTTTATTTAGGTAGTTTATGAATATCAATTCCCTCCTCAACAAATGAGATGTGTGGCGGTTTGGTGATGTTGATTCTTTTCACTGTGTCAGACGAGCCCCTGCGGTAGATGCAGAGATCCTTAGGACTATGAAGACTGTGGGCTTTATTGGATATGCCCCCAATCCTAGAACCCGTCCCAGAAACCAGGCAAGCATGTGCTCTTTTCAAACTTGATTCTAGTTTATGTTTGAATCATCTAAAGATGGCAAAATGCCAGCATCATTTCAGCATCATTAAATGTGTAAACATGGTTACTAAACAATCATTGAGTAATTAAAATGAATCAAGACAAACATTTTCCATATTTTGTAAGAGTTAAGTAATATCTTACATTAATGTAGCTGATCCAGTGTCTTTGGTATGTTATTTGACAATGTGTCAATCATTTCAGTTCAGTAATGCTGTATAACCGGTAAATTCTTTACACATTTTATCTCTGTTTTCCCAGGTTCCTTATAAGATAAAAGACGTAGAACTTGAGTATGACAGCTATAATCAGGTCCCGGAGTCTCCTATTGGTCGAGATGAGGAGCCGCATCTTTACATGATTCCAAAGAAATACAGGAAGGTAGTGATGAGCCATTATTGTGCATAAACCAATGATCTTGGTGATGTTTTGTTATTAATTACATACCACTTGAGCTATTTTGTCCATTACAAATGTTTGCATGCAAATTCCTTTTAGATGAGATGATGTTATATATATTGTTTTTAGTACAAAAACTGAACTGAAGTCAAAGAAAGTTTGCTGCAGTTGAATAATAAAATATTAATAATTAATCACAATGCTCTATTGTGGGATCCGTAGTGATTCTCATGTTTATTAAATATGCCTGAAACACTGGCATAAGGCTGTTCTGATTATGTGACTTATGTTTATGTCAGGTGACCATTAAATATTCCAAACTGGGACTGGAAGACTTTGATTTTAAGCACTATAACCGGACTCTGTTTGCTGGTCTGGAGCCTCACATACCCAATGCTTACTGTAACTGCATGATCCAGGTGAAAACACACACACACACACACACACACACACACACACACACACACACACACACACACACACACACACACACACACACACACACACACACACACACACACAAACACACACTCTTTTACTGCAATATTATTATTATTATATGTATTAATAATTAAATATAACTATTAATCAATATACAAGTACATACATATTTTAAAGTAAAGTAAATGCATACATATTTTATATATTATATGTTTTAGTTATATATTTTAATTGAAATGCAATTTGAAGTTTGTCTGATGAATCTGAAAAAAAAAAAAAAAAGAAAAATCCCAATACGTCACATGCCGATTACTGTAAAAAGTCCTTGGGATTTTTTTGTGCTCTCTAAGGAATTTTGTGAATGCATAACTTTCACTTTGGATGTATTGGCCCTCTAGAATTGTATTAATAGTTAACCCTGTGTGTGCTGTGACAGGTGCTGTACTTTCTGGAGCCAATCAGGTGCCTGGTACAGAATCACTTGTGTCAGAAGGAGTTCTGCCTGGCCTGTGAGCTGGGGTTCCTTTTTCACATGCTGGACTTGAGTAGAGGAGACCCCTGCCAGGTATACGATAGAGCTTGTCATCCAATCAGAGTTCATCACCAGCTTTGGTTGCATATCTATTCCATCAGAGCTGTCAGTCATGCATAGCGTATGCACATGCACAGCGTATGCACATGCACAGAGCATTTGTTTTTTTTGTTTCCTTCACAGGCCAGTAATTTTCTCCGGGCTTTCCGGACAATTCCAGAGGCATCAGCGTTGGGTTTGATCCTGGCTGACTCTGATGAGCAGACAGGGAAAGCCCGTCTGGGACGTCTCATCCAGAGCTGGAATCGCTTTATTCTCGCACAGCTGCATCAGGAAACACTGGAGCAGGAAGGACCGCAGGCGTACAGAGGAGCCAGCAGCAGGTGTGGACTCCACAGTGGAGCTGCATCATTCATGAAACACAACCCCCATCAATTCAATGCAACAGATTACACAACACTGAGTTAAGAACAATTTGTGTTTTGTGTCACTGGCAGTGCGCTGGGTTCCACAGGCGAGTCTGTGATCGGTCGGTTGTTTGGCTGTGAAGTGGAGAACAGCAGTTTGTGTCGCTGTGGAAAGGAGACGGTTCGCGCTTCTTTGACTCTGCTGTTTACCATGCACTATCCGGAGCACAGCTCTCAGGGTCAGAACCACCACACATTATATTCACACATCTATATAGACCAGCATGGGCATGAATTACAGATGTTTTGCTAGAGTTTTTAAAGGTTTTGTGGAGAGTGGTTTGATTTAGATTTTTCTTGTTCTAGAAACTGAATGAATTAAATAATTGGATTGCTTTTTTAATTGGATGTGGACAGATAAGACGATAGAGGAATATGACTTCGCAGACATCCTGAAGAAGAGTATCTGTCTGGAACAGAGCACACAGGCCTGGTGTGAGAACTGTGAGAAATACCAGCCAACAGTAAGTCATTCCCTCTTTCTCTTACAAAATTTGATGAATGATTACAATGATTCTGAAGGATCATGTGACACTGAAGACTGAAGAAATGAAAAATCAGCTTTGCCATCACAGGAATAAATTACATTTTAAAATGTATTAAAATAGAAAACATTTATTTTAAATTGTAATAAAATGTAACAATATTGCTGTTTTACTGTCAAATAATTGCAGCCGTGTGTGTGCATAAGACACTCCTTTCAAAAACATTCAAAAAATATTACCCGAACGGTAGTGTACATACAGTATATGGCTAAATACTAAATGCATATCTATTTTTAGGTGCAGACCAGGAACATTCGCTGTCTGCCAGATGTTCTGGTGATCAACTGTGAGGTGAACAGTGCTAAAGAGGCAGAGTTCTGGAAGGCACAGACTGAGGTCAGACCCATATCCTTTTCTGTTGCCAGAATATATATTCATGTATTTACAGCCATAAATCTGCCCTTAAATGTTCTCTAATTCTTTACATATCCACTTGCGTCGTGAGTTAAAAATCCTCATCAGCAATGCAACAGCCTGTTCATTCTGCTGATTGGTGTATAATTGGTGTGAAAAACTCTAGGCACATTGATTTATCTTGATTTTCCATTCATTCAGCAATGAATACTCTTTTTGTTTATAGTATGCATTCAACAAAGCCCTGAAGAAAGAGGCTGCTGAACCTCACAAACCCAAAGAGCCTCTACCGACAGAATGGTGTTTAGAGTAAGTGTGATGATTGGAGAAACGCATATATATATGTGTGTGTGTGTGTGTGTGTGTGTGTGTGTGTGTGTGTGTGTGTGTGTGTGTATATGTATGTGTGTGTGTGTGTGTATATATATATATATATATATATATATATATATATATATATATATATATATATATATATATATATATATATATATATATATATATATATATATATATATATGTATATGTGATATTTTAGTTTTCATGTTATTTCTGGTTTAATTTTGTTTAATTTTGTCAATGTGCATTATGTGCATTTTAATAGTTTTTTTAAATAATACTATTTATTTGAATTATTTCCAGTTAATAATTTTAGTGCTTCAACTTAAACTTGCCAATGCAACATTTAAAATTTTCATTTAGATTAAGTTTTTCAACTAATGTTTATATTTTATTTCATCTTTATTTCAATTAACAGAAATATTGAAATAGTTTTAGTTAATGATACTAACCCTGATACATATATATTCTAATTATATATATGTGTGTGTGTGCACGTGTTGTGTACAGGGAAGAGCTGTGCAGTGTGGAGGGTTTGACATTTGACTCTCAGGCGGAGGACATGAGGCACGTGTGGATCCCTCTTAGTCTGAAGATGTGCATTAGTAAGTCTCAGGGCCTGGAGGTCAGCTGCCTGTCTGAGGGAGAGGAGGTGAGGAACGCCTTTTCACTCTTTCCAACAGAGGAACTTCATTAACCATATCAAAGATTGTCAAACCTCAGACAGATGACATTGGAGGTTATTAAAAGAAAACTCTGCTCAACCAAATTGTGACTTATTTCTTCTCATAGCTGACTGAAAGTGCAGAGGCAGATGGGGCTTCCGTCTATGACTTGGTCGTCACTGTGTCTCATATCCAAGATGCTCGGACCGGAGGAAACCTGGTGGCACACATCAAAGTGGGCGAGACCTACCATCAGAGGAAAGAAGTGAGCAAAGTCTTTTAAGCACTTATAGATATTCAACATGATATGTTGGACATGAACTGAGTTTTCTGTGTCTTGCTTTCAGGGAGTAACACACCAGCAGTGGTATCTGTTCAATGATTTTCTGATTGAGCCGATTGACAAGGTAAAAGTACCAAACATCAGTCAAATTTACACTTTACACACCCCATGTAATGTATTAGTTCAGTAAAAACTGTTTTTTCATTTTGTTTCATTTTATGACACTGAATTGTTTCACGAAATATATCTTCATTAGGCTGAATCAGCACAGTTTGATGCGAACTGGAAGGTTCCGGCTGTACTTTACTACATCAAGAGGAACTACAACGCCAAGTATGATTTGCGAAGTATGTGATACTTTATCTGATTTTAAATACATCTTCTGTTTAAATATGTATCAGTTATCACACACACACACACACACACACACACACACACACAAAAAACACATTTTGCTTGCATTTTATTATAATTATGTAACATTTGTATTATACATAGCAAGGATGCATTAAATCAATCAAAAGTGACAGTAAAGACTTATAATGTAAATCAATGCTTTCTATTAATCAAAGAATCATGAAAGATAAAAACAAGAATCCACAAAAATATTAAACAGCTCAACTGTTTCAACATTGATACAAATAATAAATGTTTCTTGAGCAGCAAATCAGTATATTAGAATGAATTCCCAAGGATGATGAAGACTGGAGTAATGAAGCTGAAAATACAGCTTTGCATCACAGGAATAAATTACAATTTAAAATGTATTCAAATAGAAAACGTTTATTTTTTTCATTTGTTATATTATTTCACAATATCACACAATAATTCAACTGTATTTTTGACCAAAAATACAGCATTGGTGAATATAAGACACTTTCAAAAACATTAAAAAACCTTTTGAACTGTACTATAGTGTAATCTTCTCAATAAAAATGTTTTAATGTTAGCACAAAAAGGTTATGAAGTTTGCTTGCATTTTATTATGATTATAAACCTTTATAATACACATGTATATTGTTTTTTTTGTGACATTTGTTTTGTTTTTGTATCATTTTAATTATTCCTGCATCTACTCCATTTCCTCATAGTTAAGAACCCTATTGAAGCCAGCGTCCTGCTGACGGAGGCCTCGTTGGCACGGAAACAGAGGAAGAGTCACGCCACCTTCATCCCCCTAATGATGAGCGAGATGCCGCAGGCTGGAGACCTTGTTGGATTAGACGCAGAGTTTGTCACACTCAACCAGGTCAGTAGGAAACACTAATATTCGGTAATTACTGACATTTTTTTAAACATTTTTTCCTACCCCAAATATTTAATGCTTACGTGTGCTTGAACAGGAAGAGGCAGAACTGCGCAGTGACGGGACCAAGTCCACCATTAAGCCCAGCCAGATGTCTGTCGCTCGTATCACATGCGTGAGAGGTCAGGGTCCCAATGAGGGAGTGCCGTTCATTGATGACTACATATCTACACAGGAACAGGTCAAGACTCTGTCAAAACATTCTAAGGACCTGTACACACTGTAAAGTTTCAGGAGTGACAACCGCATTTTAATATGGGAGTGAATCCCCTAAATTATCATTGTGTTTGTGTGTACTGAACACAACTCCTGAAACTGTGATGACACCTTGGTAATCATAGCAACAGTCTGGTATCTGTTATTTTACAAAAATAATGATATTATAACAACAAAAAACTCATTGGCTGTGTCCAAAATCACGTGCTCTCTTGAGTAGGCACTTATTTTGAATAAGTAATTACCTCACGACCACACAAAAAAAAATACGTTCTATATAGTATGAGTGTATTTAGTGTAATCTGGACTTACTACATTCGCCATGTTGTCATTATCATGTGACCTAACAGCGTCAGTTACATCTCTTCCGAAGCTCTCCAGAATAAGTATGTAATCCGAGAATTTTTTTGCCTACTCTTTCATGAGTACTGTGAATTGACATACTTTTTTTTTGTTACATACTGTTTTTTGCCTACTGTATATTAGGGAAGTTTGCGATTTCGTATGCAGCCGTTGTGTTTTGCAATTGAAACTGAACCACCCCCGACAGAGGTGTCGTGTTCACAGAGCGCTCTCTTGCAGTGTTGCCATGTCCACTTATTATAAGCGTTTTTGGGGTTGTTGTTTAAGCTTGGCTCATAAAACGTTCAAGTTTATAGAGTTATTAAAGTGGGAAGGTGAGAGTCACGACATTTTGATCTTATTTTCAATATAAAGCATTTGGATTTATTTCGGTTCATTATGAGCTTGTTTCTTGTTCAGTGTTTTTTTCCAGTCAAGGCCCATACTTCTTTCCCTGTGACTTTCCTGCACTGCACACATACAGAAGAGTAACGTGTGCGTTTAAATACAGCAGTAACAACAACTGTTCAGTTCGGTTGCGTACAAACTGCACATTTTTGTAAATGTGGTTGTCACTACCTGCATTTTTCTGGATTTAACTTGACTGTAGAATGCGGTTGTCATTCCTGTAAATTACTAAACTTTGTGTGTACAGAAAATATTTAAGCACTAAAAGCTGATTTTGTGTGTATGTGGCCAAAATGTAACTCGCATAATAGGGAAATTACCTTTGGAAATGATAAGGGCTTTTTAATGACCTCATAAAGTGAGAACCTCAGTTTTGTGCGTTATCAGGAGAGATCTGTTACCGTCACTATACCGGTCATTGTTTTTGAATAATTTAAGTGCAAGGTGAATCACTGTACTCGACTAATGACTAGTAGTTTGCTTTCGGTATTTTTTGTCAAAAACATGAAATCATGTTCAAAATGTTGGGAAAACACTTTCTGCTTCTTACTAGTTGCTTTGCATGTACAGGTGGTGGACTACCTGACTCAGTACTCTGGTATCAAACCTGGAGACCTGGATGCAAAGATTTCATCCAAACACTTGACTACTCTGAAGTCTACGTATCTTAAATTGCGATTTCTTATCGACACTGGCGTTCGCTTTGTCGGCCACGGCTTGCAGAAGGATTTTCGGGTCATTAACCTGATGGTGAGTTGAATTTGTGTAAGTTAATATATAATTTAGTATGTGGAAAGTAAGTTTAAAATGGAAACCAATATTAAGCCCCTCACATTTTTGTAGGTTCCAAAAGACCAGGTGATTGACACCGTCTACCTCTTCCACATGCCTAGGAAACGTATGATATCGCTGCGTTTCCTGGCATGGTACTTTCTAGGTGGGTTTCTCGCATTAACTTCCCTTATCTCCTGACCTCATATGTCATTTTCCGTGTATCAGCGTTTTATGGCTTTTTGAATATTTGTTTAGATCTGAACATCCAGGGTGAAACTCATGATAGCATTGAAGATGCACGGACTGCCCTACAGTTGTACAGGAAGTACCTGGAGCTGAGTCATAACGGAGGAAAGGAGGAGTTCCGGAAGGTTCTCAAGGCTCTTTATGAGAAAGGACGCAAGCAAGACTGGAAAGTCCCAGACATTGACTCTGCAGACGGTCAAGGTAGCCCAAAAAGTACGAATCAGTGACATGGCAGTGACATTATTTCACATAATATATATCATTGCTGATGTCTATATACAATAATATTTTTAGAGGGTGGTAAACTGTTTAGAAGTAAATATTTTGCAATGCATTCACAGTTGACCAGTATGGGTTTATCAAATGCTAATACTGATATCTTGTGAGCTAATTTGCTAATATACTGTATACATAATACAATGAAATACATTGAAATAATAAATGCACACTCATCTTATTTACTTACACGTCACATTATTCCTCATTTAAATCATTTCAGCCTAAGGCATACATGACAAAAATGGTCATAGTCAATTATCTTTCGGTAGATTTTTATATCTGACACAACGAGGAGGTAAATCTTCTGTAAACCGCCCAAAAAGGCAGAATATTGACCAAATATTGGCCAGTTAAACAAAAACCACATAACAAAGCATGTGCTTGTCTTTTTTAAAAACTCATTTCTTTTGTCCTGTTTGTCATTTTTATGTGTGCACAAGTTTAACAAATGTTGTTAGATGGACTTCTGATGCTCTTTTCCCTCTGCAGGAACAGCCGTGTTTCCCTCGGTTATGGGTTTATGATTCGACTCTCGTGTTGGTTATGTTCCTGCCAAACAGATGCCAGCTCACGTCATTTCTTGTACAGCCTTTCAGTGTTCACCATCATGTCTTGAGCCAAAATTGCCACTGAATAAATATATTTAATGTCATTAGGTAGCAAATCTGAAATAAGGCATGTTATTCTGTCATATAAAAAGTCTGTTTTGCCCTTTAAAAATTGGGGAATCAAAGGAAATGTAAAAAAAATGTCATCATGTTAGGGGGTTTCTCCACAGAATTGTGTATCCTTGTGGAAGAATATGAATAAGGGGGACAGATTTTTTTTTTCCAGGACTGAGACTTTAAATTGTGAATTTAAAATGTATGAACCAAGTGTTGACTTCTCGGTGGCCTTTTGCACCAGGGTATTTATATCGAGTCAGAAACTTCACTAATATGAATTACTGCACACAGACTATGGATGAGGCTCTCAATGGATTTACTGTTATTTTCTACTTTGTATCTATGATGTACATTTCCATGAAGTGGCAGCTGAATAAAGACTTTTGGGTAAATCTCCGAGTCCATCTGAGGGCTGATGTAGTTCTCAAAGTAAAAACCAAATGAAAATCTCTTTATGTTATAGTTACAGTATGTTCTCAAAGACCATATGCAAATGAAACTTACATTGCTTACATAAAACAGCAATAGAGTGCAACAATCGAGTTAAAATTGTTTTCCCGGCCTGGTTAAGTCACAATAATGAATTTTAAAAAAGTCATGGCAATTTATATAATTCATATACATTTTCTGGATATGCTCTGCTCTCTAAAATACTCAATAAGCTGGATATCATTCTTGTGCTGTGTATATTATGCTCACAAGAAATACTGATTTAGGAGTCAATCATTCTCTTGATTTTATCTCTCTCTTTTCAAATAAAGTAATATCTTTGATTTAGCAATAATTTATGATGGGCATGTACAGTACATGTTTCTGGTCTGGTTTTCTTATTTTTTGAAACCTGCTTACTGATCATCTTCTTCAAGTACCATTCAAAGTTTAGCACATTGTTCAATGTTGTTAACCAGAATTGTACTGCAATTTGCTTTGCTGCTGGGGAGATGTGAAGGATGTGAATATTTTTAGCACTTGACAAGATATGTTCTGCAATCTTGCTCTTAACTAGAGTGTAACATGGCAACAATGATATATTATTTCTGTATTATTGACTGAAAAATGCATGCATAATCTATTCCTTACCGGCAAGAAACTCTGCGATCTCAGTATAGTCTACACTAGAGACATTTATTTTCTTAGTCTATCCATATAATGTTCATTATGCCAACTAACAATCCATATTACTACACAATATTTAGTATGATTTTTTTAGTCTTCTATGCTTTATTAAACATGATTTGCTTGATTATCATGTTTTTTTGTTTTTTTTTTTCTGTGTGTTGAAATTTAAGTAAGCCATTAAGTACTCACAGGTAAGAGATGGTTGTTAGTAATTATATAAAGGTAAAAACTAGATGTGAGGTGTGCATATATATTTTTAAAAGACAACATTACACAATTACTGTAACCTTGCTTTAACATTCTCTTGCATTGATGCAAGTAAAAATAATTGAAAATGTCAAGAAAAAATTGTTTTTAAAAGCAGTCTTTGGCACAGCAAGTGTGATAGCTTTGTTTTATTTTGTTAAAGTCAAATAAATGCTATTATATGAATTTAATAGCATTTTTACAAATATTCTAAATGTGATTATGTCTGTTTTTAAATTAGTTAGTTTTCATTATCCACATTGAGAATATGAATATATAATTCTCTACAATACAGTAGTCAACATTTGAAGTGGATCAAAAAAGTTAATCAAAGTTGTCCTAAGACTTCAAAATTCATGTATAACTTTGATAAAAGGTTTTGATCCACTTAAAATGTTGCCTACTGTATATTACTTTAATTTATTCATAAAATAAATTATCATAATTCTTATAATAAATTGTTTACACTGGCTGAGCTTCTTCAATGAGCAATTACCGACTATAATAATATAACAATTTAAAGAACTTTCATACACAAATAATGTCTCTTGTCCTGACTGCTTTTTCTTATGCTACGTTCAGTTTCTTATAAGACTTTCCCGGATGCTATTGTTGCTCGTGGAAAATTATTTCATGATGGAAACTAAAACGCTCCATTGTGAAATGGAAACAACGTACGTTAGACTCATTAGGCTACATATATTCAAAATAAAAACGAAATTGTGCTAAACCTTACCTCAGAACAATTCATAATGAATTTAAAATGGAGGGAAACGTTGTGGTAAGTTTGTCATATTCGTTCCCGCGTGTAAAAGTTGCACTTGGTGCAACACACCTTTGGGACGTTGTAAATTAGTCGAATGATTATATATTAATGGTATCTTGTCAAATACAGTATTATTACTGATAATAATAAGATGGTAGCTAACTTATAAGTTAATTTTCAGAAACTTTAATTGTTCTTTATCTAGTAGCCTATAAGTTGAACTAGGCCTCCTTACTGTTTTTGAAAATTGCTATTTTGATTTGTTTTTTTAGTTTATTTATAGAACTCAAGGTAACGCCATGTGAGTGTTTGGGATATTTTAAATGCTGAAAAATAAGAGTGAAATCCAACCCTGAAAGTTGGCCAAAGTGGCTGACGTCACGTTCCCACAATGCACGCGCCCATCAAACTCGAGCTCGAGCGCTCGCCGCCGCTGTGTGTTTAGAGGGAAAGAAACAGCAGGCCCGAAAAATAGACACATTATTGAAAACAAAAATAAAGTATCCACTGCGAACAGTTCTCGAGAATTCATCGAGATATGGCTGAGAAACGATTTTTTTTATTTGCACCCATGTGAGATGTAGAATGGAGAATGCATGTGAAATGCAACTTTTGCGGGGATCAAAAGTTTCTGGTGAGCACAATACTGTTTTTTATGCAAATGTTATGTGTGAATTTAGGACCGCGTGGACTGTTTGCATTGATGTCCGAATGTTTGAAACCCTCATAGAGTTTCGTTGATAGTATTTTTAGACTTTTGAGAAGACAAATGTGTGTCATTTACCCATTTAAGAGGTTTAAATGTTGCGTGCATGAGCAAACAACATTAGCTACGCGACACTGTTAGTGCATTTAATGTATTTATTTTTTTAAAATGGTTTAACATGATGGAAAACGTGAATGGATAGTCTGATTTGTGTTGCTCTTAATTACGGATCCTTTCGATTTGACCATTTAATCACAATGTTCCGCGGTTCTTGAGAGATTTTGGTGAGCGAAACGTGCCACGGGTTTCTGACCTCGAAACGTGTCAGGAGTAAATATACAAAAAGATGCCAGTTAAATCTTTTTTTTTAAGTTATTATAAAATAAGACACGACTTTATATATCACTATAATAATTTTAGTGCAATTTGTTTGATATAATTTTAAATTAATCAGATTTACCACAAACATGTCATTTGAAAATATGTCATATTTGCATGAAACTGTGAAACGAAATGGGGAAATACTATGTAATTATCATAGCTACTTGATTGTAAGCCATTTGTGATTTTGGTAACACTACAATAAGGTCTCATTTGTTAATACATTACCTAATATGATTTAACAATAAGCAATATATTTTTACATAATTTATTAACCTTTGGTAATGTTAGTTAATAAAAATGCTCATGTTAGTCCACTGTGCATTAACTAATGTTAACAGATACAACTTTTGATCCTAAAAATGTAATAGAAAATGTTGAGATTAATAAATGCTGTAGTATTCTTAGTTTACGTTAACTAATGTGGTTAACTAATGTTAGCAACTTAAACCTTATTCTAAAGCGTTACTGTAATTTTAAATATTCAAAACTGATAGGCAAACATAATTTTTTTTAGTTATTAATTATTGTATTATGGTAATTATACTCTCTATCTACATGAACAGTTTTGTTTGAAAGTTAATACATAGAAGAAGCACATTTTGTCCCAACTGAACTCTCAAGCACCTACATTTATAACATTAAAACTAAATCTGAATATTGAAATAAAATAGTGTGGATTTATGCACATTAAAAATACTTGAAATGATTGCTTGAATGATGTCCATCCATTCTCTAAAAGGGAGGGAGTAATAGTGGACATGCATTATCCGGAGGTCTGTCAAGATAATGAATGTGCTTTTGTGAGAGTCGAAACAGGTAAACAAACCCTTTATAAATGTCACTAACCAATCATCATGACGTCCCTTCAGGGTGTTTTTAAGTTTCTTGTGTTGAAATCTGCTGCCATTCAGAAGCAATTTGGTTCAAAGTCTGCACTGCATTGCCATCAAGCACGTCAAGGTTTTGTTTAATTTGTATAAAAAAATACAAAAGGTTTTATAAATGAATACAAAGGTCTTTTATTGTTCAAATAAATTTTTAAAATGACACAAAAAGAGTAAATCAATTGCAAATCCTTTGTCTGTAATATTTTTTTTACAGATTTATTAAGCGAAACAAATTATCTTCATGATTTGAATTTTTTTTATAATTCTTTACCAAATGAAAAAATTCCATATCAGAAATTCTCAAGTGGACCTTTTTACTTTTCAGAAATGTGTTCTCTAAATAATATTTGTTGAAAGGAGACAATAGAAATTGATACATGTATGTGCTCCAGGAATTTTAAAACAAATTTTGTATAGAAGCATATATATATAAAATTGTTTTATCATTATATTGCATACAATTAATTAGTTTTTAAAAATAGTTTTTGTTTGTATAATCTGACAACATTATGGCTGTACCTTGCATATATATTTTTAAATAATTGTTTTTGTTTGTTAGTTTACCCAAAAATGAAAATTCGATCATTTACTCATCGTTCTTCTGTGGAACACAAAAGTTATTTTGAAGGACGTTGGTAATCAAACCTTTTTGGTAACCATTAACTTACATTGTGTGGACAATTTTTCCCCCAAAATGACTTATTTTATGTTCCACAGAAAAAAATTCATACAGGTTTGGAACGACATAACGGTGAGTAAATTGACAGAATTTTCATTTTTTGACAAACTATCCCTTTAACGAAGCACATAAATCCATTGTGGCTTAATTTTTTTAGATGCACATATGCATTATAGAACCTTATGGTAAAAACAAAAATCCTCAACAGCTGCGTCTTTGTGTTTGTATGCAGAATTTTGAACATGCAAAAAAACCACCAAGAAAAATCACCTGTTGGAGCTTCTTCTCAGGTACTTGTGAAATGTCTTTAAAACAATGTATGACTGATTATGATTGGTACTCTCTCTTTAACCTTGAATTATTGTGGTAACTGATCTTTGGCTTTTCCCAGAGTGACATATGCCCTGAAAACTACACATATAAATGAGAAAATGTTCCATGGCAAAGACCAGCTGAACGGACACCTGCAGAACCACGACCCCAACAAGCAGGAACTGCAGTGTGAGGAATGTGGAAAGTGTTACAACACTCGCCTGGGTCTGAGACGCCACGTGGCCACACATGCCACCTCTGCCGGCGGTGACCTCACCTGTAAGGTCTGTCGTCAGGTATTCGAGAGCATGCCGGCGTTACTCGAGCACCTGAGTACACACACTGGCCGGCCGCCCCCGGGGACTGTGGTTCGGGAAAGGAAGCATCAGTGCGAGCGGTGCGGCCGGCGCTTCTTCACTCGCAAAGATGTAAGGCGTCACGCAGTGGTGCACACCGGCCGGCGGGACTTCCTGTGCCCGCGTTGCGCCCAGCGATTCGGCCGTCGTGACCACCTCACCCGACACCTGAAGAAAAGCCACGCGCAAGAGTTGGAGACCCTGCCGCCGATACCCATTAAGGAGGAGCCTAGTCCCACCATGTGCTCTGTCGGATCTCCGAAAGATGCCACAGAAGCGTTTTCCATGGCCATGTTCAACCCGCAAGGCTTCCCGAACGCATCTACCTCAGGGGTCAATCATCATCATCATCACACGATGGTGTCTGGCCCCCTGTCCAGCCCCATGGGTGTGGGCTGCTACCTCGAGCCAAACAAGCCTCCGCCGCAGCAGTACCAGCAGGCTCCCAGATATCAGCCGAGCTGCACTACCTCATTTCTAAAAACCGAGATGGAGAACTTCTTGACCGAACTCCAGTGCGGGCCTATGCCGCCGCAGGCCGCCGTGGCGACTGCTGTCTCCCGGCCAGGCGACCTCCTCCCCGAGGGTCTGGGAGCTCAGAGTGCCCATTTCACCCTCAGAAACTCGGCGTTCACCTCCGCCGAGCCGCCCACCACCTCCGCCAACATGGACCTTTCGCACCTGCTGGGCTTCCTGCCGTTCGGCCTGCCTCCCTACAGCACTCCCCTGGGATACTCCACCACCACCAGCGCCGTGTCCCAAAGCCCTACCTCTCAGTTCTCTGGGCCACTTACCTCATTTCAGCCACAGTCACTGCATGAGCCTCAGGCTTCAGGGCACTTAAACCAGCTCTCTGGTTTCTCACCAACTCTACCTCGATTCCATCAGGCCTTCCAGCAATGATGTTGCCTGTGTCCACTATGACCTGCCAGTCAAATGCAACAGATCTGTTGCGTCATTGCCAAGTAGCTTAAAGGTAATGAACTGGATAAATTAAGTGGGTGCGAGGTCTTCAAATGGATCCTGTAGAAATAGATGAAATGATCACCTGGATAGATGGAGTTTTGCTTTTAGAATAGTTTTAACTTTGTGGTTTTTCCTAGAGGGTCTTTTGAGTAACTGTTTTGTAGTGTTAAATGAACTCAAAAAATTCACGAAACTGAATAGTTAGCAAAAAAATACCTCAATATTTTTTGTCACGAAGGAAAATAATGCTATTACAGTGTTCTCCGTTGTAAAACGAAGCACTTTTTTTTTTATCAACGGCACTTCTGACTAAAGGTGTGGTCACATTTTTGATTGCTCTGCGAATTTTTGCCAACGAAATACTGTCATTTAAATAGAAATCCACGTGGGGATTTCGCATGAGGGCGAACGACCAACATTGCCGCGTTGATCAACAGAAAGCTGCTTGGTGTGACACTGACTTCTGTGAAAGCGGTGCTTCATACATCTGCACTATTGACAAATAAAATAGTTTTGCCCGTGAAATTTTGCAGAAAATTCGCTAATGTGATCGCACCATAAGAGTCAAGTTGAACTGTGGCCGTAGATGTACCTCTCAGCTCACGGTCACACAACACAAAAAACCTACCTCTCTAAGCTGAACTCTTGTCATGAAAAGGATTCAACCATTTGACAAGAAATGAAGCAAATCCTCACGCCAATTGCGTGAAGAACATTATCTCGTTTTGTTTTTGTTTTTTTTAGAAAGCTCAATGGTTTTAGTTATGAAAACTTTAGAGTCAGGTGATTGATTAGCATTTAATTAATTAGCTTGTGTTGATTTTAGACTTTAGATAAAAGTTTTTAGGTGCTGTTGTGTTCACATCCTTAATGCTTATGAAAGGAATCACACTTATGTGTGGAGACTCGTCTCCTGTAAATCCCCATCTCTCTCTGTTCATTCCAGAGTTATTTTGCAAGTGAAATGCAAAAAAAAAAGAATAAGTATTGTTTATTGGAATTGAAAATCATAATGATAAGTGAACATTTGTTTAAAATTAGCCCATCCTGACAAATTCTCAATATGGGAACTAAGTATAATATAAACTTTTTGTTGTTGTTGTTTAGTAATAAACAAGAATTGATCATATATATGCCCTGCATATCGCTGTAAAAAGTATCTTGGGCAAATAATTGGTAATTACACAAATGATTCTCACACTACCAAGTTTTCCCGAATGTTTTGCCTGGATTCAGTATTTTCAGACAACTTAAGCTTAGCACAAACCCTGTTATTGCTGAAGCACTTCATGTATCTCTCCATGCAAAACCAGGAGCACTGTCTGGAGAAAAAAAGTGTTTGTTTTTTTCATGTAAATTTGAATGGCATTTTAGCACTGCTTCACTGTCTATTCTTTTGGCTCAGTGTTATATGCACCAGTGACCTATAAGGTAACTGTTGGTATATGTTGTTGTCAACTCCATTTTGTTTATGCCATCTGAAGGGGGTGAATTCATTTCATGAGATCCTTCTGTTGATCATCATTACAAATCATGCCAATTGCATTTCCTCCTTTGGCTGAACTGAAATGGAATTGGCCTCAACTCAACTGTGATGTTTAGACTCAGACTAATCTACCTCAGTGAGATGCACAGCTGTACTGTACCTTTAGTGAGAAATGTAAAGTTTCCGTGGCTGTTTAGCTGGAGTAAACAGGTGTTTTACATCTTTAAAATTCCAAGCATTGGCATTTTTGTGTTTCAAGGACTGTTTGTATTCATAAACATTCTGAAAGCAAAAGTGAATGAGTGAGAGATGAAGGTGCATGCAGAAACAATGTTAAGGATGAATTAAAAAATAAAGCATCTAGTAGAACTTGAGTTTCTGGTGTGTGTGTGTTTCATTCATTATTTACTGTTGGTAAAACAAAGTTTTTAGCAAGCCCACTGAATTTTTTGTATTTATGACATTTATATTTAGGTTATTGCCTACCTAGGTGGCTTTTAAAAGAAATTTTAATTCGAAATGTAAACTACTATCATGGTTGCATGGCATTGCAACAGGCTACTGAAACATTTTAAAGGCTTAATGATATATAAAAGATAAATACATACAATTAGACGACAATGATTGTAAATAAATTCATTTAGTTTTACACATCAATCGTTTCTATTTTTTTTTATTATAACTGAACCACTATTTTATAAAATACAATAGAATTGTATGAACACTAACACTGTAATGTGCACAAGTATTGATAGTTGCGAGTCCTCAATTTAGTAAACCAATTTTAGTAAAAGTCAATCGGTTGTTCGTGACTTCACTTTTCCATACTTAATTCCCGTTCTTATATTTAAATCGAGAGAGAAATCGGTTTCCAAATAGAGAGAAAAGCAAATTCACATTCAGGCAAATACAAGGGCAGCTAATTCTCAGGCAAACAGGAAGTGGAACAGATGTGAAGGAGGACCCTATTAATAACAAGCAGTCGAATACACCGGCGAAATATTTGAATTTAATTGATATATTCACACAATGAATGGCGCATGTTTACTGAAGTAGCAGCTGATTTATACCTGTAGTCAGTTTGTGTCGTACGGCCGTTGTTTGTCGCCTGTCAGCTTCAGTCTGGCTTTGGCTGAACTGGCTTGAGATGGCAGACGAGGCTCTCTTTCAGTTCCTGCACAGTGAAATTATCCAGTATGTCAACAGTGCAGAAACTGGGGAATCGGTAAGAGCTGGAGATATACTGAAAACACTGTCACAGAAACGTAGAATAGCGTATTAAAACTGAGTAAGCCAAGCACAATAATAAAGCAACTATTGCTGGAATGTTGCGTGTCGAAGTAATGTAGTGTACTTCTGTGCACAGGAGAATGGACGATGTGTTTCTAAACTTGAGAACATGGGGTTTCGTGTGGGACAAGGACTTATTGAGAGGTATCATGACAGATATTTACATCCTATTCATAATCCAATCAGATCATCTGATGACATCCTATATGTTTTTTTTTGACATCCTTTTTTAGTTTTGTACTGGAGCAGATTGTCACTTGAATATCCAGACTTTAACTCTGAACAAGTAAATGGGTTGTTTTAAATCAGTTCGCAGAAATGTAATAGACCGTTTAAGTGGTAAAAATATCATTTTTTTTCTTGAGAAGATGTCTCAACAGCCATAATTTCTGTTTGCAGGTTTACCAAAGACACGCCACGTTTCAAAGATGAGCTTGATGTCATGAAGTTCATCTGCAAAGATTTTTGGACCAGTGTTTTTAAGAAGCAGATTGACAACCTGAGAACAAACCACCAGGTGTGTACAATATCATGGAAGTCCAGCTGTTTTTTTTTCCAAAAACATCATTGTTATGTCAATTTCATATAGCATAGTGAATGTCTTTATTGAATAACATGACAAAATTGTTTGTAGGGTATTTATGTGCTACAAGATAACAAGTTCCGTCTGCTGACCCAACTGTCTGCTGGCAAACAGTATCTGGAACATGCGCCGAAGGTATAAACATAAACAACATATTTTAAAGTGAAACTACAGAATCAATATCTTTACACATATCATTTATATATATATGATTCTCATTTATTTATGTCTACAGTTTTTAGCCTTCACCTGTGGACTGGTCCGAGGAGCACTTTCAAACCTTGGTGTGAAAAGTATAGTCACGGCGGAAGTGTCAGTCATGCCTGCCTGTAAGGAACAAATTATATGCAAAAAATATAATAAATAACTACTAGATTATTGTACTTTTTCTTTTATGATATTACTCAATCTGTAACTGATCAGCAATGAAGTTATTTTTCCATCAAGCTCTAATTAATTGCTTCTTACTTGTCTCTCTCCATCCCTCTTTCTCTGCACCTTGTTTGTTCTTAGGTAAATTCCAGGTGATGATCCAGAAGATTTGATTCACTACAAAGAAGAGTATTGCTCATAACACGTGCATCTGTTTTATTGCCTTGCCATTTTTTATTGCCTTGTCCATTTTATTGCTAATGTCACTGTGATTATTTTTTATTTGCAGTATCTTGACAACTACTGGCATTAAAAGTGTTTTGGCATGCATCGTCAAGCCTTATTGTACTGTATTTTGTTAGTGTTTTGATAAGTCATTATTCTCTGCCCAAATTCACTTTGTTTTGAAAATTAATTTGCACTGATAACATTAAAGCTGGAATCCTGATATGAGTTTGTGGTTCATTTTTGGAAAATTAAAAATATTGGGAATTAAGATTAAATGTAGGAAAATATTTGATGTTAACAATAAGGATTAATTTGGTAACATTAGTTAACTATATAAGTTAAAATGAACTAACAATGAACAATCCTAGCATTTATTAATCTTAGTTCATGTTAATCTCAACATGTACTAAAATATTTATGAGGTCAAATGTGTTTACAATGCGTTGTGAACTAACACGAACATTTTTATTAACTAATATTAACAAAAGTTAATAAATTGTGTAAAAATGTTAGTTTGTGCATTAGCTCCTGTTAAATGATACATACTGTAAAGTGTGAACAATGTTTTCTAATAGCAAGTTATCACAAAAAGATCACTTTGTAAAACAGTAGAAGACTATAATCCGTATTTAAAACAATTACTCATATATTTAAAAACATTACAGTCGGTTTTTTAAATGTCCTTCGTTTATGCTGCTGAGCTAGTCACGTGGTTATTGCGTTCTAAACGTCACAAGCGCGGAGCTAATAGGAAACGAGACGCGCCGCGTTAAGCACTCTGATTGGCTGGTTTGTAAACTCAGTTCTAACGGCACCAACATTCAAAAAGCATTCGCTTCGAGTTGTTTGTGAGTGCAGGATACGAGCTGTCTGCTGTTTAAACATTGTAATATATCATTTTCAGCCTTTCAGGTTGCGATAGGAGACGGAGGCATTGATTTGAACTGTAAGTGTTTATGCATTTTGATGGGTTGTGATGTTTTATTTGACACGACTGCTGTGTTTAAGTAAAGATTAACGTCAAATTGGTGCGGTCGTTTTGGGCCGTAATCGTAACGTTAGATAACCAAGCTTTTTATTGTTTGATGAAATATAACGACTGAATTGAAAGTTTATCTCCTCGTTTTATTACTGCGATCTTAATCCATATGATTATATTATTTAGACTAACAGTTACGTTAGTTTTAAGTTTTAGTTTACGTTACCCTTTTTTCGTGCTGATGAGTAATGCAAGATACAGACTTTTCTTTCATAAGAACTGGTTTTCAAATGAAACTGTAAAATGCTAGTCTGTCATTTTAATATTAATTATAGTATTGATACACTATATAAATAAATAAATATGATATCCTTAACTGGCCGATACTGCTGCTATTACAGGCTAGGCCTTTAGTCTGAGCTCGGCCATTAACTGCCATTTTGCGCCACTCTGCAGGAAATGCAGTTCAAGTGTTCTTCTTCATGTCCCTTTATGACTTATTTGATGTAAAATATTGTTATAGATGCAGTTTAACTGTGAAAATACTTGATTTTTACAGGAGATTCGACGTTGTGAATATGGAAGGGGGCTCTGCTGATGCATACACATGGGATGCCCCTTCTCATGTTATAGAGTCTATAGATGATTTTGTCCTGGACCCTCAGGATAATGCAGACCAGTGGTTTGGTAAGGCTCTTTAAGCATAATATACATATTTTTGTTCCTGTCATGAATTGTGATATACAGAAAATGGTTTATATTTTGTTAAAATGTTTAGAAATTATCTTTAAAACAATATTATCCTGTAGTGTGACTTCCTGAACACCTTCAGCACAATTTTTCACTGTATTATTGTATATGCAGGCTTGATATCTCAGTAATCGTAGGACTTTTATATGAAATATTTGTAATCATGAAATCAAAATGTTTACTAAACTGGTGTAAATTTCTTGTTCTGTTTTAATTTTAGAATTGAAGGCCGCTCCTAAAAGCGGTGCTGTGGAACAGCTCACCACCCCTTTACGGACTGCAAATCCTTTTGATGAAAACCATGATACAAACAGGCCAAAAGCTTTGGTATCTCCTATGGTCAAACAAGTTGAGATAACATGCTCAGGTTGGAAAAAACTGCGTTTTTCACTTAGAAATCTCTCTTCAGTATGGAAGCTCATTTCAGTTTTGGAATAAATAAAGATAATAGTGACTTTTTATCCCATAATTCTGAAATTGTGAGATAGTCACACTGACTTTATTTATTCCATGGTGGAAACAAGCTTAGATACTTGAGGCCTGTTTACACTGAGAATAACTGAAAATATGATTACAGTTTTATCCATAACATAAATGCATGACAGCGTTCCGTTTATTATAAGCGAGATCGTTATAGTAGTTGTGTTGTGCACTTCCCTATTCTCAGAATTGGAATGATTATTAAAACTTTATAGTAATTGTCCTTGGTGTGTACAGGCCTTTAGAAACCATTTGAAAAGGTGTTTTTGCATGTCTATTCTTAACATCTACTCTGTTTCCGATGTCACAGAAAGCTCCTCTTCAGAGGTCCCATCTAATATAGTCACATCATGGGGGAACAGCAGACCCACTACAGCTCCTGGCCAGGGCCAGAAATCTGTTCCTGCTCAACCACGCAGGTAAAGAGAGATCTGCTTATTAGAGATGCACCAGTTGACCGTCAAGAAATCAGAACTGGCTGGTTTTTGCTTTCTTTTCTTTTTTTGTGGCCGATCTCTATTACGGACTTGCACATAAACTGCATTGCGATCATTAACCTAAATGTAATTTATGTGGAAATATTGTGAAGTCTTTAAACAGGACGTTAACACAGGCCAGTGACAGAACCTGCTGAAGACAGGTGCAAAGAGAACAGTGATGTGCCAGCAGAGAAAATACTGTAACAGGCACAGCAAGCTCACGGTTTGCGATGCCTGAAATGTTAAATTGTTTTTTTAATTTATTAATGTAGCTCTAAAAGCAACTGTCTATCTTAAGAAAACTTTCAATGGCATTTTCTTACCTCTGTATAATGCCTGTTTATCAGTGCCTATACAACTAGTACATTTTTGTTCTCACTCTCTTCTAACTTTAGCTATGTTTCCATCCATCTATTTTTATGTTCATAAATTAAAAAATGCGCATTAAAATCGTACGCTCGTTTGAGTCGGATAAATTGATCCGATAAGTAAACGCGGGCATAAACTACGATGGAAACACATTTACAGAGTAAATTCCTTGATGCGCATTTAAAAAAAAAAAAAAAAAAAAATTTAACTGCAATGGGACGACATGACCAGTGTACTGATCTCGTTTCACCGTATCTGAAAACCTGTTTGGGTTGTTCTCAAATGCCTGAGCAAAGTGTTGGTTTGGTATAATTCCCTCCCAGCAGAACTCTTACATAAATGCATTCCCAAACAGCAGCAGCTGCCTCTGAAAGCAAGATAACGTCTTTATTGCGTTCCGTTTGCCTGCTCTGAGACACGTAATTTATTACAGGAAAATTATTATATACAGTGGCTTCTCCTACTTTTCTTAGTGATATTCAGCACCAGTTTGTCAGCAAGTGAAGTTTTTCTTCTCTTCGGTGAACTGGAACGGTGCTTTATTCGCAAATGTTTTATGCAATATCACAATTTTGCACATAAGTTAAATTCACTTTGAATGGAAACATGGCTACTATCAGTTTACTTTTCTTCCTGCAGAGTGTCTAAACGGCCAGTGGCAAGAAATGAAAATCCTACAGCCATTTCAACACCCCCTGTTGTTAAGAAAAGAAGGTATGTGTTCCTGGTATTTGGATTCATTGTAGTATATTACAGAGTGCTCAATTAGCCGCTTTGTCTTGCTGCATAGAGTTGTACCAACTGCCACTGTGAGGAGAGTTTTTGATCAGCGGCGAAGGTAAAACTAGACGGCACCTAGTGGGGATTTAGTAGACTTCACTGGTGAACTGGCTAGTAATGTGGGGTGTTACTTGAAAGTAACAATATTTTGTTATTTTACTGTTGTTGTTTTATCCCCTCATAGAAGCTCAACATCCAGAACTGTGCGACGCAGTGGTGCTGGTGCGAGGAGCAGTGTCCGGCTGAGGAGCAAACCAGCCATTGCCTCCAAGACCTCAAATAATGCTTCTGCCTCCAACACTAAACAGTAAGTGAGAATCTTATTAGACTGCATACAGTTAGCAAAGTCAAACTACGCTACAGTTCAAAAGTAACTTTGAGTTTTATTAAAAGAAATGAATTATTTTATTTAGCAAGGATGCATTAATTTTTTCCCCAGTTGTTTACAAAAGATTCCCATTTCAAATGAATTGCTGTTCTTTTGTAGCCTGGCTAACGTCAGACTTCTTCTCATGGAGACGTGGTCTGGGAACCATATGTTCATTTTCTCGTATTTGAGGCATGGTTTATGAATGCCCAGAGCCGTTTATTAGGCGATACAAATGTCTATCAAATGCGCCTGAGCGTAGCTCATAGCCAATCGTTTCAATCATACCAGATGATGTATGTAGAGCGACAGAAATTCGACGAGGAAGACGACGAAATAAACTTGCGTTCTAAACTACTTAGAACACTATCTAAGGCTGCATCGAAAGGTAACTTCGTGTCTGATGCCATGTTGGATCCATAGATATAATCAAACTGCTTCGGTGTGTCGCATAGACGTCGTCATCATCTTGCTGCTCCCTCCCGTTCTGTGATTGGTTCCCTTATGGAGGGGAAAATCTGGTCCATGGTGTCCAGGCTGCCTAGCAGTGTGAATAAAATCGCGCTGCGCTCAAGGCAGCATGGGGAAACCCAATCTAGTTCTTTTGAACTTTCTATTAATCAAAGATCCTGAGAAACAAGTTTCCAACATATTAAATTAAGCAGCACAACTTTTCAACATTTACAGTAAGATATGTTTCTTGAGAATTTCTGAGGGATCATTTGACACTGGATTAATGGCTACTGAATATTCAGCTTTGTCATCACAGGAATAAATCAGTTATACAGTTTGATTTCTTTTTTTTATTAAAAAAAGACAAAGTACATTTTCTTTTTTTATTCTTAAGGAACTGAAACTTGCCTTAATGTCTTGTCAAATGATGTATACAATCTTGAAAGTTTTTATATATATATATATATATATATATATATATATATATTTATATTATTTTTTTTATATTTTTTTTTTTTAAGTAAATAGTTAAACTGTTTTCTTTGAACTTCAGACAGAAAAGCACAGAGCAGCAGGAGCTGGAGCGCATCGAGGCTCTGCAGAAAGAGGTGGCAGAACACCGTCGTAAGAACGAGGCCAGCTACAGGGCTGCCCTGGCAGGAAGTGAGTCATTGGCAAAACTTAATTCATCAACTATTTGTAATGAAATACTGCTTTTTTAATATGTTGTGCTGGTATCTTCTTAAAGGTCAGCCTCTTAAGAAGCAAGTGCTGTCCACCACCATTCCCAAAGAGTTCAACTTCCGCTCTGATAGCAGGCTGAAGAACCACACGGATGGAGGCTCTGCAGATGACAATTCGTATAGGGAGATAAATTTCACCTCTCAGCTCCGCAAGCACCCATCTTCCCCTGTGAGTGCCATCACTAGGATGGGTCTGGATGATATGTTGGATTAAGTTGCTTGATTATTTTAAGGAATTTGAATGCTGTCGTCATTCTGTAGTTGAAGGCTCCAAAGGGAACAACCATTCCCAAACCCTTCAACCTCTCCAGAGGCAAGAGGAAGCATGATGAGGCAGGAGCCTACGTGCCAATGGCCCAGCAGATTGAGCAGTTCCAGAATCGCACACCCACCCGCTATCACCTGCGCAGTCGCCAGAGCCAGGAGAGAGGTGAGACCCTGTTTCTGGTGGCTTTGAATATTGTTAGCATTGCATTCTCATAGCATTAAATCATTCAATTTATTTCCTAAAATATGATCCTTAATTTCCCCTTTTGAATAACTTTGCCTGTATTTATTTTGCAGGACCATCACCACTGAAGACAGAGAAGCCAAAAATCACACACCCCAAAACGCCACAGCTAATGACTCGCCAGCGACATCGTCCCACTATGGTGAAAAGCTCTGCAGAGATTGAGGCTGAGGAAACAGAAAAACTGCAGCAGTAAGCTTCGCTCAGATGTTTTGCACATACTTTTGAGCTTCAATAATGCTTCATTTTAATGTGGCATGAGTAAACCTGTTCAAAATTTCCTTCTGTCCCCTCAGGTTTAAGTTCAAAGCTCTAGAACTCAACAGAAAGATTCTGGAAGGAGCTCTGGTTCCCAAAAAGCCTGCTAGTAAAGGAGTCACCAAGTCTGAAGGCTTCCAGCTGGAGATTGAGAAGCGACTTCAGGAGAGGCAGGCCAGTAGGAAGCCTGAGGAAAAAGAGGACCACACATTCCATCCCAGACCGTTACCAACACGAATTCTGGAGGAAGTTGTGGTTGGTAACAGTTCCTTCAACCCTCTTTTAAACATGTGCCAAATTAATGTCATTTTAATAATTCTTTAATTCTTAAAGGGTGTCCCAGAGAAGAAAGTTCTACATCCAACCGTTCCAGAATCACCTGCGTTTGCTCTTAAAAACCGTGTGCGAATTGAAAAGAAAAAAGAAGAGGTACATTGTTAATGTATGCTTTATATGGAATATAATGAAACTGATATTTGAGTCTCAACTAATTTCCTTGCACTTCCAGGAAAAGCCTCCTGCTCCTATTAAGGCACTTGCTGTGCCCCACTTCCTGCCCTTTCAGCCCAAACCTCCAGTCAAGAGCCAGGTAGAAATGTGCCCTTTCTCATTTGAGGAACGTGAGCGTGAACGAAGGGTCATGAAGGAGAAGAAACTGGAGGAACTGAGACATGAAGAGGTATTTTTTGTCTGGACCTGAAAGTGTCTTGACACCAAGAACCTTTATAGTTTATATTGTGCCTAAATGCACTGCCACGCCAAATCTTACAGGTGCCAAAGTTCAAGGCCCAACCCCTTCCTGACTTCCATGAAGTGCACCTCCCTGAGAAAAAGGTAGCAGAGCCCACCAAACCCGCTCCTTTCAAGCTGATGGTTGACGAACGAGGAACTGCAAAGGGAGAGCGCTGGGAACAGATGGTAAGATCTTTTGCCATTTCTCTTCATCTTCCATTGCTGAATGCTTTGTTCTACTGGACCACACACATCCAATGTGTTGACTTAGCAGTTGTTTGCATACTTTCAACTAGTTAGCCAGTGGAACATCACTTTAAATTTGTTGCCTGTGCTTTTAAGTGGCATTACAGTCTGTATTTTAACAGGTTCATTCCATTTAAAATGTTTCTCCAGATGAAAGAGGAGTTGAAACGTCAGGCTGAATCAGCATGTTTTAAAGCACGGCCAAACAATGTAACTCACAAAGAGCCATTTGTTCCAAGGAAGGAGAATCGTTCAATCCTAGGTATGCTGTGGATGGTTTTTGTGATCTTACCACTGTGTTGTACTGTCTCCAGTCTGAACTTCCCTTGGGCTTGTTGGCTCTGTGTGTTTTGATTTTGAAGTGCAGAGTTAACTCCAAAAACAATTCTTGCTTCCTTCCAACTTTCACTGCTGCATCACTGCTCTATCACTGCTCTCACCTCTACCTGACCGGTTCACCTGGTCCTCTTTGTTCACATTTGGCACTTTCTTAAGCCAATACTACTAATTCTACAGTTCCGGAGGGCTTCCATTTGGCAACGGAGCGGAGAGCCATGGAGCGCCTAGAGTTCGAAAAGGAGATGAGCGAGAAGGAGTCCCTGAAGGCTCGCATGGAAGAGGAGCGGGCTAGAGAACGAGAGGAGCAGGAAAAGGAGGAGATTGCAAGGCTACGTCAGGAGCAGGTAAGAGATTCCAGAATGAATTGTGCTAAATCAGAATTTCTTTTTCCCTGTAGGACTAGAAATTCAAATCTTAAAGGGATAGTTCACCCAAAAATGTCACCTCACTCACCCTCAGAGTTGTTCCAAACCTGAATTTCTGTTGAACACAAAAGATATTTTAAAGAATGTTGGAAATCAAACAGACACAGTTGATGGTAGACATTGACTTCTGTAGTAGGAAAACAAAATATTATGGAAGTCAATGGCTACCATGAACCGTCTAGTTACAAATGTTCCTTAAAATATCATCTTTTGTGTTCAACTTGAGGGTGTGTAAGTGATGACAGCTTTTGCTTTTTGGTGAACTGTCCATTTAAGTCATCTGACTTATTTGTGCTAATTAGTGTTTTTTTTTTTTTTGTTTTGTTTTTAACTGTTTGACATTGAAAGTTACTTTTATTTTTAATTGAATCCATTTTTTTCTTTTCAAAAGGTGCGAAAGGCCCAGCCAATAAGACGCTACAAGCCGATAGAGCTGAAGAAGAGTGACGTGTCCCTCACAGTGCCCCAATCTCCAAACTTTTCTGATCGTTTCCGCATGTAAATGCGGAACAGTTACATTGACTTAATTGTACATAGTCCTTTTATGTTTTGATATTTTGTTTTATATCACTCTTTGATGTCTTTGTGAACATTTAGAGTAGTTTTTTATCTCTGTGGCTGATGCATTAATCCTTTTGTAGTCAAGTCAAACGATTTTGCAGTTGGGTGTGGTGCTTGCCCCAACTAAATTTCTTAACTTTTCCTGTATATTGCAGATTAATTTTTCCTGTCCTTTTTTAGCTTTTCTTCTGTAACTCACAATAAAGAGTATTTGGTGTATAAATGTTGTGTATGTGGTTAATGATTAGTGCCTCAACTCAAATAAAATGGTTTATTTGGTCCCAAAAACGACCACAGATGGGACAATTCTATAGAAGCAGTTTTTGCTTAAAGGAAAATTTACTCACTCTCAAATTGTTCAAAACCTGTATGAATTTCAACGTTAAGGAATATATTTTGAAGAATGTCATTAACCAGACAGTTGATGGACCCTATTGACTTCCATAGTTGGGGGGGAAAAATACTATGGAAGTCAGTGAGGTACATCAACTGGTTAACGACAATCTTCAAAATATCTTCCTTTTGTGTTTAGCAGAAGAAATAAATTCATACAGGTTTGGAACAATAGGTAATTCATGTTAATTCAGTAAAGGGAACAGCTTTTATTGCGTTAATGACATGACTGCTAGCATTGCATGGTTGGGTGCTAGAGGTACGTGTCTCGCATTCGTTCAACTCGTGCATTGCTGTCTACTCTTTTTGTCTTGGAAAGACTTTGTGCCCCCTCCCCTGGGCCAGCTCTGCGTGCCTCTATTATCAGTTTACTGTTTGCGAGCCCCCCTTCTCTGGTCTGCCTATTTCTGGTGAGGTGGCCATGGAGTGGAGATAAAAGAGGAATCTGACACACTGGCACTCTGTGAGCTTCCACAAAACGCCAGAGATCAATCTGTCCAAACACTTGGCGAAAAGCATATGTACTTTACGCTGGGCTTCTCATTCTGCACTAACATCTTTACAGGTGGGTGTAAAATATCTTTTGAGTTGTAAAGATTATTGTAATTTCAGTCAGTTACTCTAAGGTTGAAAAGCTATACTTTTTTGTGCAGTCTTTTTATCATTCTTGTGTAGTTTTTGTAACTCCATGGAATATTTCTACTTTTAAAAAGTTAATTTATCATACCAGAGGGCAGAAACATTGGTGGCCAGTTAGAGCACCTAAAATTAGTTTTCTATATGCATTTATATTTTAGCTTAAAGACTGTTTACTCCCATAAATATTTCTATTAAGTAAAATTGGTAATATAAATTAATATTAACTTGGTTTTTAGTTAACTAATTAGTTAAAATAATACAATTTTATAAAAATGTTATACGCCATCTCTATCGAAAAATGTTTACGATAGAGATGGCTCATTCAGGTTGAGTTAAGCTTGATGCATTTTTCAATTAAATATAGTGACTTAAAGTGTGGTCTACCAAATGGTAGAGTAGTACCTTAAAGGGTTAATAAATAAAAGCTCAAAGGTCCATGTTTTTTCTGTCAGCTATACATGCAAAATTTCATTGTCCACCTAGGCTTTAGTTCCCCGCTTATATAACTAACCTGGTCTCTCATTCTGGTCTTTTGGCTGGTTTTAAAGGGGTTTTGTTCTCTTCAGCTTGCCATGCTGAGAGACCGTCTAGGACCAGCAAACAAAAATAGTCTGGTTTAAATGGAAATATTTCAGTAGAGTTTATACTGAAAGTTTGGAGTAAAATCTGAAGGCCTAATTGCAAATTTGACCTCAAAAGTACTTTTTGCCTAATATCTGTATATTTGTCTCTCCCTCTTGCACAGCTTTAATTCCATGTCTGTCAAAGGCTCTATGAAATGCCCTGTGCCTCCGTCCAATCCCACAACCCTGGAGGCCAAGGTTGATGACCTGCGGTTTAAAGTGGAGCAGCTCCTTCAGAGCCCAGGGAAAAGTTGTCCCATGTGTGCGACCTGCGTCCAGCACAACACACTGCAGGAGACTGTGACCAGCCAGCTGTCAGCTCAGACCAGACTCCTGGATTCTCTTGAAAGGAAAGTCTTGGAGATGAGATCAGCCTTGGAGGACCTGGCACGTGGTATGGGAATCAGAATGCGATGACATTCAGGTTTTCAAGTGGGTCTCGGTTTAAAAATTATTATATTTTTACTTTTCTGTTCTGTCTCTTAAAAATGAAAGGTCTGGAGGACAGACAGTGTGAGAGAGTGTCTGTGCCTTTAGTGGCTCTACAGAGACGGAAATCCCTGCCTGTTCGAACCTCTGCGGTCAGTGGAAAGGACTAGATCCAGAAACTGTTACATTAACTTGTACAGTTATTGCATTAATCAACATGGCATAAATGACATTTATCATGTGCTTAATATCTGTTTGTAAACTCTTTTTCTCTATTGACAGGAGGAAGTCTATGTTCGCTTAGACAGAGACCATAAAATGGTGCCCCATTCCTTTAATAAACCCTCAGAGAAAGGTACTACGATATTACTCTATATATGCTGGGCAGCATTCATTAGTAATGACAGGTGGAGCGTGGCCATGCCATGGGATTGTCATGGTCAGTTTTGATGGACATAAATCTGAATGACGGGCTTGTTAGTGTGTTATCTATTTATGAACTACAGAATGACAGAGAACCACAAATCACCTGACTAAGGAAACAAACAGTAATAGCTCTTTATGCCGATCGTCACATAAACAAACAGGAAAACTGGTCAGAAGCTGATGGTGATATCTATGGAATTATAAGGCAATCAGAAAACCTAGCTAGTTTTTCATTGTTGCTATTTTATTTGATTTAAATATCTAAATGTTCATGAGAAGAAAAAAAATGCAGTGGACATTGGTCATGCGAATCTTTACTCGCTGCTTTAAAAGGTAGTGAGTATCTTGAGTAAAATGGCTCTATTTAAATAAAGCACATACAAAAGACCTGAACCAGAAGCAATGCAACCTGTTTCTCATAACCTCCCATTAAAAGTTTCAACCTGAACCTACCATTAAAAAGTTATACCAAAAAACAATGACGTTGGGGTAATGAGGTATACAATATTGTCAAATATTTGCTTTGAATGATAGATTTAAACTTAATTCTATTAATTAAATAGGTTTTTTTTATATTAATTTGGGATATTTTGCAAAAAAGAAAGTGAGTTTGTAAGGCTTAAAGGGTTAGTTCACCCAAAAATTTAAATTATCCCATAAATAACTTACCCTCAAGCCATCCTAGGTAAATGATTTACTTCTTTCAGCCAAACACAATTGGAGTTATTAAAAAAGAAAAATCCTGGCTCTTCCAAGCTTTATGGGAGTGAATAGTACTTGTAATTTTGAAGGCCAAGAAAGCACGTGCATTCATCATAAAAGTAATTCATATGGATCCAGGGGGTTAATAAAGGGCCGTTTATTATGTGTTTGCGTTTTTGTGAAAAAATATCCATATTTATAACTTTATAAACTTTAATCACTGGCTTCTGGTAACGGCGGTACACTAGTCTAGTTCTGGCGGAAGAGTGACCTCTGACCCGAGGTAGGAGTAGCGTAAGCCTCGGTGAGAGTTCAGACAAATAGGGCTGGGCAACAAACTCAAGCTCCTCCAACATTTCGCTTTTAAAAAAAATGTTTTAGACTTCTAATTCATGACCAGTGTTTTGTTTTGCTCTATCGTCTGCGCATGCAGTTTTCTTGTCTCAGCAGGATGGATTCTGATTGGCTGTAAATGTTTTTATCATTCATCAGTTGAGAATTTTTTTTCTGAAAGTGATTCAACGGTATTGTTCCTCTAATTCATTATCGTTATGCTGTTATAGTTCTTTTATAATATATAATATACCGTTATGGTCCTTGGTGCAAACATGCCTTTATATTGTTTATTCTGTGTGTTTGTGCAGGTGTTTTGCTAGAAGTCAATGAAAACAATGGAACGAGAAGAGAGGACCATCAAGCTAGAAAAGATTCAACAGAGGTCAAAGTTCAACATGAACCTAAATTGCAAATCAAAGGAGAAAGAGAAATATCCACAGTACCCCCAAGATCGAACCTATCTCAATGTCATGAGCAAACACAGAAAATGAATAAGCTTGATAATAAGAACCAAAATGACGTCCTGATACCCGTCATTGCTGCTTCAACATTGATCCAGAGGACTTCTGGTATTGCTCCACCAAAATCAGAAGCCCAAGATGACAGGAAAGTGTCACTGTTAAAAACTAAAGCACCAAAGATGACATCAGCATCTGTTCCTGTGACAATAGCTCTTTTGCCCAACACAATCAGACCGAAGCATACTGAAACAGTGAATGTAACCCTACCGAATCATACCATACCAAAGACAACTGGACCGGTTGCTCCATGTACGGCTTCATTGGTACCCAACAACCTTCCCAAGCTGACTTTAATGGAAGTCCCTACAGATTCAACACCAACCCAAAAAGTTCCCCAAACAAGTCTGGTTCTTCCTGCAGCAACTGCGCAGAGTTCGGGAAAATCATCAGTAAATACACCTACCACAAAAATGACAACGTCACAAGATGCGACATTGTTTCCGCCAAGCCACAAACCACCAAAAACAGTGGGTTTGAATGTGACCACAGCAACAAAAGAGGCTTTCTCCCTTCGACAAGTGCACAGCTGCCCTAACTCTTTACAGAGGTAAAACCAGCAAGGGATGCGTTGCTTTTACGAAAATTTCAAATGCAATTTATCACTGTTGCAGCAGCTGATTGATATGGTACATGTAGTAGTATACATAAATTATGTATAATCTCATGCAACTAAACCAAACCAAGTCCTAACCCTAATGTATGTACATGTAGTTACTTAATATTACGCGCAGTATTTAAATGTATAATTACACTGTAACAAAGACACCTTCAAATAAAGTGTAACCAATCGTAAAAAGACATTTAAAGACATTAACTGGTAAAACCACACACGATTGGTATCAATGTTTTATGGAGACATTCCATTGACAATTCTATCACCTAAACTTAAACAACCCTCACAGAAAACTTTCTGCAATTTTACATTTTCAAAAAAAATCTTTAGTCTGTTAGTTATGATTTATAAGCTGTTTTCCTCATGGGGACCAGAAATGTCCCCACAAGGTCAAAGATTTCTGGTATTGTGAGACTTGGAGACATTTTGTCCTCACAAAGTAGGGATTACACACACAATACCTTTAAAAAGTTTGGGATCAGTTAGTTTAAAAAAAAAGAAATTTATAATAAAAAATGACAGTATAGACATTTATAATGTTACTAAAAAAAATTATTTCAGCTGTTCTTTTAAACTTTCTAATCATCAAAGAATCCTGAAAAGTGAATCACGGTTTCCACAAAAATATACAGTTTTCAACATCGATAATAAAAAATATTTTTGAGCCCCAAATCAGCATATTAGAATGATTTCTAAAGGATCATGTGACACTGAAGTAATGATGCTGAAAATTCAGCTTTGCCAACAGGAACATCTTAAAATATATTGAAATAGAATTTTTTCACAAGAGACTTCTTTCAAAGACGATACTAAATATTACCCTAATTATTTGAGCATTAATATACAATATATACATGTATATATGTATATAAATATCAATGTTTTTCTTATGCAGATTACAGGTCACTGGAGGAAAGGCAGATTTGGTCCACATGGTGACGGCACCGCTGGCTAAGAAAGCGACTGAAGCAGTTGGAGCCGCAAACCACGTATCTGCTGGAATACAGATTAAAATAAGTCCAGCTACAGACAAGAATCCAGAAAAGATGAAGAGCAATATTCCTTTAAAAACGTTTTTTAAAGTAATAGGTAAGTAACATTTTATGTTTATTTTATTTTTTTAAACAATGTTTATGATAAAAAAAATCTAAGAAGGATATTCGTAATTGACCATGCCAGTTTTCTTCTTTTCCTGAAGTGATCATCATAACCACAAAATGACCATTTCCAGTTGTGTAAATTTGTTTTCAAAGGTTAAGCTGACTGAAGGGCTAATATAGCCTGACCTTAGAAATCTGAAGTATCTGGAATATGATAATCCTTTGTCCCTGGCACATTATTGCCCTATTCTCCCCTGCAGCTGTTCCCACTCCAACCCAACATGAAGAGAGCATTATAGATCAGATATCAACACCATTAACATCTCATAGTGATCTCTGACACAAGATTCCCAATGAAGTAGACTGTCTGAAAGATTGTTGTCTGAAAGAACACTTGTCACTAATAGTGTGGCTCTTTTCAGATGATGTTTCACCTCAGCCTGCCCCTTTTCCTCACCGGTTTGTGTCGCTGAAGTCGAACCCTCCACCCTGTGATACCTTCAGTATCCACACCAGAGAAGTGCTGGGAGGGTGAGCTGAAAGCTAGCAGTAACTGCTATGGAGTTATTCTACATTTATTTCACTTAAGTTATTTTACTAGCAAAATATTGTCGTAGTAACCAGTCATCCTAACCTTTAACCATCACATTAAATTGTCAGCGGTCGTTTTGGCAAGGTGCACAAATGTACCGAGATTAAGACAGGGATGAGGCTTGCTGCTAAAATCATCAACACAAGAAATGCTAGAGAAAGGGTAAGTTGACCATATCTGTGCTGTGCTACTTCACAATATTTCTGACAGCATTTGCACATTAATTAGTGCACTAGAAAGTGCCATCTCATAGGCTTTCAAACTAGTATTTTACCACTATCAAAATTCAATTTTTTACCAACATAATTGATTCCTGTGATGAATTTTCAGCTTCATTACTCCAGTCTTCAGTGTCACATGATCCTTCAGAAATCATTCTAATATGCTGATTTTCTGCTCAAGAAACATGTTGAAAACAGTTACTTTTGTGAAAACTGTGATACTTTTTTTCCCCCAGGATTCTCTGATGAATAAAGTTGCAGACAAGTTCAGAAAGACTGTCAATTTTGATCAATTTAATGCATCCTTGATAAATAAGTGTTAAATTCTTTAAAAAATCGTAACTTCATATTTTGACTGGTATAGTGTACATAATATATTGTCTCTAGATATATCAACAGATATCCATTTATATAAACTGAATTTAGCACATATTTTCAGCTGTTCCAAATTAGCAAACATATTCTTCCACTTGACAATGTCTCTTCTAGTCTTGCTGAGTCCTGAAATGTTCATATTCTGGATCTGTATTATTAATTATGCTTTATTTACCTGACACTAGATACCTTCTTTAGCACAGATAATAACACAAAAGGAACAAAAATAACTTATTTACTGAAAATAACTTATTTACTGTTGTTTTGTTTCTGTTGTTTTGCAGGACATGGCACTGAATGAGATGACGGTCATGAACCAGCTCAGTCACCCTAACATCCTCCAACTTTATGAAGCCTTTGAGGTCAAGAATCAAGTTGTGCTGATTTTGGAGTTGTAAGTAGACCCAGATCTCAACTTATTAAGCAAAAAAAAAATACAAGGAGCTAAAGCGCAACATGTGAAGGATGAAACCAGAGATGGTCCTGTCTCTTCTTTTTTATTCAGTGTTGAGGGAGGCGAATTGTTCGAGAGAATTGTGGATGAGAGCTGTCCGCTGACTGAGGTGGATGCCATGGTGTTCGTGAAACAGATCTGTGAGGGTGTCCAGTACATGCACCAAATGTATGTACTTCACCTGGACCTCAAGGTAAGAGGTCTTTTATTTGCTTTTATGTATTAAAAATTATTTATGGATTTCTTAAACTGATGTATCAATATTTCATATGATAACTGAGGGTGGCCTCATATTTACAGCTTTCATTCATAGTTTCTTTGACATCCTGAAAACAGTTTATCACTTCTTTTTTCTCAGCCAGAGAACATCCTCCTCGTTAATCACTCGAGCCACCAGGTGAAAATTATTGACTTTGGACTAGCAAGGAGGTATGATTTATACTTTTACACTTCTATTGTATTGTGCTGGTCCATTGTTCAAATCAAGATTAGTGTTGTCATCAGCCATTTTGGCATATGACATTTGCCTTACATACTTTTCCAATGACCACTGTGTATTTCTGAATGTGTTGATCCTCTGAGAGTTCAGATATTACAGTCAAGGCTTACTTTTATGGTTTAAAGTGACTCTTCTCCTTATTCTCCTTCAGATATAAACCTCGAGAGAAGCTCAAAGTTTCATTCGGAACGCCTGAATTTTTAGCTCCGGAGGTGGTGAACTTCGATTTTGTCTCCTTCCCTACAGATATGTGGACTTTGGGAGTCGTCACATATATGCTGTAAATCACAATAAGCTGTGTGCATTAACATACACCAGAATTAAATATCATTTTGATTAATCTTCTACATTTGAATTTAAAATCACCATAACACTGCAAAAGACTCAAACGGGCCTTGATTACAAACATTAAAATTAGTTTCATAGATTGGCTAACATTGCCAAAGCATCAAACAAGGCAGTAAATGACCATCCAGAGTCACTCAGTCAACTGCTTCTAATTAAAGCAATACCGGTGTTGTGGTGTATTATGGGTAGTCTCCAAAACAGAAAAAGGAACTTGTGCAACCCTGTTAGCCCCATGTTAACTGAACTGTTGAACTGGAGAAACAATAAAAATCATAATTTCTGTTGTTGTAGCTTAAGTGGCCTCTCTCCTTTTCTGGGGGATGATGATGGACAGACCCTCAACAATGTGCTTCTGGGCAACTGGTAGGCCACTATTATATTAATTCTATACAAAACACAGCATTAGCTACTCACAAAGAAAAATATTTTTACAAGTCATACCCCCGGTTTCACAGACAAGGCTTAAGCCTAGTCCCAGACTAAAATAAAAATGTTTGAGTTGTTTTAACTGAAAGCAACTTGCACTGATATCTTAAAATATGTCAGTGTCACTGTTTTTTCTCAATGCACACCAGTAATACTTTTTTCTAAGACATGTTTATAAAAGCTACTTAAATGCCCTAAATGAACCAAGGCCTAATCCTGGCTTAATCTAAGCCCTGTCTGTGAAACCAGGCCGTAAATTCTATGGAGCCCAGAACATGACAATTTATGCAGGTATATCTGGAAAATAAATACAAATTGTAAAAGAACACCCTCTGTTGGATGTGTGTAGGTACTTCGATGCGGATGCGTTTGAGCATGTGTCTGCTGAGGCTCGGGACTTCGTCTCCAACCTGCTTATCAGAGAAAGAAGGTGACATTTATAATACACTTACAAGTACACTTAGTCCAAAAACTTCCGAGTGACTTGGAATGTTTTACAGAATGTGCGAGCTGCTCATTTCCATACATTGAAAGCATACAGTGACTGCATTCAAGCTTCCAAAGGGATTTCAAAAGAACCATAAATCACACACGATAAAAGTAACATTTCATACAATTTATGTTATATATTCCAAGTCTTCTGAAGATGTCTCCTCTTGTTTTACAGTGGTCGAATGAGTGCTACACAGAGTCTCAAACACCCGTGGCTCAACAACATCAGTGAGAAAGCCAAGAGCAGCAACATCGTGCTCAAGTCACAGGTTCTCCTCAAGAAGTATATGGCCAGGCGGATGTGGAAGGTGAAACGCTGAGGAAACATTATGGTTTACCACTTCAACACTGTTTTAAGATACTAAATACTTTCTCCATTTCTCCTCCTTCCTCTTCCACCTCACTCCTTTGTACAGAAAAACTACATAGCCATTGCTGCGGCCAATAGGTTTAAGAAGATCGGAAGTTCAGGTTCCCTGACGGCGCTTGAATTCTGAGAGTATCCTGTGCTGCAGATCATGTCTTTGTATTGCTGCGCTGCATTGCCACCCACCATTCATATCTGAACACTCACTGGCTGCCAATATAATCATTTAATTGCTTTGGTAAAACATACCAATCTGTAACATGCATTAAAATGTGTTAACAAAATACATTTCCTTTCTGCATCATATTATTTAACACTGATGTTTATCAGTGATTCAATAATTTATCACTTTTGTCTTTTCCAAAAATGTAATTCTGATTAAATAAGCATGTGGATGGAATGATATTCATGTTTTGAAAGGTATTTTATTTATTTACCTTTATTTTACCAGGAAGTCTCATAGTATAGTAGAGGAATACCAGTGGTGTGATCATTAAAATAGTTTCGTCCAAAACTATGAGGGAATACTGATGGCCTTAGTCGTATTTTAAGTTTTTAAGAGGACGTGTAAGCTCATGAACAGGAAATATAAAAGGGAAGTTTAAAACGCTGCTATCACCACCATCACATTAATACAATGCAGAAGAACCTGTTTTTGAAATATGGCAAAACATTTGTCAATATTTGTCTGATTAAACTAATAAAATGCTCTTTTCTTTTCCTTGCTATCAAAATAAAGGAATATTATGGGTTAAATAAGCACTGTCATGCCCATTCAAATTGCACATACGCTGCTCAGATTTTGAATGCAACTTCACAAAAAGAAATTCTTTTTTTCTTTTCAACTATTTGAAGTAACTATTTTTCAAATAACGATACAATGATGCAACTATTTTTCAAATAGTTAGTCATTACTCATTCATTTATAATTAAGCATCAACAGAGACATTGGGGAATGTGTTGTGTAAAAAAAAAAAAGGAAAATAAAAGTCACACATGGTATCTTAAAAGAGAACTTGCAGACATTCAGAATTTCCCTGGAATTAAAATTGCACCATTGATGATGTCATCCATGACTGCTAGGTCATAATTCAGTGTAAATGATGCTGATCTTAACTGACTCAAGCTGTGTCTCAATCCGAGGGCTGCATCCTCCAGAGGTCAGAGGATGTCTCATTTCAGGACAGGAACCATTATAAAATTGACCGTTATTCCATTTGAAGCATAGATTGTTGTAACTTTTTAATGACTTTGGAAGGTCGTGGTGAGTTTACTGAAATGAAGCAGCCTCATTGACATACGGCCGACAAATTCTGCAGAGCTGTTTTATAGCTGAATTGAACTCATTTCATAATGGATGTACTCAGATATTGAATCAACACTGAACTGACTAATGACTGTTGTCTTTTCAGAGCTGCTTTACAGCAGAATTGAATTCTGTTTGCATCATTGAATCGTTATTTTCCTGTTTATCACTGTAAAGCTGCTTTAAAACACTCTGTATTGTAAAAAGCACCACATAAATAAAGGGGTCGTTTCTGGGATAAGGTACTCTAAAAAATGCTGGGTTGTTTTAACCCAATGTTGAGTCAAATATAGACTAACCCAACGTTGGGTTAAAAAAGGCAGTTTAAAAATGGACAAATTGCATTTTGGACAAAAATCAAAAATGCAATTTAAAAATGGACAAATTGCATTGGTTACATTAAAAATGTAACCTCACGGCTGGATTTGTCCATTTTTAAATTGCATTTTTAACCCAACGTTGGGTTAGTCCATATTTGACCCAACATTGGGTTAAAATAACCCAGCATTTTTTAGAGTCAAACTAGAATAAAATTTCTAAATATCCCACATCAATAGGCACATTTTTTCAGGTATTTTTCCCGTATTTTAAACACCTTTTATTCTCAACCCCGAAACGGACAAGATGGAATTGTTTTTTTAAAAAAAAATTATTTTACGTAAAACTAACATGTACCTACTGATTTTCACATATTTTCACATTTGGATTGGATTGGAGTCAAATAAAATGTATTTAGATGTTTAACTAAAACCACAATTTCATTGTGTTAGTTAACATGTCAGGTGGTAATCAGCAAGAAATGCCTTCATTTTTAATCGTCTTCACGATTTTTTTTCCAAAGAGAATAGCGTGATGGAGTTGAAGACTGTAAGAGGTGAGACGGGAGACATTGCTTGACGATGTTTAAGTGGATACATCACATCAATTATTCCATTTAGAACAGTTGTCATGGTTTTGGAAAGTATATCTTTACTGAAACCATGACTTATATATTTTTCATTAAAAATATTAATAAATGAAGTTAAAAACTCAACCCTGTCACAAGTTTACAACCCTTGTGATGGGGTTGAGTGTGATGGTGTTGAGTTTTTTTTTTTTTTGTTAAAAATGCCCACTTCTCCTCGTAGAGTAGAATAGACCATACAAGCCAATGAAATAAGTACATTGTATATACTTATGGATTAAAATAAAATGTTGAAAAATAATCATTTTCTATCCTAATTTTATATGATGGGGCTGAGTTGTTAGGCTTCACAATACCCACACAAGAAAGTAACACAAATAAAATACTTACAATATTGCCAAAAAATTGCAAAGCACAAATTCAGTGAAGTGCCTCAGGGACATGACAAAATGCTTAGTGTATGATAGAAATTATTTTATGATAAAACACTATTTTTAAAGACATTATTTTATGATAAAAAGGATTTAATTGCAATAATTATTGCAAAAATTATTTTCATTGATTATAATAGACATACCAGCTTTTCATTTTGGTGAACCACCACTTTAAAAAGTCTGGGGGACTGAAATAATTACTGAATCCTGGGAATGAGCCAAAGGTGATTTAATTTGACTTAACTGTGAAAAACACTAATCTAATTAAACCTGAAAGTCTTCTACATTTGTTAGAGTATGTAAAAACTCTTAAAAAGAATGGCTCTGATTAAGTTTAATGAAGAATTCTCTTTCCATGACAGCACACGCCTCTAGATAAGGTTGGCTTCCTTCAAATGATTGTAGTACATTTCATCCATTCCAGTGGTCTGTTAAAATGATTTTATCTGGCCATGACAATGTAGCAATAAAATGATATCACACTGGGTGTGAATGTGTAACGAGAAAGATGAAGGTAAATGGCTTCTAATCTCTGCTTGTGTCTTCAATATGTCAAATGATATTTACAAAACTGTAATAAAATGATAGATTGACTTAAGTTATCATAACGACTATAACTCTTAACACATTTATTAGTGGTATTGACTTGTTAGGGTTTTATATTTGATATCAAAATCTTGATGTGACATCTTTAATTTGATATGTTTAGCTTTTTTTGTCTCAGTGGTTTTGGACTATTCCTTTTGGTGAGGACATTAAGTTTTTTTACTAATAAAACTTGCATCCATATAATAGGCTACACATTCTTATAAACACATATAGTCTATGTTACATTTACTTTTTTATACTTCCATTGCTGGCATTGGCTGTTCATGGGATGTCACATGGTGGTGGTCATGAAAGGCTATTTTCATGATCATATTATGTGATTATACATAATTTCTTATAAGTGCAGTCTTGTCTTTATGAGTAAGACTTTTAATTTCGTTAAAAACAGCAACATCAACAACAACAATTGAGTAAAATGTGACGCTTGTATTGTTGTTGATAACATCTGTCAACCATTATAATACCATTTTAAGTGTTTATATATATACATGCAAAAGTCTCTAAGTGCCATCTGAAATTTTCTTCTAGAATGATCATTTTGATCAAGCTCGTATATTTAAGTTCAGTAATTTCATTTAAATGGTAATGAAAATGACCTATTAATCATCATTTACATGAAATTACTGAACTTAAATATATGAGCTTGATCAAAATGATTATTCTAGAAGAAAATTTCAGATGGAACTCTTCATATATATATATATATATATATATATATATATATATATATATATATATATATATATATATATATATATATATATATCTGACTGACTATATCTACATGATTTTCTTTGCTAAGTTCAGTCTCATGCAGTAAGGGGTGGGGTGCAGTTATAGGAGGGATCACATTTACACAGCGCACACATCGACTTATCATATCCGTGTACTGTTGCTTCTTGCTTGGATAGAAAGCATCCAATTTTCACTCCACAGGTTTCCTGTACGCTATACTGAACATTTTAACCCGAGGTAAGCCTTCTCTCACCGATTAACGATATTTTCTCGGCAGGCGCGAGACACCTCTGATTTTAAAATTAACGTAATTTTTTCAAGTAACTTTGTCTCGAGACTGAAGCGAAGGCCACGTTTTTTCTTCGTTTGGGAATACTTCGTTTGGGTTTCTTGTTTTCTTAAGTAATTAGTTTTGACTGGTAATCCTCGAAATTACACGCGGGGTGTAATTTAGTTTACCAAATGAATGGCCATATTGTTTCCTGTCCTTCGCGAGCGAGCGTCTTATGTCGTAGACTGAATTTCAACATGCTCGTCTTTTCTTTGAGAGCGAGGCTCTAAAACTCTTCAAAACTTCAGACATATTGGTGGATTTCTTTGTAACATGCGAAAACTTTATTCTATCAGATTTAAAACGCCATGATGTAAAACTTTTAAAGTTGATAAATTGGCGTAGGAGTTGAAAAATAAGACGTTTGTATAACGCAAGAGGAGGGGATTATGAAAACAAGAAATACCTAAGTATTTTGTCAACAAGTGTCATCATCATCATCATCTTAAACATTTATTTATTTACAACTGGTTTACTGACGCAGTTAAATATAATGTAGGCATTTGAAAGCTAATAAAAAAAAGCATTTAAAACATGGAACTAAACTCTGACTGTTAATCTCGTGACCGCAGTCAGATGACGTTAAAACAGGTTACGCTTTCTCACGGTTTTACTTACTGAAGACATGTCAATAGTTATAGCATTTCTCATTTTACCTAATTAATATTCTGTTCGCTTGGCTAAAGCGAATGAGGACTATTATTACATTAGGCTACACACTGCTTTACCTCCAAAACCCATATTTTACCTACATTTATTTTGATTACGGGTGTTTTTCGTTGTATCAAATTTCGTTGTACTGTATACCATGCAATGACAATAAAGGTATAACTAAACTAAATAAACTTATTTTGTCTACAAAATTTTACAGAAGAAGCTTTGAAATTTCCAATTTCTTCAAATACAGTAAAAAACACAATGTATGGTGATTTTATGGTGACTTTTGTTTGTCTCTTGAGTTACTGTCTTGTAATCCTTTGTCCTATAAGAACTGTCATCACACACTGGATGAGACATTGGGTGCGTCTCAATCAGCTCTCTAGTTCACTATGGGGCACTGATTAGGGAGTCAGTCATTTCAAATCGCAAAATCTCTCCCTAAAAAAAATCCCAGAATGCACCGCAAAAACATTACCTTACATTTCTGAAGTGAAACAAAACACATCAGCCAACTCAATAAATATAATGACATGCGATAGAA
Organism: Scardinius erythrophthalmus; assembly: GCF_964197995.2. Classification (NCBI taxonomy): domain Eukaryota; kingdom Metazoa; phylum Chordata; class Actinopteri; order Cypriniformes; family Leuciscidae; genus Scardinius; species Scardinius erythrophthalmus. Next base: position 30,274,423 of record NC_138235.1, read on the forward strand.
GATTTTGAAAAGACAAACCGCTTTTTTATTATATGTCCGCATAAATACACATCACTGGACCGGTAGCGAACACGTCTAGTTAACATTTCTAATTAACATTCGCCTGAAATGTAAGGATATGTATCAAAACAATGTGTTTAAACCGCATAAAAATAATATAAAAAACATACAGGTTTTTGTGCCTGTTGTTGGGAGCTGATTGATACACACCCATTGTATTTTAGTCATGCGGTATAACATGTCCACCCTGGAAACTCTTCGGGGAAAGAATAGCCTATAATTTTTGAAAAAGGATATAGTCATCTGTACTGTTTTCTTTTTCAATCACTGCTTAATAATATCAACAAGAAATATGGACATTTCAATTAAATGGTATAGAAGGATAAAGTTCTACATGGGCACTTTTTATTTTTTTAATGACCCTTATATTGTTTATACTTTATTTCTTCTTTACATATTCTTGCCTTTTGACACTGTTTTAGTTTTTTATTTTGATGTTTTGTTTCAATTGCTTGAAAAGGATATTTGACTTTCCACAATATACAGTTAATTATTAGCCTCATTTAGCTTGTGTCAGAAAACTGACCTATATTGTTCCAGCATGTTTTAACCTTGCAGGTACTAAGGGCAGTAGGTGTGGTCGTAGGTACTTTCGTTTATGTGTTTTTACCTTCATTTTATTTTCAGGACTTTTATGAAAGGCGCCATGGCTGTAGACGGAGGAGCAAAATGTGTCAAATACCTGCTCTTTTTCTTTAATTTCATCTTCTGGGTGAGTAACAACTAATGTCTGTATTATTAATGTCATATTTCGCATTAGCCAGGGCATGTGCCATAACTGCTGACCGTTTCCCTGATTTGTCGTTGACTTTATTGTGAAAGATTTAGACCAAACCCTTCTTTCCTAACACTTCCTTTTTACAATTCACGCTTGCGTGTGTCACCTTCACTTTAGTTTAGCTACTGTGAGAGGCTTTGACGTGAAAGGAGAAACAAAATAGACTTTTTTTCCTCTACTTCTCAAATAAGTCTTATAGTAAATGCATAAATCACCTCACAAAGTTTTAAGAGTTTCTAGTAACTAATGGCGCTCACTTTTGCCAGTCAAGGAGTTCAGGGGGCCTCCACAGGGGGAGTTCTGTTTTCTCTTATGGTGACTAAGACATTTCCCAGCAATCAGGGAAACATGTTTCCTGGCTATGCCAGATGACTGGAAAACCATCAGTTTGTGTTGACATGTAGATCAAATATGGATGTAGATCTATTGCTTATGAACATGGGTTTACGCAGAAAGTGGATAAACCTTCTTGTTGGCACATTGCATGCTTAAAGGAAATGGAAATATTGTGGTGAACTCAAAATAAACTACACTGATGCACAATTAATGTGGCCCAACTTTTGCAAAGACACAATGCAGCCATTTACAGGTGTGAAATTTAAATGTGCATAATGCAAAAATGTTTTTTTATTTTTTTTATTTTTATTAGAGTGTTTATGACTGTCCTTTAGCAGTTAGCTGATAATGTAGGCTTCCTTTTAGGTAATAGAAACATAGCACTTCATCCTAGCAAGTTTGTTTGATCACACAAAGCACTGCTTGTTCCACATACTCATCTTGTGCTGTTGGTGTTGACATTGTTTGGTGTCTAAGCGTTCCCTGGTGTAAGCGTGCACACCACACACTCTGTTTACAGTGTAACCTGAGCATTAAGTGGAATGTTTCCTGAAGAAAAAAAAAAAACATTCTTGCGTGTGCAGCGCTCTGTTCTTCAAATTGACAACATAGCTGCAGCTGCTAATGGCCTTTACTTGTTTGAGTTGAGCTTGTTACAAGTATAGAAATACAAACTATATTTATCAAATATAGCTCATTTCGCACCTACACAATCTATGCTTCCTGTGATCACACACAGTCATGCTGACTTTGGACAGTTTCAATTTTCTAAACAACATTTAAGCTTTTTAAGATGGTCTGAGATGAAAGATGAACTGAACACACTTATAGACTTTTTCCAATGACTGGAGAAGATTTTAAACACTGACTGTGAACAACGCAACTTTCTCTGACTCGGCGCGTTTGGGCATTATCAGTCATGTATCAAATGACATTCATAATCGGCCTTACAGTTGTTAAGTACGTCTCTGGCTTAAGGTGAGTGTATTAGTTATCTGGATGTGTATGTTAGTGGATTTAAATGATTAATTCTGTTTTATTATATATTACAGCATTATGTATATTATTAAGGGAAGGAATTATTTAGGGATGTTGATGTTCTGAGCTAGCCTAGAAATCTAGACGCACCCTAGCGGCAGCAAAATGTATTTCGCAGCCAGGTACGTCTAGCAACTCTCAATAAACCTTCTCGCTGCAAAAACCCAGATTGGGTCAGGCCAATCACGTTGTGTATAGAGTAGGCGGGGGCGGGCTTAACATACACGACAGAGTTGCGACGGTTACCTGGCTGCTGCTACTTGAAAACAAAGAATGGCTGCTGATGGAGAACAACGGTCTTTCGAATCGGCTTTGGCCGCGACTCTGGAGGACTTGGAGTTCATTTTTTCTTTGAGAAAAGAGCAAAGAACGGCACTTAAGTCATTCTTAAAAAAAGGAAGATGTGTTCGTCGTTTTGCCGGCCAGATATGGCAAAAGTTGAATCTATCAACTAAGCTCCGCTGTTGGGAAAACGCTCTGGTTGGTTAACTGTCCTATTGCGTGCAGAGGGAATTTGAAAGACAGCCGTTTATCCCGCCCCTCGGATTGAGCCGTGACTATGGTGAGTTTCCAGACCTAACATCTTGATGTAGGTCTGGCTTGCCAGGCTAGTTCTGAGCAGTTTCTGGAATTCTTAAATGAACACTCCACCGTTTTTTGAAAAAGGGCTTATTCACCTTCTTTCCTACATTTAGATAGGTGGGCAAATGCATTTTTGTCTCAGTGCATGCATTGTTTTAGTTTGACAGGGTCGGCGCTAGCTTAGCTTAGCATAATGAATGGAATCCTTTGTTGCCAGCTAGCATGTCCTGAGTAAAAGTAATATAAAAAAAAAAAAAACACCTAATTACTTCTTGTGGCCTGCGTATTCACAACGAGTACAAATAGCGATGCAGATTAACACTAGACGATTTCCTAGGCAGATATTGACTTATATATTAAGGACTATATTAGGGGGAAGCACAGGCGATATCTCTGCGCCCAAGTAGCAGTGCTTCGCCTGTGCTTCGCCTGTGCTTTGCCTGTGCTTCGCCCTAATATAGTCCCAAGTCAATATCTGCCTAGGAAATCGCCTAGTGTTAATCTGCATCGCTATTTGTACTCGTTGTGAATACGCAGTCCACAAGAAGTAATTAGGTGTTTTAAAAAAAAAAATGTATATTACTTTTACTCAGGACATGCTAGCTGGCAACAAAGGATTCCATTCATTATGCTAAGCTAAGCTAGCGCCGATCCTGTCAAACTAAAACAATGCATGCACTGAGACAAAAATGCATTTGCCCACCTATCTAAACGTAGGAAAAGAAGGTGAATAAGCCCTATTTCAAAAAACGGTGGAGTGTTCCTTTAAGTTTTAGATTTCATTTACTCACAAGTTTTTAAACAGGTGAAAATCACTAATGAAGATGCAACATATTTAATATGTTGCATCTTCATAAGGGAATTTCACCTTTAATAATTAAAAAAATGTAAATGAATTGTGTGCCACAAAAATAGCTTTAATTATGGTATTCAATGAACATAAAAATAATGCTGTGAAAATGTCCACAATCACAAAGAAATTGGAATAGGAAACAATAGGAAATTGTATCCACAAGTTTTACAGAGGTTGTGTGGGAAGAACACAGATGTGTACAGTACTATTCAGATGGGTTTGAAAACAGTACATGTGTGAAGCGAATGTACTTAACTTTCCCAGGGAAAATTTGTTCCGTCTGGAAATTACTATTCTACATGGAGTACATTTCACATGTTTCGTACTGTTTTTTTTTTTTTAAATAATTAAACAATTTAAGTAAACGTCTTTTGAACTACATTTACATTGGCTGGATTTCCTGATACAAACCAGACTTGCAACCTTTAACAATTCCAGTGACATACAGAGAATAACAGTTGTGTTTGCTTTCTGAACTAGAAAAGAAAATTGTGGTGCAGGTTTGTGCTGGGAATTTGGTAGTGAGAGATTGTAAAGTTCAGCCTAAGTCATGTGATTGATCTTCCTATTTACGATGGCATCATGTGATGTGACTTCTCCATACGAGTTTCAACGTTCATCTGTGACACATTCAGTCAAGTAATGCCAAAGGCCACCTGGAATATGGTTGGACACCGCTCCTTATTTAGGACATTGTCATGTGTTTCTTTGTAATAATAGACACTCCTGGCAATTTCACTACATATCTTTATTTCATTCAGCAAATGAAACAGGATTCCTCCTGCTATTGTTTCCTCTTTGTCTGTGCCATACGGGTGCCTACCTGCTGCCACTTATTACCCTCAAATATTTACACTGGTGTTGCTTTGTATGTTTAGCCGGACCAGTGTAGTCATTAAAGTTGTTGACTAGCCGTGACGCCCATATATTCTACATTTGTACAGCTGACACATACATATTACTAAACATCCTTTACACTTTCTCAGTGGTGCAGTTCAGTACTAATTTACTTGGAATATTTACACAGTACGTTATCTGTGTGATGATGGCACGTCATTTTCTGATCGCTGACAAACCACACCTAATTACAACTCATTTTTTAAATTGAATATCTCTCTTTAATGCTCACCAACATCCTTTTTTACTTCTCTTATAAAACAGCATTTTCTTTCGGTGTACACTCTAAAAATAGATCAATCCAAAACAAATGTTTAATGGCAAACATGTTGAAGATTAGCTGATAGACTGTCGATTCATGAAATAAGCTGCTTTTGCTAACCTTGGAGGCTTGCCTTAAAGCAACTTTGCTCCATGACCTTAAATGGTTGTTTCAGATAACTGTGCGTTAACACCGCCGCCGGCGAGAGTGTCAAAGTGGCTGGAAGTCATTCATTTTCAATGCGAGTCAGTGGCGAGCTCCGGCGAGAAGAGTTGAAGTCCAATTGGAATGTAGAAGTCCTCCGCTTGTGAGGATTCCAGAGAACGCAGTCAAGTAATTCGATCTACGTCAGAGCGTCCCCGCATCTTTCTACGGTGTCGTTGGCAGGGCGGCGAGAGCGAATTTTGTCACTCTCGCCAGCGGCGATGTGAACACACAGTAAGAGAGACATCAAAAATGTACTCCAGGGTAGGGAAACATTGAATAGGCCATCAGAATTGGTCATTTTAATAACTGGATAATTTGAGAATGCAAATACATGATATGTCTTCTGTTCACTGTTTTTCACACTGACTTTTCCACTCTCTCACTGTCTCTCATCCCCAGCTGTGTGGCCTGGCCTTAATAGTTGTGGGGACATTGGTCCGTGTTTCATTCGTCAACACGGCCATCCTCAAAGAATACTCTGGCTCTCCTCTAGTAGTGATAATAGTGGGAGTCGTCATCTTCTTCATCGCATTCTTTGGCTGCTGTGGCGCTTGGAAGGAGAATCACTGCATGGTCACCACGGTAAGGATATGTGACAAATATTTGTGTTCTAGTGCATGGATTGGTATTTTATTTACAGTGATTCTAGTAGATGTGAACTAGTCATTGTTCAGACTTTTTTGCTAAGATAAAGGAAATGGTCTACTGGGTAGGGTTGCTTCAGCCATTTGTAAGGTCTTAAAGGTATAGCGGAGGATGTTTTACTTCCTGGTGGGTAACCTAAACTATTGGTCCTCCTAATTGTCAATCATTCTGGTCAATCAATCAAACTTTTCAAAAAGTGAAGAGTCTTATCTAAAATTTGGAAAGATCCTCCGCTATACCTTTAACATTTACACTAGGGGCTACTTAATTTGTTTGCACCATTTATTCTTAATGCTTAGCTAGTAGGTATAAGATCTTCATAAACAAATGCTTAGTCAGAGTATGACATGACATTTACCTTTATTGATTATCCAACTTAAAAATGTAAATAGGAGGTCATGCACTTCAGTTTTAACTTGTTAGGTTTGTTTTAATCTAATTTACCTCATGTGGGACCAACATTTCTGTAATAAATGCTGTAATCTCATTTGAATATATATATATATATATATATATATATATATATATAAATGCATCCACATCCCCCCCCCCCAATTTTTCCGGATTTTATCAAAAGTATTAACAAAAAGATTAATTTCATATAAATATTTCCAATTTGTCTATTATTATTATTTATTTTGATCTATTACTGATTTAATTATTTCCATATTTTATTGTACAATACATTTAAATATGTAAAGATAATAAAGATTCAGGAAGTACATTTTAAAATAATCAGGAGCAATAAATAAAACTAATAATAGATAATACTAATGCAATAAATAATAGTAATGTGCAAATTGACAAATGTTTATTTTATTATTAAAATCTGGCATGCATTGCGGTAGAGAAAATGAAAATTTTCATGAAACTGGAACCAGTGACAAGTAAATGTATAGGATTGTATATGTCAACTACTCTGAAATATTAAGTTTATATGTGGGGTTATGTTTTAAATAAGTTTAGTGGTGCAGCACACTAATATGTAGTATTGCCCAAGTAATTTAGTACACATATAAACACATTATTTCCAATAAGTTGCTGCTGATGCTTTTGTTTAAATGCTGACTGCTGTAAAACCGCTGTATGTCTGTTAATGCTGTTGACATGGTCAACACATCGCCAACAGGTTAAACCAGATTCCTTCTTACACAACACTTAATTTTAAGAATAGATATGTATCTGCATATATGACTGAAATGGAAAACAACCCAACACTGACCAGCTCTCAATAAAATCATTCAATTCTTTAAGATGTAATTTCTTGACTTGTCATTCCTCACTTTTATCATTCACCTCTCCTCTCTTTGTTTTCTCCTAGTTTGCTGTTGTTGTCTCCCTCATCATCATCATTGAAATTGGAATTGCCATTGCTGGATATGTCCTCCGCGCAAAAGTGAGTACTCTTCTAATTTCTACTTTATTACTATCAACCTGTTTTCCAGGACCATTTGGCTCCTAATAATCTCTGTGTTTCTGCAGCTGCCTGATGCTGCGGATAAAACCATCGAGTTCCTGATCGCAAAATACAACAACACAAAAGACGATCGTGACGCCGTCGATACTATGCAGAAGGGGGTTAGTAAACCCAAATCTATCACGTTTCGGAAAGTCCAAAAAGCCTGCTTGTCTGAACAAGGCCTGTGATCCTGCTCTGATTTCCATTTTCATGTGAATGACGCGTGTCTCGAGTCTCCCCAGCCTTGTTTGCTTATGCCATCTGTTGATGTTAAACTGACATCCTGCTTCCTCTTGTGCCGTCATGTGGCTAAACTTCAGTTTAGACCCTGTGGTGTACTTGCTCTCTACATTTTTGAATGGTTTTTAGTTCAGTGAATCCATTCTGCTGGATCATATGGTCTCTTTAGGTGATCTCTGCTTTTGAAGGGAAATGTATTAATGGATTCACTCTATGTAAAATGATGTGTTTATTTGTTTCTGTGTTGTAATTTAATTTAGGGCTGTCAAATAGATTAAAATAACTACGTTTTGCCATTTAAACAATCAGCTCTTTTTTTATATACACACACCAGACAGTGTATTTTAAATTGACTGAATATGAATTTATGTCTTTCTTATAGCTCAAGTGCTGCGGAGGAAACTCCTCTGAAGATTGGGTGAACTTCAGCGCCACTCACAAATCGGTCCCAGACTCCTGCTGTATAAATGTCACCAAGGACTGTGGTATTGGAGCTCTTGGCGATACCAAAAAAATCTACACAGAAGTAAGAAACTCTTTGTTCTTTGTCATTGAAATAGTACACTAGGTTTTGGCTACTTGACTCTTCTGTACTGTGGCATTTTCACACAGTCTAAAAACATTAAAAACATTTTTTTTTTTATAACGTTCAAAATGTTTGGACAGAACATGTGAGACACTAGAGACTAAGACTTTGTGTTTGTTTAATACAGGGATGTAAAGCCGCTTTGGAGAAATTAATAAAGGATAACATTCTGTGGTTTGCTGTGGGAGCTCTGGTCGTTGCGTTTGTGCAGGTGAGACCTGTAATTTTGTTTTACCTGTTGTCTGCACACAAGAACGTCAGTGCAAACTCCCCTTCTTCGTTCACTGATCATTTTTTTTTGTTTTTTGTAGGTCACGGGGGTTGTGCTGGCCTGCATTCTGATGCGAGCCATCCGCAGCGGCTATGAGGTCATGTGATCACATCCAGTCACTTAAAGCTTAAAGACTACTCAGTTTTTTTTTTTCTTTTTTTTTAACCATTATATAAATGCAAATTATTTTCCCTCTTGCTGTGTAAGTTGACAATACACATTTTCACTGAGAGTGAAATACATATGATATCTTTTTCTATGACTAATCCAGTAGATTAGTCTCCTGTTAAGTCTGATTTATTCTTAAGTATTCTGTCTTTACTACCATGTTGATATTCCTTTGGGTTATAGGACAACAATGAATTACTGAAATGCCAAATTTTATACATTTACAGAACATCGTCAAATAAAAGAAAGAAATGTTCTAAACAAGTTTGTCCTATTTAAGTTAATTTTATTATATTTGAGTTACTTGCTACAACTGTAGTTTCTGAATCAGTGCTAGGTTGATAAGGGATGCAAACAGAGACCATTAAGTTTGAAGTCTTTTAATAGAAGTTCTGATATTTTCACGTTGCGTTGACTATGTACTATCATACTTTTCAGTGACATGTTAACACTGAACCAAACAGCATTCTATTTATATATAAAATACAAAATAATGCAACACATTTGGCAACATAAAAAAGATAACAGCATGTATTGCACCGTGTTTATAGCTGTGTTCTTAAGTAAAAAGGCACCTGTTAAAAGGCTGAATAAGATCATTTTAGAATCTGACAAAACATAACTTTAATGCTTTGACCAAACAGCCCAGTGCACACAGCAAACAACTTCTTATTAGATAGAACAAATAACAAGGTGCAATAATCTTTGTGTAATTTTGGGATCTCAAAAATAAATATTAACATAAACTTATTTAAAATGAGTATATGCGGCATTATAGAACTTAGCTTCATATATTAAAGAATACACTTTATCTCCAGTATCCAGGCTTTGTAAACCTCTTTCCAGTTTTAACATCGGATTTAAACCATAAAAACTGGGTTGCTTTACATATTAAACGTCCCAATAGTGATTGTTTGTCTTACTAATACACAAGAAAAATGAACAAGATAGGTGATACTTGTCCTTGGTTCAGTGCTGATTTTAAACGTATACAAAATGCCACAAAACATTTCACAAATGATTGTGCTCCACGAACAACTATATTTAGAATGAATGTCTCAAGACCAATGAGCTTTAATTCCAAATGGATGCATTTGGCACATGTTCAGTGTGCTTTTTGTAGCGTGATCTCAGTGTATTGTTTTGCAGTGTATTGTCACCCTGTCTCTATGGAAGAAAAATGAATGAAATTATTCCAGAATCTCAATTGCATCTTTCAATGACAATGTCTCTCCTGTCTGTTCCTCACTCAAGTAAACAAAATCTCCAAAAAACAAATTTAAAGCACAGCACATTTAAAATGGAATTATTCAGAAACATAAAATTCCTTTGATTACAAAAGTAACATAACTAAGCCAAAGGACTGGTATAATAAAGCTTGTGTTGCGCTGCTTCAATTTGCATACAAGATTATTTTGTTCCCATGGTGCATTTTGGGTGTGGTGGTGGAGTCATCTGCTTCCTCTCGAGGTCAGTGACGTTGGTGTTTAGGGTAGTTTACAGTGAGCAGTACCATACAGTGCAGATAGAGGGAGGTCTCTGACTCTGATCAAACAGGAAGGAAACGCAATGCCACAATGAATGTGCGACACAATTGTCATGTCAATAGTTTCAAAAGCAAAACAATGGTTTACTCTGTAATATTTTTCATGCCATTAAACAAAAACTCATAGTGACCCATTAAAAATGATTCATTCATCACACTGCATTGCATTGTGGGATACAGTATCCAGGGCAATGCACTGTGTTGTAAACTAGACATTTTGTCAAATGGTTATTGCATACAGCAAATTTACATACAGTGCACAGTATACACACTGCATAAATGGTAATCTTGCATTCACACCATGTCGGAATTACCGTAATTATGAGATTCAGATTTGTAAAGTGTTCCCCAAATTGTACCACCTGACCACTGAAAAAGTCACATGGATGGAACCATTCCAAATGGTGGTGGCTTCAGCAGAAAAATGTAGTTTAGTAGTTAAGTCAATTTCTGTTTAATAATTCCTTTAATTGACTATTGATAATGTCTTACAAATGCCAGATTAATCTAAAAATAATTGAAAGACATACAATACAGTTTGAACGCAATATAATATATATATGAACGCAATATAAGCATAGTATGCTAGCACTCTCTTGTGAACATAGCTTTGATTTCATGGCCTACGTACCTTTGAGATGTGTTGAGAACTGCAACCACTGTGTGAGCCATTCCCGGCACTGTGCGGGACTCAGAAGCTCTGGATTCAGCCCTCTCACGTAACATGCCTAGGAGACGTGACGGAAAAGTGACACATTATCCTTCAAAAATCACAAAATAAAGGCTGCTGACAGAATGTAATGGGCAAAATAAGTAGCGACCTCTGACCTCTCTGAGCTCTGTGTCGTTTAACTGATGCAAGCCTAATTGAACAATGCTGCGGTCAAGCTGCATGAGCTCTAAGGCATGACTGTTCAAGCGTCGACCAATCCAGAAGCCTGGGAGGCGGGGCGTCAGGAACAGCAATGGACAGAGGTGTCTCTGCAAATATATTTATATGTTTGCATTTAGCAGACTTAAAAAAGGAACAAAAGCAATCTGTCAAAGAGACAATGTAATATTCAGTCAGGTTTATTAGACAACTAGATTAGGAAGCAAGCTATAAAAGTTGTTTTTGTTTACAATTTAAAGACATTTTTAAGTCATGATGAAACGGAAGTAGAGACAGAGCTTTTCTTCCATTATGTGGCGTACATCTAAGTGTAACGGATTATCGAAAAAAGGTAGGGACTAGGTTCTATGCATCGTTGTTGATTGGATTTTGAGATTTGCACTGAAGGCAGATGAACGTAAGCTAGCAGAGGAGGGGTTTAAGTGGACTAAGGGTACATGTACGACAATGATGTACTAAAAACGGAAAAGTTTCCTTTGCATTTTACATTTTTTTGCATACAGACAACAACGTTGTCAAAAGGATCCCCGTTCACCCGGAGCCGCAAAAAACGACAAACAGCGCTGTATTAAGCATGACAGGACAGTATTTGTCGATGTTGCCTTGTAAAGAAACACTACGCGCCAATAGACTGAACACATAATATGCATTCGCATGATGTCACCGTTTTCACAAATTCATGCTTTTATAGTTTACATGGAGACGATAATGGTATTGTTTTTAAAAACTTGCATTTTCACCATTGTCGTGTAATTGAACGGCCAAAACGCATAAAAAGTTTTCCGTTTTTAGTTGAAATTGAGTCGTCTAAACGCCCCCTAAAGGACTGGGGAGGTCCTGCAAATGTCACCAGAGAGAAGTCTTTTGTTTTCACCTGAAGGTCCAGTTGACTAGATGAATGAAACATGCACAGATGAATTGTTCACAATACGATTTATAACATACATTTAGGAAATAGTTTTAAAAACTTTTAAAATGCAATTCATGGTGCGGCTGGCTGATTATTTGGAGCTCACCATCTGATCTGCATACATTTTCTTGATACCTAAGGGAGGTCCGGAGAACAATGTTCTCACTGCGTGGACATCAGACACTACAGGATGGACTCCATGTCGCACCTGCAGACACATATTTATATTTATTATAAAGTCAACATCTGAATAAAACAACTCAAAAAGGCTATGATTATACACATGAGTAATATCATGACTTAGTTCAGGCTACCTTACTGCAGAGCTCCATGAGGCGGCTTTTAAGTCGGCTGTCTTGGACAGAAGAGGACGTGCTCTCCAGCCCCTTTACTATAGGCCAGTGGTGCTGTGCCCTCTGGGAGTGGTACACCCTCTGAAACTCCACCAGCTGCTGTGGGGTCCAGAAGTGCCGGATCAGAAGCTGGCGAGGATATAAGTACCTAGAGGGCAGAATTGTGGAGGAAAACAGAAGCAAAACAACACCCTCCATTCAGTATGGCTATACAACAATTGTTATTATTATTCAAAATAATTTTATTTCATTATTATTAAAATTAAAAAAATTAAATCAATAAAGAAATATTACACTGCAATAATACTATAAAATAAAAAGCAGAATATTTAATAATAATTATTATAATAATAAACATTAATATTACAAATATTTTTCTTTTCTTATTAAAATGTTAAACATTAAACAAATCATTAAAGAAATATTACTATTGCAATAATACTGTAAAATAAAGAGCAGAATATTTTATAATTATAACTAACTATTTTTATTATTATAATATTTTATTATTACATTTTAAAAATTAAATCAATAAAAAAACTATTGTACTGTAACATTAAAAGCGTATTTATTAATGATAATGAATTTATTTTAAAACACATCCATTTTTCCCTTGGATTTACACTCTTCACATCCCTGAGGATGAACGGATTATTGAATCAATGAATGGAAGAGTGACAGATAATAAAGCAAACATTTAATACTCAATATTCATCAATCAGTATCAAAGATACAGAAATACTTCATAATTGCAAAAAACACAGAAGTGTTACATGATAAATACTCACATTAGGATAAAGACCAGATAGTTGGCGAAAGGAGGTACTGATATGATGACCAAGGGAATGGCTTTGATTAAGTCCCTGCGGACCTGAAAGCAACACATAAAAAATGACATTTTAATAAAACTTACGACAGCAATATATCCCGTAAATGTCTGCTTCAGTTCTTCAACCCACCTGCCTGAGTTTCTCCAAATCACGGTAAGGCACATTCTGGTGCTCTACGCTGTCACTGAACATGCGAGTCATGATTCTTCTCACTTCTTGAGCATCTTGAAACAGGAGCCGGAACCCTTTATACAGAAACACAAAACCTATATCACAACACATCTCCCGGAGATGGTTTGAGGTTTAATAATCCAGTAATAATTTTAAATATACCTTTCATAAAAGTGTGATAGAGAGCATAAAAGCGAGGAAAGCGCCGCTGCAAGAATCTCTCATACTTCTCATTGACCCACTTCAGCCTGGACACAATGCTTCCACCAATTCCACGTCTTGCTTGTGAAGGTGAGTAGTGTCTAACAAACCACAAACTACTAGACAGACAGAAATAAATATAAATAAATAGATAATAAAAGATGATGTGTTGCTGTCACAACAGGGCAGGGAATGTACTGTATTTCCTGATTAACCCAATGCATTTTATTCTATTTCTACAAAAACTAAAGGGAGAATAGACTATGAGAAATACTTAATGTTGTCTAGTACTATTTATCATATTCAGACTCATTTTATAACGACTAATCTACATGCAAACTCTCCTAGCTAAGGGAGTATGCCTTCAAATGATCGATGCCTATAAATGATAATTTATATGAACTTATTATAAATAGTACCTGGATTTTGTGGAAGCCAATCTAGGTGTGCAGAGACTTGCTTTGACCCCGACAGGTTGTTTTCCATACAGTAAGATCACAGAAGCCCCGCGACATACCCCTCTACAGGACAGCGCCATCTTGGACTGAGCAGCTGACAGTTTTACGTGGGCGTGTCTTCAGAGAATGGAATGCGGATGCGGCACTGTGATTGGCTGCTGCAATAACCACATAAACAGTAACCAATGCGCACCAAGTTTTTTTTTTTTTTGTCGTTGACCGGAGTATTTGTGTGATAGGAGTCTTTATTTCAAAACTGATGATGAGCAAAAAACAAGCACACTAATGAGGTTTATCACTTATAACACATAGCCTAATGATAACCAATATCTTACAGATTAATGAGGTAATACTTTTTGGCTGAAACCTAAGACTTTTAAAAAAGAACTCACCACACTAAAAAAAAAAAGTTCTCCCATTTGTAGCCATCTAATTTAACTTAGTTAAATATTTGAATTGTTTTATTTGTATTTTATATAAACCCGTTTAGGTATATTTTTGTTTGTTTCATGTCTGAATTTGGAAATACAGTATTGACTATAGTACATAATTATGACATTAATACAATAATGATGAAACATATTAAGGCTTTAAGTAGAGCATTTAAATTTAGAGTTAAGGTTCCATTAGAATTTTAAATCAATTGAAGACTGTTTTGTGATGATCATAATTTTTTTTTTTTGCCTGGCCAGTCAGATAAGGTATTTTCACTGTGGAGAAGCAAAGGACTGACCATGATTAATAGTCCAGTCATTTTAAGCCAAAATGGGGGTCAACCTTGAACAAATTGCAACAGAAGCAAACTCAACTGATTTTGTATCCTCAATATGTCCTGAGTAAGGAAAAAAAAGTCCCGAAGAATCCCATTAGGGGAAAGTTTCGAAAAGACCCAAATATATCCTATTCATCATACGCCTATTCATTCTTTCTCTCACGTGAATAGGGTAAACATTTTAACCTTTAGATATCATCATGAAAATTACTGAGTTGATTACTTACATCAAGACAAACAAAAAATGTATTACAAGTTTTTTTAAATTGTTTGTTAACATGGACAAACGGTGCATAATCTAATTACGTATGTGCTAATTTGCATAAATACCACAACAGATCTAAACATTGGGTATAGCCAGGTGAAAATGTTTTGTTGAATCTTGTTGACACATAACAGTAAAATACTTAATATTAAGGTCTGAATGGAACCCATTTAGGCTACCCATGAGCATTAATACACTAGAGGCAGGAAGAAGTACTTTAAACCAGCCTTTATTCTTATTGCAGAGATGGGGTTTGGGGCTGGGTCCGTGGGACTGTTTCTGGGGATTCACTTTTTATTTTGCCTATGTCTTCTGCATTCTCCTTACCATTGTCTCCTGTTCTTCCCTCAGACTCGTCCCCCAGAAACAGTCCCACAGACCCAACCTCAAACCCAATCTCTTAAAAATTAATAAAGGCTGGTTTCTAAAGTATTTCTTCCTGCCTCTAGTGTATTAATGCTCATGGGTAGCCTAAATGGGTTCCATTCAGACTTTAACATTAAGTATTTTACTGTTATTATGTGTCAACAAGATTCAACAAGACATTTTCACCTGGCTAGACCCAATGTTTAGATCTGTGGTGGTATTTATGCAAATTAGCACATACGTAATTAGATTATGCACCGTTTGTCCATGTTAACAAACAATTTCAAACTTGTAATACATTTTTTGTTTGTCTTGATATAATCAACTCAGTAATTTTCATGGTGATATCTAAAGGTTAAAATTTTTACCCTATTCACGTAAGAAAAAGAATGAATAGGCGTATGAATAGGATATATTTGGGTCTTTTTCGAAACTTTCCCCTAATGGGATTCTTCGGGACTTTTTTTTCCCTTAATCAGGACATATTGAGGATACAAACTCAGTTGAGTTTGCTTCTGTTGCAATTTGTTCAACATTTTTTCATAAAATGACTGGACTATAAGGACTTCTATATTGATGGAAAATTTGCCACTTTCGAGCACTTGTATAAAACCTTTGATCTTTCCCAATCACAATTTTTCCGATATTTATAGGTGCGCCACTACATTAAACATTCTTTTACTGAGTTTCAGGAGTTACCTCAGGATCATTATCTGTATGATCTTTTTGGTCAACCCCCTAATGCCAAACAGTTGGTGACTCGGTTTGTTTCTTTGTTTGCATCTCATTTTTCAGTCTCTTCAGATCACATCAAAGCAGCATGGGAAAATGATAGCGGAATTAATATCTCAAACGAGATTTGGGAAGAAGGACTGAAGCGAATCCATACCTGTTGTTAATGCAAGATTACCACTTATTCAGTTTAAAGTGTTGCATAGATTGTCAAATCTAAAAACTTAATAAAATGTACCCTTCAGTTTCCCCGTTATGCGACAGATGCAAGAGCTCTGATGCTCATACTTTTTGGTTTTGTCCTGACCCAATACTGTAAAACTCGACGTACATTCACATCACATGTTAATGCAGCGGTAGAGTTACACCAGGGGTCGGCAACCCGCGGCTCTAGAGCCGCATGCGGCTCTTAAGCGCCGCCCTAGTGGCTCCCTGGAGCTTTTTCAAAAATATGAAAATGGAAAAAATATTTTTTCTTTTAATATAATTTCTGTAGGAGGAAAAACATGACAAACATTCTTAACCCTTTCGCACGTACGATCACATCGGTCGGTGTGATTAGAACGGTCAGTGCATCACGTGATCAACTGCTAAATTCAAATGTGCTCTCGCGCGTTGGCTGGCGCTGAGCCAGAGACAGGCGCGCTCAGAGCTGTCATATAACACAACTTTTCAGTGTTTTCAACCACATAATGTTTATTTTAGGTTTCAGACATATAATACTAAAAAAAAAAATACATTTAGAGTTTGTAAAATACATACTGATGTTAAAGGAAGAGGCAATAATAACCATTTCCATTATAATTAGACACGTTTTATTCATATTAGATACACATTGTGTAAGTAACTTTAAAGTTTACTCTATTCTTCTCCCATTTCACCAGCCACTTACTTTTATGTATTTCGGGAGAAGTGGATGAATTCACGTGTTGTAAATCCAACAGATCCGACAGCTCAACTAACGCGATCGTTATAAAGGTGTTTAAACAACAAAACGCTTCCACTTATGGGGCGCCGTTTGTAAAGCGGCTCACGCTGAAAATAACAGCAACATTTTGTCACATTTAGCTTCAAACAATGTTAAAAAAACTGGTATGAATTTTTGATGGTCACTTTTTACCACATTTACAACAATATTTGTCAACTTAGAGATATTTTAAATAGTTAAATCTAAATATTAAATGTTACACCTAAATGTTAAATATTAAATCTAAATGCTAAATCTAAATCTAAATGTTAAATCTAAATCTAAATGTTAAATCTAAATCTAAATGTTAAATGTTAAATCTAAATCTAAATGTTAAATCTAAATATTAAATCTAAATCTAAATGTTAAATCTAAATGTTAAATCTAAATCTAAATGTTAAATCTAAATATTAAATCTAAATCTAAATGTTAAATCTAAATGTTAAATGTTAAATCTAAATCTAAATGTTAAATCTAAATATTAAATCTAAATCTAAATGTTAAATATAAATGTTAAATCTAAATCTAAATGTTAAATCTTAATGTTAAATCTAAATCTAAATCTAAATGTTGAATCTAAATCTAAATGTTGAATCTAAATGTTTTGGGTGAAACTAAATATTTAACTAATATGCAAATTCAAAATGCCGGAAGTGGCAAAATAAAAGCTCGAGGTGGTCAGTGTGTGTTTATAGCATGGTTTATAGTGTCAAATAATGAATAAAAACCATCTCATAATAATAACTATAATATAACGATAATAACTTCCTAAAATAATAAACACGTTTGGAGAAACTGTAGAGTATCGTGATGAGAGTAATGACATGACATTCAGTCAAAGTGAGACCCCTAGTGGCTGGCTATTATGGCTACAGGTCATAAGTCCCGCACTTTTCATAAAAGTGACACTAGCCAACTCTTCAAATACAGTTTCTCCAAACGTGTTTATTATTTTAGGTAGTTATTATCACGATAATCTATGTCCAAGAGTCCATTTCCTCGGATGAGATGGTTTTTATTCGTTATTTGACACTATAAACCATGCTATAAACACACACTGACCACCTCGAGCTTTTATTTTGGCACTTCCTGTTACCGGCATTTTGAATTTGCATATTAGTTAAATATTTAGTTTCAACCCAAACATTTAGATTCAACATTTAGATTTAGATTCAACATTTAGATTTAGATTCAGATTTAACATTTAGATTTAACATTTATATTTAGATTCAACATTTAGATTTAGATTTAGATTTAACATTTAGATTTAACATTTAGATTTAACATTTAGATTTAGATTTAACATTTAGATTTAACATTTAGATTTAGATTTAATATTTAGATTTAACATTTAGATTTAGATTTAACATTTAGATTTAACATTTAGATTTATATTTATATTTAACATTTAGATTTAGATTTAACATTTAGATTTAGATTTAGCATTTAGATTTAATATTTAGATTTAACATTTAGATTTAGATTTAACATTTAGATTTAGATTTAACATTTAGATTTAGATTTAGCATTTAGATTTAATATTTAACATTTAGGTGTAACATTTAATATTTAGATTTAACTTTTTAAAATATCTCTAAGTTGACAAATATTATTGTAAATGTGGTAAAAAGTGACCGTCAAAAATGCATACCAGTTTTTTAAACATTGTTTGAAGCTAAATGTGACAAAATGTTGCTGTTATTTTCAGCGTGAGCCTCTTTACAAACGGCGCCCCATATCCACTTGCATATATTTGACAATCGGAATATCAGATATTTCATGCCATATCTAACAAATTTGTGAATATTTTGAATAAAAAAGGAAAAATGACATAAAAGCAGATCATCATTCATTCAGCTCTGTTGCTGCTGCGGTGTGTCACGTGACACGCAATGACGCGTCACCATGGAAACCATAAAGTGACATTCTAAATAATGGTCGCCTTGAAAAACTCATGCAGGGGGGAATCAGTAGAATACTGAATACTGTTAGTCAGAATATTTTAAACTGACGTGTGAAAGGGTTAAAGTTTTTCAACGTTGTAAACATAATACACGAATAAATAAATCGAAACATAATACATTAAAATGATAATGGAAGTTAAACTTAAAGCACGATTGTACAGCAGATTAGTCACGTGGTGCGTCATTCTCTCCAGGATGTGCTGCAGGGAAAATAAACATTTAATAATGAATGCTCATTATGTATTTGTAGCCTACTTATCATTTTGATACTAGGGGGCTAATAAAGCTAATATAGACACTTACAGCATGTGTTGCCTTCATTATAAGGCTTATAAGGCTTTTAATTTTTTGCGGCTCCAGACAGATTTTTTTTTTTTTTCGGTCCAATATGGCTCTTTCAACATTTTGGGTTGCCGACCCCTGAGTTACACTCACACTGCACGTATTCGCAATCACAAAAGTTCATGCTCGTGCTTTAAAGCTTTGCCGGGTAAACATTCTAACATGATGTACTTTTTCTGAGCATTTAACGTTACGCCCGAAGCGCGCGAACAGTAAACTGGATTTTTGTTGGGTCAGACCATCTGCTAGCGATGGGAGGGCTGAGACTGAGAGAGCTACATGGAGCTACATGGAAAATATGCACCAAACAAGCCACTTTGAAATTTTTCTGTCGTGTCGAAGTTTTCTTGAATACAAACGTTGGGTGACCCTCCCCCTAGACTAAAAAAAGTTGGATGACGCTCCCCTCAACAAAGGATAAAAAGATATCACCCTATTTTCCTCCGGTGGTCCATTCCATAAATACCGAACGGTCCCTAAAAGCAATTGATTGACAATCTCAATTGATTGCAGGCAGCAGGTAAGCACGCGCAATTCCTCAAGACTACAAAAAAGTTGTAAGTTAAGAGCTTTTAGACTACGAAAGTATTTCCAGTTTTGTTTTTTGTTTTTAAATGCGAATGTTTTTGTTTTAAATTCACTGACTTTTGGCCTCGCTTTTTCCCAAGTGGTTTGACCGTCCTGCTCAGCACGTGCCGCTTTTCTACTGATTAGTGTGTGTTGCTGGTGTTTTATTTGGTTTAATTTCACATTTGGCGTGTTTCCTTTAGGGTGCCATTTTTATCAGAGCTAACGGAAGACGCAAGGCCACAACCACCCAGACCTCCAGAGGACGCAAGCATGGCCACTTATAGATTCGGAAGTAGCGTTGGCCCGTCTGGAGTAAACTCTGAAAATCAGCCGCGCAGCTGGAATGAACAGAGCGGTAATTTAATAGTTGGACTTGCTATATCACTACGTTTACATGGACAACAATATTCCGATATTATTCCTGATTACATCAATCCGGATGAAGTTATACTCGAAGTAAACACAAATCGAATTAAGACAGTTTGAGTATTCGCATTTTAGGCGCATATATTAAAATACGTCACGCTATTAAAATTAGTGTGCGAGTTTTCGCCGCATTTGGCGACAGGATATAACAAGGGATCATAGCTTCAGAATTTGTATCCGCCCTCGCCTATTTGCACGAATAGAATGACAAATAATGAACTGCACTTGAAGCTTTCGTACAATAAAAAACCTAAAACTGTATATGGCATTAATCGATCTAACGTTATGTTATAACATGTAAAGCGGGAACATGAAAGGAATATTCTAAAAGCAGTTCATAAACACCTTAATCAGAATATTATCTTATTCAGAATAAGGCCAATAATTAGATTACTGCTGTCCATGTAAATGCTGGTAAGTCACATTAATCAATTTATCAAAATTGATCATATGCTTCTTTTGAAAGCAAATAAGTACAGTTTCTATGTTGCATTTGATGGCACATCTTGTTTCCAAAGCTTATGGTGAAGACGCTTGCACTGATGATGCCGACCCCAACAGGATTGTGCAGTGCCCATATGACAAAAACCACCAGATCAGAGCCTCTCGCTTCCCTTATCATGTTCTCAAGTGCAGGAAGGTCGGTGATGGCACGGGAAACGTTCTTCATTTGTTTCATGCATTTATTTTACTTCTGCCTTGGTTTGTTTTAACTTTATACGTCTACTTAATTTGTTTCAGAACCACCCCAAACTGGCCAGTGAGCTGAAGACCTGCCCCTTCAATGCCAGACACTTGATTCGCAAGCATGAGTTGTCTCATCACATATCAAACTGTGAGGACAAGAGGTCTCTGAATGCTGAAGAGGGTTAGTGTTGCATGTGTGAATGTGACCCTCTTGTCGTTGCAATCCAGTAAGACTTTCGTTCATCTTCGGAACACAAATGAAGATCCTTTTAATGAAATTTGAGATCTTTCTGTGCACTAGCGGCGCCAGGAAACTGGATGGGCCAGTTAAAATAAGCCCAAAAAAAACGGGTTCCCTTCATCTCCGTTTCAGCGCTTTTCTGCGGCACTGAGGACAGCGACTCACTAGCCTACCTGAATTTAATGCGTAATTATCATAGGTTTGCTGCTTTTTTTTAATACAATTACAATTTAATTTTAATTTATTGTTTAATAAAATTATAGGCCTCTTATTTTTAGTTTATTAAAGGTGCATTAAGCAAGTCTCTGAGTTTTTGCAGAACTATGCCCCCTCTGGCGGCAAGCGAAACTGCAACCAGAGGTGTGCACGCTCACGGACAAAAGTTTTCTTTTTTTTTCTTTTACGTGGAGTTTGCGTTGGTGTTTGAAATGAACTATAAGCAGGTCTCTTACAATCCATCTTCTACGGAGAATGCCGGCGAATACTCAAACCTGCCAGGCATAGCTATGTGAGCGTGCCGTGAACGCGCATGACGTCATGCCCAGTCTAAAATTCCGGCCCGAATCCCTCTTATTTATTTTACTTTACAGGATTATAGAGACAATCTCAGTGATCAGAGAAGGGCTCATTCAGCCCATCAGGCAATTGTTTAAGCATGTATGGGTTAGAAAATGGGTATTTTTAACATGAAAAGTTGCTTAATGCACCTTTAACAGCAACAACAGCTGTAAAGATGAAGTTGACGATCGCCATCTCCGTATAGTGAACGCGCCTATAGAGAGAAATGCACATCATGGATTACATAATCAGAGAGTAGCCTTTTTCTTTTCGTTTTAAATAGTTAAAGACATTTCAAGCTTTCTTAAAGGGCACCTATTATGCAAAATTCACTTTTACATGGTGTTTGAACATAAATGTGTGTTGGCAGTGTGTGAGCAAAACCACCCTAGAATGATAAAAATCCACCCAGTAGTTTTTTTACTATCTCAATAAATCATAAGCACTGTCTCAGAACGCCCTGTTCTAGATTTCCCTCACTGTGACGTAGAAATGAGCTAAGCCCCACCGACGTGATTTGATTGACATCTGGTTTTGGCATAGACCCCGCCCTCTGTGATCTGCATCCTCCATTGTTTCAACGACAGCCGGTAATGTCTCCTAAGAAGTGTAGGTGTTCTGTTGTGGGATGTAAGAATGGACATACTAGTCTTCACTGACATCAGAGCCACTGAAAACGCAGCGGATGGATTTTATTTATGAAGAAAAGGCACCACTTAAACTTCCTAAATACGAGATTCATTTTCTGACTGACTGTTTAGTGAAATAGGGTCAAAGTTAATCCTCAAGTGTGGATCGTTGCCTACAGTTCGCGATCCAACGTCACCTCCAGAAGAAGTAAGTGTATTTTATGATTTATGAGCAAATAGTCATTTCAATCGATGTCAGCCAGTTCAACAACAAATGCGTCTAAAGCTATTTATTGTCGTCGTCATAGGATGTCTCAACAAACAACGTCAGACAGTTTTATGTCACGTAGGCATTTTTTTTGCAGCATTTACAAATGTAAATAAATTAAGGTCTGCTCTATCTCCATAGACCAGGGGTCGGCAACCCGCGGCTCTAGAGCTGCATGCGGCTCTTAAGCGCCGCCCTAGTGGCTCCCTGGAGCTTTTTCAAAAATATGAAAATGGAAAAAATATTTTTTGTTTTAATATAATTTCTGTGGGAGGAAAAACATGACAAACATTCTTAACCCTTTCGCACGTACGATCACATCGGTCGGTGTGATTAGAACGGTCAGTGCATCACGTGATCAACTGCTAAATTCAAATGTGCTCTCGCGCGTTGGCTGGCGCTGAGCCAGAGACAGGCGCGCTCAGAGCTGTCATATAACACAACTTTTCAGTGTTTTCAACCACAATGTTTATTTTAGGTTTCAGACATATAATACTAAAAAAAAAAAAAAATACATTTAGAGTTTGTAAAATACATACTGATGTTAAAGGAAGAGGCAATAATAACCATTTCCATTATAATTAGACACGTTTTATTCATATTAGATACACATTGTGTAAGTAACTTTAAAGTTTACTCTATTCTTCTCCCATTTCACCAGCCACTTACTTTTATGTATTTCGGGAGAAGTGGATGAATTCACGTGTTGTAAATCCAACAGATCCGACAGCTCAACTAACGCGATCGTTATAAAGGTGTTTAAACAACAAAACGCTTCCACTTGCATATATTTGACAATCAGAATATCAGATATTTCATGCCATATCTAACAAATTTGTGAATATTTTGAATAAAAAAGGAAAAATGACATAAAAGCAGATCATCATTCATTCAGCTCTGTTGCTGCTGCGGTGTGTCACGTGACACGCAATGACGCGTCACCATGGAAACCATAAAGTGACATTCTAAATAATGGTCGCCTTGAAAAACTCATGCAGGGGGGAATCAGTAGAATACTGAATACTGTCAGTCAGAATATTTTAAACTTACGTGTGAAAGGGTTAAAGTTTTTCAACGTTGTAAACATAATACACGAATAAATAAATCGAAACATAATACATTAAAATGATAATGGAAGTTAAACTTAAAGCACGATTGTACAGCAGATTAGTCACGTGGTGCGTCATTCTCTCCAGGATGTGCTGCAGGGAAAATAAACATTTAATAATGAATGCTCATTATGTATTTGTAGCCTACTTATCGTTTTGATACTAGGGGGCTAATAAAGCTAATATAGACACTTACAGCATGTGTTGCCTTCATTATAAGGCTTATAAGGCTTTTAATTTTTTGCGGCTCCAGACAGATTTTTTTTTTTTTTTTTGGTCCAATATGGCTCTTTCAACATTTTGGGTTGCCGACCCCTGCCATAGACAGTAGGCTATATAAACGTCTATCTCCCTCCCCTTAAGAAAAAAATAAATAAATCGTTTGTACTTAGCAAACGTTATCTCAGGTGTGTGTGTGTGTGTGTGTGTGTGTGTGTGTGTGGTTTCAAAAAATTGCGCGAACGTTATCACAGTTCGTGTGTGTGTGTTTGTTGCACATCCATAATGGCAAAGGGGACGCGATTAAAACTTTGTAAGTACATTAATGTATCAAATAACCATTCCGAGACGTTTAGTCCATTCTCATTCCTGTTTATTCTGTGCCGGAGTCTCTTCATCATCTGGGTCCAGCAGCAGGGCGGGGATATGCAGCTCATTTACATTTAAAGTGGTAGACGCCAAAACAGCTCTTTTTAAAACAGGCCCCAAAAATGACATTTTCAAATGGTTATAATAAATTAACTGTGGGGTATTTTGTGCTGAAACTTCACAAATGCCTTCTGGGGACACCCAAGACCAATATTACATCTTCTAAAAAGGGGCATAATAGGTGCCCTTTAAGATATATTTCATGTCTGTGAGGCATACGTTGAGTTTCGTTACGTTAGGATGAGATGCGCTCCTGTTCACGAGCAATGTCACTTGCATTGCTCGTGAACAGGAGCGCATCTCATCCTAACGTAACGAAACTCAACGTGCGCGGCGCCTCCATGATTTTATTGTCTGCTTTATTTGCTTCTTATTAAATCCAGGCAATTGGTTGATAAAAAAATTATTAAAATTAAGATACAATTTATACAAAACGAAATTCACTTAAAGGCTTTCTACAAGACAAAAAGTGGTCAAAATCATGTCTGACCCACATCTCTCGATATATTGCGCATCCTGTCTTACTCGTGCGGTTTACTTTTCATAATCAACATAGATAAAAAATTACATTATAATATTTTAACAAATATGAAACTAAATGAGCTTATTTAATGGCTACAACACATAGTAGGCCTACAGACTCTCTATTTGTACAAATTGCTGCACATTTATTTTATTCTGAATTTTGCACGCATAAGTTGAAAGGCATTTGTTGGCATGCATAGTAAAACATACCTGCAACATTTATCAAGTTCACTGATAATTATGCGTTATTAATTATTATCTTAATGAATAATATAACAAGGATGAAGCATGTAAACTGCGTTGTTTGTTTAGAATGGAATGGATCGCAAATAGATCCGAATGAAGAAACGTACAAGACCATAGTAGAAAATGGATGGGCCCGGACCTAAAATCGGGCCCAATGGTAGCGCCGCGGCTGTTTCTGTCCCTCCATTGGCTGCTACACAACTACCACTTTTGACGCTTCAAAAAGTTCATAAAGAGATTGTAAAACTAATCCATATCAATTGAGCGGTTAAGTCCAAATATTCTGAAGAGACACGACAGATTTATATGATGAACGGATTGAATTTAAGCTTCAATTCACAAAAACATTCATCAACTCACACATCAGTTGTGGGAAACGGAAGCTCAAGCATGTTCGCTTGACGTGCGAGAACCAATGAGGTTCATTCTCGTGTTACGCAGCACGTTTGAGCTCCAGCAAGAACCAATGAGGTTCATTCTCGTGGTACGCAGCACGTTTGAGCTTCAGGAAGAACCAATATGTGCATAGAACCAATATTGAGCATTATGTTTATGTTTTCTTATCAGTGTTTAAATGTGAAAAGCCTAAATTTAATCTGTTTATCATATAAAGCGATCAAGTCTCCAGAATATTTGGACTAAACCGTTCAATTTATACGGATTAGTTTTACAATCCCTTTAGGAAAAGTGTCATAATAGTAGTTGCGTAGGAGCTGTCAATGGAGGGACAAAAAGCTCTCAGATTTCATCAAAATATCTTGTGTTCCAAAGATGAACGAAAGTCTTACGGGCTGGGAACAACATGAGGGTGAGTAATTTATTTTTGGGGGAACTATCCCTTTAAATTATATTTGTTGAAATGTGATTCATAGAAAAATGTAGTAGTCCATTTATAGTTGTCACAGAAGATTTGTATCTTAAATATTACAAATTAAACTTGAATGATTTCTAAATGTTAGCTTTAAAGCTATACATCTGGCAGGTCATGCAATGTGATTTTTTTGGGAAACTTTATTGTGCATGCTGTTTTAATGACTTAAGATTAAAATGAACTGAAATGGTGAAATCAAAAGGTCTTTTTTATATTTTTTTTATATAAATTTATAGTTAAAATTAATTTTATCTGTGATCTTTGCATTGAAAATGCATTAATACACGTTTTGTCAATCTTTTTTTTTTTTTTTTTTCTTGTCCAGGGAATATAGAGGTCCTGGAGAAGTTCCAGGTGCCTATTAACACCTGCACAAACCCTTCACCTAATGAGGACTGGGAAACAGGTCTGTGATCATACATATTTATTTGTTTATTTTTAATGCATTTGTTCTATCGTAGATATTAACCTAAACCTAACTACCTGGGTCGTCTCCAATCGACGTTCCCTATGTAGTCTACCTGGGTCATCTCCAATTGATGTTTAATATATAGTCTACCTAACTAACTTGCTTCCCTAGCTAGCTTTCCTGCTGCGCAGCAATGATCGACAAACAGACTTCAGCAAATGTCCTATAAATGCTTTAATCATGGCCGGGAGATCTCAGAGCAGTTCTCCAGAGCTTCTCCCAAGAAGAAGCAAGGCCGGAGGATCTCAGACAAATTCCATTGAGAATCCCACCAGCTAACTTGAATACAACAGTTTTTATAGATTGGAGGGGTATGGCAAAATGATATGAATTTGATTGGTTCTTCATATGCAAACCCTTCTGTTACTAGGTAAAGCAAACTTTGTTTTAATGATTACTTAATTGTTAATCACAAGGTTCTAACCTAGTCATCTGTCTAGTTTCATTTCCCATATTTATTTTTACTCACACAACCAAAGTCAAGGGGTATGGCAACACAACATACAGCATTCAAAAATACAGGACAGAACGTTTTAGTACATTGTTTAGTGTTAGTTTTGTTAGGCCTAAAAAAGGGAAGTAAGGTTAGATGTTAGAGTTAATATTAGTTTGATATACAGTTTACTATTTTTATTCATTAAAAATCCACCACAGTTTTCTTATTTTAGGTCTCTACTCTAGATCTACTTTGGCATTGCCACTCTACCTTATTTACTATGTACAGTTTCTGAATTATGTGTTTGGTTTTGGTTCAAATGAATAAATCCCCACTTTCTGGATGATTCCTTTTTTGGGGGGGGCATGTAATTGCAGAGGCTGATGATAATGCTGCCTTGTTTGTCTGGGGTGAATCCAACAATCAGCTTGCTCAAAACAGGTGAGTCCTTGTGCTTTTTTTTTTTTTTTTTTTTTTTTTTTTCTTTCTTTGTTATAACATTTAGTTTGAGTTTGAAAATCTTTATTCATGGCACATATATTCAAGATGGTGTGAGTTTAAGTTTGATTCCTATAACACTAACCACAAGTATATGAACTGTACAAATCGAAAAAGGGGCATATAAATGTTTATTTGAAGCGTTCAGTTATTTCTGCATCACAAATGGAACTGCAAAAAATGCTTTTAAAAACAACCATCCTGGATAAACAGGTGAACAAGCAGTTTCTGAGCACTGTTTTTTGGAGAAATGTTTGTTTATAGTTGTCTCTACACAAACCAGTATAGAAGTGATTTTAATGGCAAAATGTGTAATATTTGCTTTACGGAGATCTGTGCTCATATTTTTGTTAGGCCAGAGCCATCTACCACCATCAGTTTATCCGATGGACTGCGGGCACCACGGACTCTGCCATGGAAACTCTGTAAGCACTTGAACACTCAATTTTAACCAGAGGTGCATCCCAATTTGCATACTTGTGCACTTTTCTTGTGTTATAAATAGTGTGGGTAGTGTGTTCACACTGAAAATTCCAAAAAGAGAAAGTACACTTAATTAACCGAAAAAAACCAACACTGCGTCTGAAATAGAATGCTTCCCTACTAATTAGTATGCGAAAAACAGTATGCCAACAGAGTAGTATGTCCGAATGCATAATATTAAAAAAAACTTTCGACGAAAAGTCTGTGGATGACCTACTACTACCGGCGAGATTCTGAAGTGCGCGTTTGCCGGACACTTTACTATCCCATGAGGCCACAGGGTGTATCGCGTCAGTAGCTGCTTCATATTCATCTTTTATGTGGCGTTGGCTATGCATCGATGTGTAATGGGGCCTCCGTTATGGAGATGCACATCCCTACTGTGAAGAGACTCAGCTGATGCTGGTAGGTCACGTGACGGTAACATGGCAAGATGTTCTATGTCTGAATTTCATTCATATTAAATAGAACGATTTTGAATAAGATTTTGCAAGTGTGGAACGTTGGACGCTTCATGCACTCAACCGTCGAAGGTTTAATAACCTAGTAAAGGGGCCATCAGACTCCAATGCTGAATGACAAAATAACCTTGCAACATTTATACACTAGATGGTTCAGTACATAGTGCTTAGTTTATAGTGCATAATTTGGGTCACAACTCGTGTTTTTTGTGTGTGCTTTTGAACAAGTGCTCTTCTGAGTTACAAATGCACCAGTAGATGGCAGCAACACTCTTACCTGATTCAAACAGTTCTGTTTTGTTTTCTTAGTTCTGTGTGTGGAAACATTGTCATTCATACATTACCTTTCCCCCTCTTTACAAAGGATATGTCACCACTGGACGGACTTCAGCAGAAAAGCTTACTTTTTAGAATACTTTAAGCACTGTGTGGTTTCTAGCTTAACCTGTTTATAGTCTACTTATCTTTTAAAGCTTTTAATTTTGAAGTGTTGTGAAATAATAAAAATATTTCCCTTTTTCTATTTTCTAAAAGTTAATGCACATCTGTAACCGGCTAGCCCCTTATACATTTTAGTATTTCATCTTTCAAAGAAACCATAAGTATACATCTTTCTGGACTATTTGTTTAGACACTTTTGCATTTCCCAGCAATGGTAACCTTTAATTTTGACCTGTATGATTCATTAAAGGTTTCTTTAAGTGTAAACATCTGTCTGTTGCATTTCTTTTACCATGCAGTTAAAGCAACAGAGATTAAAATAAAAAATGTAATCATTACTTTTGAGGATTTGATTATTAATTTAGCTTCACATATAACCATATTTACTGAAATTGTTAACCGAGTGATTTTAATAAGTTACGCTAATGAGATTGTAATGCTTTGTAATTTACAGTTGACAAATTGCTGTTTTGATAATGTAAAACACAATTTTAACATTTTGGTGAAACTTTACTGTAAGGTCTCATTTGTTAGCATTAATGCATTAGTGAACATGAATTAAATTGAGCAATATATTTGTAAAGTATTTATGAACCTTTGTTGATACTAGTTAAAACAATTGTTCACAGTGCAGTAAATAAGATGCAACTTTGTTTTAAAAAATGTAGAAAGTTCTGAAATCAACATTAAGGTTAAAAAGTGTTGAGCAATTGTTCATTGTTCTTAACAAATGAAACCTTAAGTGTTAACCAAGTTTTAAACCTCTTGCACATGAAGTATAGAATATATTTATACACTTTGCAGTACATCGTGCAATATATTGAATGTGTTTTTAAATGCAGATAAAATATAATTTGTCACATTAATCAATTATCAGACATTCACAATGGTGGCTTCTTGATAGCTAATGAATTAAAGTAAAATCAACTTTATTCTTTTGAAAAGGAAGTGTGTTTTAGCAGCCAATGAATTTGTTTTAATTATCCACTTTGTATTACAGTAAGGAGTCATTATTGCAATTTCTTGTGAGAACCTGATGTTCTCTCTGTGCGCTTTTTGAGCATTTTTAATTAGTGCGTGAACGTTCTGTCCTTTTTTCCCATTACAGTGGCTGGTTTGAGTTACTGAGGCGATAGCTAGTGTAACCCTGTGTCTGTCAATATGAATGGAGCATGAGTTAGTGTGGCAGGGCCACAGGTCTGCCCCCTCTTCCTCATCTCCCGTGCCTCGTTTAACCCGCACAGACAGCTGGCCACACCAGCTCTCCCCTGCTAGCTGCACTGACAACAGACATTTGCACAAATGACTGTGTGTGTGTGTGTGTGTGTGTGCTTGCGTTTGTGTGGGCAGGACTGTTTGCTCGCCCCCCTCTGGCATCTCTGTATCTGTATGCCTGTTAAACGCAGCTGTGTAGCGCTTCCTTAAATGCACTGTTGCTTCAAGGAGCAGTTTACAATCTCAGTTTCATTTTTAAACTTCGCACTTTCGGCATGTGTGAGCAAATGAAATACAACAAAATGCCAAGAATGTTTTCTTGTGCATCTTCGGTTGATTGAAATTCAAGCAGTTTCCTGCAAGATGATATCCTATACGTCATAAGATATTTAATTTAATTTAATTTAATTTAATTTAATTTTATCTGTTTTATTGCAACTTTTTTTCTTTTAAATGCTTGTATAATTATACATGCGTTTTTTATTTTTTTACTATTTAGACTGTTTTTAGACAGCCTGGAGTATTTGTACATATACAAATGTCACTGCAGGACCTTTTAAATTAACTGTAAATGGCTACAAGAATTATAAAACTTGGTCACTGTTTTTGTTTCATCATTTAAAATACACTCACTACTATTTAAAAGTTTGGTATGCTCACCGAGGCTAAATTTATTTGATCAAATACAGTAAAAACAGGAATATTATGAAATATTATTACAACTTAAAATAACTTTATATTTAAATATTTGAAGAAAAATTATTTTCAATTTTGAAAAGTGTTGTGCAGCTGTATATTTTTTGTGGAAAACATGATACATTGTTTTTAGAATTCTTTGATAAATAGAAAGTTTAAAAGAAGAAAAAATATTTGAATTAGAAAACTTGGTTCATTATAAATGTATACTGTCACCTTTGATCAATTTAATGCATCCCAGAATAAATATTAATTACTTTCAAGAGTTCTCACTGACCCAAACTTTTGAACAGTAGTGTACTAGTTCTGCATTAATTCCCATAAAATTGAGCAGTACATTTCTCACATGATTTTATTTTATTTTTATAATGTAGTTTCATGAATGGTATTTGGGAAATGCCAAAAATAACTTGATGGGACCAGAGCATTTTTCACCCATAGCTCATTAATATGGGAAAGAAAATTGCCCCTCTCCTCAATTCTTTAATCTTAAACCCTAACTAAAGTAGAAGCTAATCTGATTACATGCAAGACATACTGCAACGTGACTCACAATAAAGACCCCTCATTTGCATCTGGTTTTCTGTCCTGCAACAGATGCTGAAATTACCCAGCGTCATGCTAGTCTCTCACACGTTTCCATTTTGCTCAGCGTTGTGTGCTTTGACACGAGCGTGTCCGTTAATCATTAGCCTGTGCCTTGCATCAATGACACTCAGCAGAATGGGGCCGCTATGTGTGGAGCTGACTAGAAATGGGTCACTTCAGCCTGTCAGCTATGCTGAAAGAAAAATAATGCAATAATGTAGAACTAATGTTTTTGTCGCATTCATCTGGATTTTAATGGGGGTCATTAATAGGCTTTTCCTAGTTGATAAAATTGGACATGAATGCATCTTCTGAAGCAAAATACAGAATTATTGTATGAATGCCCTTTCTCTGGAATGCTGTAAAGTATTCATGAGGTGCAAATATATTCTGTCCTTCAATTAATTTTCCCCAAAGAGCAATTCTACCAGCCCATGCTTTGCCTTTCCGTTCTGCAGGCGTTTGTTGCATCAGAGAGCGCCTAACATTAGTGTTTCAATGCTGTTTACTGGACCAATAATAGTAATTTAGTAGAACTTCATTGTTCTGTGTTATTTTATTTGGTGAAAACTTTTTCTCACTGCGTACTTCAGAGCATACTTAAAAAAACAAACAAATTGTGATAGTTGTAGCTACATGAAACCTATGGAAGCTTAGTAAATTATAACTGTCATACCTGACCTTTTATCTCTTTATGACTTATGTAATTTCGACTGACTCATCATTTCGACTTTTAATGTCATGGTTTTGACTGACAATTTTGGCATGACATAATTATGACTTGGTGTCTTCATTTTGACCTTTTATGTCATAAGTGTGACATTTAATGTCATAACTATAATTTATCAAAGCCTACACAGAACACATGCAATGAAATGTAGAATGCTGCGGTGTCACATTACTGCATTGCATGTATAATTCAGTAAGTGGCATCCAGTTCTCATCTCAAACTTTTACATTAAAATTTTATATTTTATTTCAATGGTCTACTTTAGACATTCTACTAACTATAACATAACTTTACAACTACATATCAACTAACTCTCATTAGAGTATTAATAGACTGCTTAATATCTGCTAACTGTATTTTGATGGTCCCCCAACAGACATTCTACTGACTAGAAGTAAATTTGCTTGCATGGACTTATTCTCCCTACGTGATCCCTATCACCGAATTCTAACCTTACAGTCTACTAATACTCTACTGAGAGTTAGTTGACATGTACAGTAGGGCTGTGTATTGGCAAGAATCTGGCGATACGATACGTATCACGATACATGGATCACGATTCAATATATTGCAATATATTTCAATACTGTGCATAAGGCGATATATTGGGATTTTTTTAAAGTAGGACTATAATTTTAGAAAAAATAATATTTAAAAAAAAGACATGATGTGCATAAAAGTTAAAGAAGTTTACTTTAGGTAAACAATTCAGTTTCTCAGAAAATCAGACTGCCAGTTTGGTATTGTGGTTCACAGGTTCTTAGTGAGCAAATTTTTATATTTCTCAAGTAGGCCATAATAAAAGAAAATACATAGCCCCTGTCAAAATACAAAACAACAATGTGAACTGGACGAAAATGAATGAAAGTGAACAAAATGAATGTGTCATATAGGCCTATTGAAATCAAGTTTTTATGTGATAAAAGATTTTAAAAGAACTGGACGCGCGAATGAGGCGAAAGCGTCTGCCGCGCTAAATGCCTCATTCGCGCCACAGGACCTCCAGACTCGCGTAAACGCGTCTTTGCAT
The DNA here is from genome assembly GCF_964197995.2 of Scardinius erythrophthalmus. Classification (NCBI taxonomy): domain Eukaryota; kingdom Metazoa; phylum Chordata; class Actinopteri; order Cypriniformes; family Leuciscidae; genus Scardinius; species Scardinius erythrophthalmus. The sequence continues at coordinate 30,307,399 of NC_138235.1, forward strand.
TAACTTAACATTGAAATCACTCGCGCCAGACGTTCTATTCGCGTTTGGTGTGAACGCAGCTTCACGGTGCGCGTCCAGCGGCAAAACTACGCTCGGTGCCGCTGGCAACGCTGTAACGTCTCCGCTTTGGGGTGTGTCTGTTACGAGTGTGTTTGTTTTTTTTCAACACACGGACAGTATAATCATCATGCATGCGATTACATTTAGAAATAGACAAGCTTTGTTTCCAAATGCACCAAGCAAAGATCCTTTCAATTTTATAAACCCAGCCAAAATAATAAAAATAAACACATCCAAAATAAAATCTTTAACATATAAACAACTGCAAAGCGTCTAATTTGTAAACAAAATGATTTATGCACTAAATCCATCATAAACTGCCGACCGCGTTTTTCGCTTGATATTTGCATAAAGTCGAGAACTGCCCAACCTTTTGACGCTCTCAGTCGCTCTCAACGCTTTCTCCGGTCCGCTGTCAATCCCAAAATGCACTGCTGAGCGTGAAGCTCGACTTCCATAGGAATGAATTGAAAACGCTTGCTCCGCTCGCTCCATGCCAGTGGACACGCACCGTTCGGCGAGCCTTTTAAACAACATAAACGTGAACCACCGTCTTACCATGAATATTTTTGGACGTAAAAAAAAAAAAAAATTCGATATTGCATTTTTGAAAATCGATACAGTATTGCAAAAAAAATATCGCGATACTCATGTGTATCGATTTTTTTCTTACACCCCTAATGTACAGTAGTTGCAAAGTCATAGTTTGTAGAATGTCTTTAGTGGACCATCACATTGACGTGTCAATTTTTTCTATATTGAGATTAATACATCAACTAAAAGCTTAATAAATAAGCTCCCCACTGATGTGTGGTTTGTGAGGATAGGACAATATTTGGCCGAGATACGACTATTTGAAAATATGGAATCTGAGGGTGCAAAAAAAATTGAAACATTGAGAAAATGGCCTTTAAATTTGTCCATTTATGTTCGTGATTGTGCTGCATCCACTCACAAAAGTAAATTTCTTATATACTGTATTTACGGTCGGAAACTTACAAAATATCTTCATGGAACATGATCTTTACTTAATATCCTAATTGTTTTTGGCATAAAAGAAAAATCAATAATTTTGACCCATGCAATGTGTATTGTTGGCTATTCCCACAAATATACCTGTGCTACTTGTGACTGGTTTTGTGATCCAGAGTCTCACAGTCTTGTGTGATTTTATTTAAAGTATAATCTTTGGTTGTTTGATCAAGCCATGAAATCTATTAATTCGTGGAAGGTATTAAGCACATTGCACTGTGCTGTTAATTGGCATATTTTGGCAAATGTATAAATCATCTGTATATTTTATTTGTACAGATACATCAGCCCACGTTATACAAAGTGCATACTGCAAAAATAGTATGAACAAAGCCTTACTAAAGCTATTTGTCTGGTGCAACTTATGTTTCCTGTTACCTCAATTAATGCCGAGCAGTGATGTACTTAAATCAATGTCATGCACTTAAAGCATTCAATATTTACTTGGATCTCTCTAATTGTTAGTGTTCTTGAAGCACAGATGGTAAATCAGTTGGGCAAGGACACTTAATAAAGGTTCATTATTTGCATGCAAATGTTAACTGAAGGACTTAGAGCTTAGGTCGAAGTCTCAGCACTGTCTGGGTCACGATCTGCGTAAGCACTGTGAAAGGGCCTCTCAGCAGGACTCGACGTGCTGTAGTTTGAGACTGCATGTTTGAAAAGGTTTAGCAAGACATTTATGACAGAAACCCATGGGAAGCACAGTCATGCAGAGCGAGAGCGAGTGGGTGGACATCCAGCAAGAATTTGATTACATCACCGTTTCTTAAGACTCAAGTCTAAGTTGCCTTATCTTACTATTTAACATGATTGTTTTTGTCATTTATCACACAGCTTTCTGGAATGCTTGATTCTGATTGGTCAATCATGGCATACAGCTTTTCCAGGTAACCAAAACTGGCGTGTCTCTAGTATCACTCCACGGACTCACGGTGTCTTGTTTCATACAAACACAACTCGCACCATCTTGCATCTTGTCGATTGTAGTAAAAAAAAAAAAAGTATTTTGCTGTAATATTGTTTTAATGTTACCTAGGCCTACATCTGATATAGATGTGCAGTAAATGGAGAGAACAATAAAAATAAATAAAACTTTAATAATTAGTTATAACTTTTCCACATATGGAAGATTTTGAGAAATGCAAGCACGTTTTGCACTCAAATACGAAACCTAGAATTATTTCAAAGCAAATGATGTCTACTTCAGATGACCTTGATATAAACACCCATAAAACTTTATAGCATGCCTTTCATCAGAAAATAAAATTTCTAACTATACGCAGGCAGTAACTCAAGCTGTCAATTGTCATTAAAATCTTGTTATACAATATTTGGTGTGCTGTACAAACATTTTCGCTTTGCAGAACTGTGGCTGGGCTTAAAATGCCTTTTGCTGTCAATCATATTTAGACTCATTGGACTGAACAAAAAGGAAGGGGGGGGGGGGTGAACAGTCTGTCACTTCCTGTTCCTCACACACCACTGGAGTGATGGGTCACTCTGTCCTGACTGTGATGGAAAGGTATTGCAGCTGTTACTCCCAAATGCTGAGCGAAAGTCTGGGCCTCGTGGGTCGACGGGGATCGTGTTAGAGCGTTTGCATTTGTGCATGCAAAACAGAGATAGGCATTCATAGGGAGAGAGAACAATACCAACAAAGATGTCGACAAAATAACTGAATTAAAAAGGACGAGAGAGAGCGGCCAGGTTCACTGTCTGGACATCATGGTGTCTCATGTCAGTTATTAAAGCATCTGTGGGAGTATGATTAATGCCATACTAAAGCATTATTCAATTAAAGTCTATTTTAAGATCTTTAAATACTGGCCAATATGTTGTTTCTCTCAATGCTTGCAGTAATAAGAGATGCTTTTGTGGAACACTAATAATTTGGCTTATTCAACAGATAACTGATGTAATTGATTCAATTGATGTGTGTGTCATGGAGCCAAAACATGCAGGCATCAGTGATGAGCTCACCCATTATTTTACCACAATTACAGTTATCACATACTAAGATTTTGCTAAATATATAACATTTGACAGTGAAAATTCAATCATTCATGCGAACACATTAATGACACCAAAACTTCTCCAAAGAACTCTACTCTAGAATTCTTCCAAATGAAGGATTCTGTATAGAGAACGTAGAGTGTCAGTCTAGGGTTACTGAAGCGAGATGGTGTGATTAAATGCAACAAGTTTTACTCCCATTGTTATGCAGTTAGTCTCCAGAGAGGCTTTTTTTAGACCTTGTCCCTTGTGGCTTTTCAGCAGACTCTTGATTTTGTATAACATCTGTCAACGATGAATGAAAATACTGATTACTTTTGGGAGTTAAAGCTGTCAGATATGATCTAAAAAGAAGAGATTTCATAGATGGTGAATGGTTTTGGATTCGGCATCTTTATATTGTTTTTCTCAGTGAGGTTTGGTGGCAAACAGTGACTTCCTGTGTACTACTATAAAACTCCTTGAGTTTTACACAATCGCTTGTTGCGTAACAGTTAAGGTGGTTGCAGCCCACCTAGTCCCTTTTTTTTTAATGCTAACATGTATTGTAGGGACCTCACGTTTTTTCCCTTCTTTTATACTCTGACATTTCCCCTGTTCCATAGCCTTTCTATAGCTCTGTCAGTTTGTAATGCCACGTCACTTCTCAGGACCGTACCGCTGTCTGACAGCCACTACCACCGGGAGTGACCTTTTCTTCCATTCCTTTCATCCATGCTTGCACTCGCTCTCCCCCTATCTTTAAAGAAGGGCTGAAGAAATATAAAGCAATCACGGCATCAATCATTCAGTGCCTCTCTGAGGAAAATTCATGAGAACCCGTAACAAGATTCTCTCTTTTTAGCTTCACCATGATCTTTGTGATATTCTGAGAAGAAAAATAAGATATGCAGGCTTATAAAAGTTTATATTATTTATTTCATAACTTGAAAAATGTAAAACATTTAAACAAAAGATGTGTATAAAGATACGTACCCATTATATATACATTCATTCTAGACAGGCCCATATGAAATCTGCAATAGTTTTGTTTTTTAAGAAACCAAACTTAGCCAAAAAAACTATTTAACAAAGACATCAATAAACGATCATAGAAAGTTTATTAATACACATTTGAGTGATTCTGAGAATGTAAAATTGATGAGAAATGAAAAATATCAAAGTGGCTCTAAACATTTGTACACTGTACAGCCACTCAAGAACATTCCACGACTGATCCCTGAACCAAACTTGAGTAGATTTGGGTGTATACTTTGGGATGGCTGTCCTGCAGGAAAGTCCATTGATCATCAAGCTTCAGTCTGTGCACCGAAGGCATCGCCATCTTTGCCAAAATGGCGTGACACTTTAAAGAATTCATGATTTTCTACATACAGTCAAGATTTCCACTTCCTGCAACAGCAATGCTGTTTGACCATAGAGATGCGTTATTCTGCCCATAGGCTTTGCCTTTTGTGCACCAGACATACCGCTGATCCATGGGTCCAAAAAGTTCCAGTTTGGTCACGTCACTCCATAAAACATTATTCCATAACACCACAAATATATTCAAATGAAATTTAGCATATTCATGTCGACCTTTTGTTCTTCTTGGTCAAGAGTGGCATTTGGCAAGATGTCCCAACTTGAAGGTCATGCTTGTCTAGTGTTCTTCTTATACTCTGCATTGGAGGACAAAGGGCCATAATCCAGATTAGAGATTAGAAATTAGAGATGTGTGTGTGTGTGTGTGTGTGTGTGTGTATATGTGTATACAAAGCTGAAAATTATTTTTATTTTTTTTTATATCATGTATATTATTTATTTTTTAATGCTATTGATTCCTGTAATAGCAAAGCTGAATTTTTAGCATCATTACTCCAGTCTTCAGTGTCACATGATCCTTCAGAAACCATTTTGATGAATAGAAAGTTCATTAATTTGAAACTGACTTTTTTAACCAACATAAATGTTGTTAATAAAAGTAAACAAAAGTAATCATTTATTTTCAAATAGATACTGCCCGGGCCTTGTCATGGCTTGTTTATGAATGAAAAGCGGAATAAACTTGAATAATGTTCTTTATGGTATTATATCCAACACGTATATGGTATAGTGGTGCATTACAAGCTTCATTAAAAGCACTGGGATTTAAAAAATCAACAGCGTTCGGTTACATATGTCCGGATGGGGTCTTATTAGCTGAATGTCCTAGGATTGGGGTCAGTGATATAGCACACAGCCTTAATCTCTAATTTGGATTATGGCCCTTGTCCTCCAATGCATGTACTGTATTTCGGCACCATCTTTAAGGCAGTGACTTTATAGTAACGTCTTTGGCATGTTCTGAGCTGTCACATGTATTGCATAGCAGTGTGTGTACAAATAAAGAGGACAGGGTTTTACCGAATTGATTTTAGAGAATTATGCAACATTTCCGTAATGCTACTTATAGGTTTTGGTTTAATAACACCGATATACACTCACCTAAAAGATTATTAGGAACACTTGTTCAATTTCTCATTAATGCAATTATCTAATCAACCAATCACATGGCAGTTGCTTCAATGTCTTGACCAGGACCACACCCCTAAATGCAATCTCCTGAACTCCAAACTGAATGTCAGAATGGGAAAGAAAAGTGATTTAAGCCATTTTGAGCGTGGCATGGTTGTTGGTGCCAGACGGGCCGGTCTGAGTATTTCACAATCTGCTCAGTTACTGGGATTTTCATGCACAACCATTTCTAGGGTTTACAAAGAATGGTGTGAAAAGGGAAAAGCATCCAGTATACGGCAGTCCTGTGGGCGAAAATGCCTTGTTGATGCTAGAGATCAGAGGAGAATGGGCCGACTGATTCAAGCTGATAGAAGAGCAACTTTGACTGAAATAACCACTCGTTACAACCGAGGTATGCAGCAAAGCATTTGTGAAGCCACAACACGCACAACCTTGAGGCGGATGGGCTACAACAGCAGAAGACCCCACCGGGTACCACTCATCTCCACTACAAATAGGAAAAAGAGGCTACAATTTGCACGAGCTCACCAAAATTGGATAGTTGAAGACTGGAAAAATGTTGCCTGGTCTGATGAGTCTCGATTTCTGTTGAGACATTCAGATGGTAAAGTCAGAATTTGGCGTAAACAGAATGAGAACATGGATCCATCATGCCTTGTTACCACTGTGCAGGCTGGTGGTGGTGGTGTAATGGTGTGGGGGATGTTTTCTTGGCACACTTTAGGCCCGTTAGTGCCAATTGGGCATCGTTTAAATGCCACGGCCTACCTGAGCATTGTTTCTAACCATGTCCATCCCTTTATGACCACCATGTACCCATCCTCTGATGGCTACTTCCAGCAGGATAATGCACCATGTCACAAAGCTCGAATCATTTCAAATTGGTTTCTTGAACATGACAATGAGTTCACTGTACTAAAATGGCCCCCACAGTCACCAGATCTCAACCCAATAGAGCATCTTTGGGATGTGGTGGAACGGGAGCTTCGTGCCCTGGATGTGCATCCCACAAATCTCCATCAACTGCAAGATGCTATCCTATCAATATGGGCCAACATTTCTAAAGAATGCTTTCAGCACCTTGTTGAATCAATGCCACGTAGAATTAAGGCAATTCTGAAGGCGAAAGGGGGTCAAACACAGTATTAGTATGGTGTTCCTAATAATCCTTTAGGTGAGTGTACAATGATATTTATGCAAATAAAACAAGGCTGCTGTTTTTGCAGTTTGTTAACCCTCAGAGGTCGGCAATCACGCCGGCGTGATCTGCACGCTTTTTTCCTTATGAGTTGAATTGAGACCCTAAATACTCTTTTGACTTTGATTTTACAAAACAAGTTTCATACATCAATCGATTCTGTTAAATGTGTATTATTTTTGTGTATACTCACAATAAAAACAAAGTGTTGTGCTTTTTGCCAAATAAAGAAAAATAAACACGAAGCGAGTTCTGCCTTCTCTCTGCCAGTGTAGTCCATTCTGAAACGCGTCCGAAAATGAGCAATAACTCAGTGAATACTCAGTCAAACAGGCATACAGTCACACAGGCATGAAGATTGAATTCTCTTCTTTTAAATGAAGTAATTTATATAAAAAACAAATATTCTCATCTTGTGAAATCTGTATTAAAAGAGAGCGATTCCAGTCGACCTCATTAGAGCTAATTCAAATGTAATGTGACTCCGCCCACGGAGAGCGCGTGCTATTCAAACGCAAATGGCTGAGGTAATCCGCGCAATCCTGTGAACGCCCCCATCAGCTCGAGAACACCAAAACACAAGTTTATTCAGATCATTACTTGTTTACAACGCAGCGCTGTGAGGAATAATGAGGAATATGAGGTATACGAGCTGAGGAATACTAGTAAGTTTTTCCTTCTCGGGTTTCTGTTTATGAATGAATGAACGGCATAGATGCGTGCTGTTTACCACAGCTGGCAAAAAACAATATTACGTTCTCCATTATGGATGCGAGCGCTCTAAAAAAAGCACTACAAGACTTTCAAACTTTCACAGAGACCTCAAAACAGAAAGTACAAATCCTTTCTTTAAAACGAATTTCGTTTTGTATCAATTGTATCTTAATTTTAATATTTTTTTTATTAACAAATTTCCTGGATTTAAAGTAAATTATGCTAGCAATCACTACATAAGGTGCTTGAACTGGACTCTCTCCTCTTGAACTAGCCTACTCGCCTCACATGTCTAAAAAATGTGAAATATATTTACAGAAAGCTGGTTCTAAACAAAACCATCCAAAACAAAAAACTATGTAGCCTAATAAATGTGCATTTCTCCGGTGCGTTCACTACTGCGAAGAATGCGAGTCAATAGCCTATATCGTCAACTTCATCTTTGCCAGAAGTTAAATTTAAATCGCGTGTGTGAATGAATGATGATGTTTTAGCAAACTGTATTGCTATACTGAGATGAGTAAAAATCGACTGAAATATGTTGAAATAAAATGTAGGCTATTTGTATAAGCAACGTATTAAACTGCAAATTAACAATATGCCCTAATATTTCATGAAAACAACGTTACAGTCAGGCGAAATATGAAAGATAACATCTTGTTGACTAGATTTGGGTACAGTTTTTACTGTAGAATACACTGCCACACTTTTGTTTAGCAATTTCTATATATAAATTACTATTTTTGTCAAAAATAAGTCATCAACTAAGATGTTAGCTGTTCCAATGTTGACTAAATTCAAACAAATGAATACATAGATAAAATGTAGGCCTATAATCATTTATTTTTTACAAAGAAAGAGTACACTTGAAATATTGTTGAAATTGTAATTATTGTTGTAATTGTAACCTTTTAAATAAAATAGCAAAACATATTTACAAGATAGATGTAAGCAAAATCTTAAATGGTCAATATAAGTCTTCTAAATATATCTGTTGTCCTTGTATTGTGGCTCAGTCAGTTTCACACCTGAGTGAATGGCTCATCATTATGCAGAGTGGGTGGGACAATGTAATCTAAGGTGTAAACTACTCCTCCCCCTCGCATATTGGCTTTCCAAGCAAAACCTGTTTTACATCAATTTAAATCAATGTATGGTTTTATGTGAACGATAAAGCAAGACTATTTTCACATAATTTTGAAGAAAAAATTCTAGGCGAGGACATCCATTAGTTAAAAGTCTTATTGACACATATTTACTATGTGTTTTGTGGCCTTATTTCAGAAATTGTATTTTTTAGTCTTTTCAATATCCATGCATAAACATTATTCTCTCAAAAATTAAAACATGTACATACACGTGGCTCACATATTATTGTAGCCCTGTTTGTGCTTTATAGAGTGAATTTACACCTTTGCCATTAATATGTTTATAAGCAACTGAAAAAAGCACAAATGTCAGGGCATGTCAGAACATCTCAAGGGCCCCAAAAACAGCCCAGACCCCAGAGGGTTAATGTGCTTTGCATGCTGAGAGCCAGGTTAAATTACATAATGTATAGTTTACACAGCTACTAAGAAATGTATTAAGAGCTCTGTGGTGGAATGCAGCTACGAGCTACAGCAAAAGGAATAGATGGAACATCGGGCCTCCATTGTATGTTTACTCGTTTATTGTCTAATCTTTCTTTTAATTAATTTTCATTCTTTTCTCGTAGAACTTGATTCACATTCTTGCTCTGCTGAAGACACTTTATGGTTGGACCTCTTCGACAGACCTGCAGAAAGGCTGAATATATTCATGTGTATTCTGATAAAAGATGCCAAATTACTGTTATATAATTAAAATAATCATGTTTTTGTCAAAAACCTGGAACGTGATGACAGCTCAACATGATGGACAGATGTTATATAATTAATTGGTTTGTTTTGATTCGGCCTGATTCAAAGGTTCCGTTTGAAAAATTCCAAAAATGTCCTTTAGAAACTAAAATAATGTTTTAGAATGCAGAATGAAATTCATGTTTAATTTCATTTCAATCCATTTTTTTGCATGCAAGTTCACACATGCAAGTTCACACAATGTTCTTTCTCCAACCCATTAAAAATGATCTAATTATTTCAATTGAATCAATATATGCAAATTATGAGTCACATAAATCAGATACAAAACATTGAAATTGTCATTCCTGGATTAATGAATTTGGTTATCGTTGTCTGGTCTTCTTGTTTCAGGTGATGTGTATTGATTGAATATATAGACAAATATTTAACACAACACATGTTTGACCTTTAAAAAAAAGTAATTGTCAAAGGTTCTGGTCCAAGATGAAATGGCCTATATAAAATCCCTTTAGTTCTGACATGGAAATCATACCAACAGGAGTCTTTCATTATGACCAGTTTGTGTCAGTTAAGTCATTGGTGATTCCACTCATGCAGCAATCATAATAATTTCCGCGTCTTTAGAAGGTCTTCTGTCCTCCACCAGCAGGTTGATCATACTCTCGGACTTGATGAGTAGATTGCACCCTAGGAAGAAGATGCCGAAAACGACTGTCAGTGACAGCACACAGAGAACCGCTATCTGCACCAAACGCATGATGAACTGATCGCGCTCGTCCTGAATCGGTGAACCGAACCCGTCGCTGGTGGTGACCACCGAGAAGTTGCAGCATCCTCGGACGCTTTCCAAAGGATGCTTCGCTGTAGAGATCGTCCGGTTCAGTAGTCCGTGTGAAACATTCATGACGATTTTTTTGTGGCGTGTCCAACGAGTAGCTATTGATGTTTTAAAACTTCCACAGGATACCGGGTTTGCCAAAGTCACTTGTGCGTTTCCATGGATATCATGTTTTAAAAGTAACAAACAGTCGTTAAGGCGTCTGTACGTGGAAGATAGTCTGATTTATTTGTGTTGTATGATAGAATGCAACATCCAAGCATCTCCGCAGCGATCTTAGTGATGTCTGGGAGAGCGCGCACTCCGCTATTTGAGCGCGCGCTGAGAGGCGCGGCCACGCGCACACACTTTCCTCTGAACTCACAGACCATAGATGTTTGGAGGGAGGGGTGTCTTAAAAGTACGTGTATAGGCTACAAATAACTGTTTTGAAAGCATTTTCAAACAAAATGCTGTAACCACGCAAGGTGCATTATATGGCTCTGAATTCGCTGTTTGTAATGACCACAATTTTTATTAAATTCTCGTATAAAGGTAAGTGAAGAGAGACCTCTGGTCTGATTCGCTGTTGATTGTACTATTCTTTAAGAACGCCTTTATATAAAATGTGTGTATAAAATATATACAATTATCCTACCTATAAAATGTGTGAAAATGCAAGATACATCAAGGTAGCCTAAATATCACTTGTGAACAGAATATTTGTTTCGTGCGTCATTTCGAATCTAGATGCTGCCTAATTTATTTCAATTTGCATAAAGTGTGAAGATGGCTTAAAGTAAGGCCTATTATTTACTTGTGCGTATTTAGGATGCTAGCTATAAAATTAGCCTTAGTAAGAAACGAGTCCAAAAATGAGTGAAATAAAATTTCCACTACCAATATTTTGAGATGTGGTGAACATTTGTGGTGAAAAGTTTCAATTCTGCAGTGACGATCCACTGGCGAAAATTGTTTGTTAAAAATATGAAATAATTTAATGAATGTGGGGTCTTGCTCGCATTTGAAGAGCCATCTCGCTTAGTTATGTACGTAGCCACATATTAATGGCGTATTCAAATAACTTGGTGTATATCTCAGCAGAACGCTAGATGGCAGTATTACCTTGCTTTACCAGTGTAATTGGCTGTACTCAGAGCCATGTAGAGATATGGCTCTAGCTGTACCTAGGCGTGTAGACTCCAAACAGTGTCAGTTCACCTAGAATGCTTAATATGAAAACTCATTTTAGTTATAAAACATGTCATAGCAAAAGCGCAGTATAGCTTAACCAACTGTAACTGTGAAATCTTTTTTTTTTTATGTTAGAAAATCCAAGAAAATGTTAAGCAAGCAGTGCATACGTTAAGCAAGCAGTGCATACGTCAGTTTAATCAATTAAAAAAGCAACATAAGAATTTAATAAATTAGCTATATGTCTGCTTTGGTATAGCCATACACTTTTACAACATGGAGATACAAATGTGCACAGGTTCAGAATTGTTTTTTAAAAAAAATTGTGTGCATAATTTCATTTAGGAATAGCATTATATGCACATACATTTCATTGTGTTTTTTTGTTATATTGCATTTAAATCCCTAATAGCATAACTTATTTGAATGCCAAAGTAGCAGAAAAGAATGCACAAATGTGACTTTCAAGTGTTTTCCTGCATACTTGATGGAAAACATCAAACAATGTTTGTTTGATTGTGTCTCTCCTCTGTACAATAAAGCACATCTGCAGTTCATCGCAAGCATATACATAATGCTTATTCTTACATAAAGTTATGTAATTTGAACTTTTTGAATGTTTAAACAGCAATCATGTTGTACTTTAATCGCACTGATGACTACATTGCTTTCATCAGCCATGAATCTAGATGATACACATCCTCATGCCAGCAGTGCCGAGAAATGCTCCTTCAGCCTTTTGCTTTCTAGAGCAACATATGTAATTGCTGGTTTACAGTTACTCTCCTAGAAGAGGCTAATGATCTTCACTGATACATGACACATCCTTTTGACATTATACAGGATAAATAATATTATACAACAGTTTGCTCCCATCCTTCAAAAAGATTGGCAGAGCGTCGTGCCAAGAGTGCTGAAATACACTCAGGACTTTTCAATCTTTGTTAATGTTAGTTAATAAAAACTGTTCATTGTTAGTTCATGTTAGCTCAGGCCCAATAAATATTAATAGATACCGCTATTAATAATTTAAATAATGTATTAGTAAAGGTTGAAATTAGCATTAACTAAGAATAATATATGCTTTAGAATATGTATTAGTTAATTGTTGGTTTATGTTAACTAAAGTGGTTAATTAACAGTGTTGGTAAAGTTACCTTTAAAAGGAATGCATTATAATATTGCGTTACTCCCTAAAAACTTAATTTATTATATTACAATATTGCGTTACTCCCTAGTCCCTAAAAAAGTATTTAATTATGTTATTAGTTACTTTCTATGGTAACGTGTTACTTTTTCTCACCCGGGCTGGGACTGCTTGTTTTTAATAATGGAAAAAAAGTTGGGGGGAAAAACCCAGTGAAATGATTAAGAATCAGGCTGAAGGAAATTCAATTTAATTTGTGGGAACAATGGAAAATAATTTTCTGCAACATATTAGAAGTGTGAACCCGGAATATTGGTGGCTGGTAAAGTAGTCAACACCATGTTGTTAGCAACTTGTTTCCGTTTTACCTTGGTGCAGGATTTTCCTCATGTCCAGGTGAGAGAATGGTGTCACTTACACTTGCCAAGTGTGATAATCCCAGAGGGGCATGACTTCGCAAACACGCACTCTGTTACATCTAAGTGCTGTTATTGATTTCATGTGATGAGAGGTTATTTTTAAACTCAAGGCTAATGTTAGGGACTGGCAATCCCCAGCCATGACACCCTTCTGAAAGCCCAAAATATTCCTCTGGGGAACAACGTGTACACTGAGAGGAATCTACGCCTGTAGTGTGGAAGAGATGTGTATTAGCAGGTTAATTAGTTTGCAGGTAATAAGCAAACTAATATTATTTATTATTTCTTTCAAAAAAAAAAAAAAAACAGTGGAAAACAAGCAGTTCAGGTTCAATACTATTTTATATTTATGTTTTACTTTTCCTTCATTTGCATTTTGTAAAAGAATAAACCTGCTCTGCCAGTTTCATAGAAGTCCTGAGACGAGAACCTGCCTATTGTTGGTTGACAAAACATGTGAAATGTGTGAAATGCCATGTTAATACAAACAGAGAAATTTTTACTATACATCACATGAAATGTACAACATTCCTTTCTGTCCTCACTGTCTCTCGTGGTCAAGCTGGTTTTCTAACAGCTGTGTTTTAACAATGCCGTTGCTGGGTGAACAGTCCTCACTGTACACATTTGAGCATTCCCTGCGGACGTGCTGCTCTGAGAGGGGGTTCCTTCCTACGTGACCAGCTGAGCATTATTATTTCCATTATATGCATGTATGCCATTTACTAAAGAATTACATTTTCCTAAAAAGTAAAAGTGACTAGTTCTGAATTTGTCAGAACAGATCAACACATGATTGTCCAAGTGGATCTTATACTCAGTATTATAGATCATTGTTATTTATTAATATATTAATAATTATATTATTAATCACTCAGAAGTGATTTCTGAGAAACGCTGTTGAAAGTGGATTGGACCAAGCACCAAAATTGTAGCCAATCAACAGGTGGGGGCGTAAACATTAACAAGGGGGGGGGGGCTTGTGTTGCATAGCCTGTTCTTGAATTTGGGGGTGGAGCTATTAAGATGGGGTGTGATCCTTTTGGTTAGGTGCATGTTTGTTTTGGTGATTTCAAATATACCTTATTATTTCCGGTTGTTTAAGCTGTCATTTCCTAATGAATTAATTTTTATATGACAAAAACTTAATATACTAAAAATGACTTACTATTGTAGTCCATTATAACATCTATAAAGACAGTCTTCATGCTTTCAATATGGAATAGGCAAAGCTAGACAGACTTTCTTTTCGAATATTATAAACAGCAACTTAAACAACACATGCACTCTTTTTGCTACTGTAAAACCCCCAAAGTCACATTCCCAGTGAAATGCTCTCAGACAGCAAATGCAGTGAGTTTGCTTCCTTCTTCTCTGAGAAAATCAATAATATCAGAAAGGTGATCAGCACATCCTTGAGTTGCGCTGGGGTCAGACAGATCACACCACCTGAGAAAGTAGTTAATATGTCTGATTTTGAAGAAATTCATGGCAACATTTTGGAAGAAACCGTACAGCACCTTAAAACATCAACCTGCGCTCTTGACACACTTCCCACATCTTTTTTCAAAAGTGTGTTAAACTGTTTAAAAACAGATCTCCTAGAAGTGGTAAATGCCTCACTTCTCTCTGGGAGTTTTCCAAACTCCCTGAAAACTGCAGTTGTCAAGCCCCTCCTGAAAAAGAACAATCTGGATAAGACCATATTAAGCAACTATAGACCGATCTCAAATCTTCCTTTCATAGGCAAGATCATTGAAAAAGTTGTCTTCAATCAGCTGAACAAATTCTTAAGCTCGGATGGATACTTTGACAATTTTCAATCTGGTTTCCGACCGCATCACAGCACAGAGACAGTGCTCATAAAGATAATAAGCGATATTCGCTTAAATACTGATACAGGCAAATTATCAGTGCTGGTACTATTTGATCTCAGTGCAGCATTTGACACTGTCGATCATAACATACTTCTTGACAGGCTGGAAAACTGGGTGGGGCTTTCTGGGATAGTCCTAAAATGGTTCAGGTCATACTTAGATGGGAGAGGTTATTATGTGAGTATAGGAGATCGTAAGTCTGAGTGGACATCCATGACATGCGGAGTCCCTCAAGGCTCAATTCTTGCGCCACTCCTGTTCAATCTGTATATGCTCCCAATGAGCCAAATAATGAGAAAGAACCAAATTGCTTACCACAGCTATGCAGACGACACACAGATTTACTTAGCCCTATCGCCTAACGATTACAGCCCCATTGACTCCTTGTGCCAATGCATTGATGAAGTCAACAGTTGGATGTGCCAAAACTTTCTTCAGTTAAACAAAGACAAAACTGAAATCATTCTGTTTGGAAACAAAGATGAAGTTCTCAAGGTGAACGCATACCTTGACGCTAGTGGTCAAACAACTAAAAATCAAGTCAGGAATCTCGGTGTGATTCTGGAGTCAGACCTTAGTTTCAGTAATCATTTCAAAGCAATAACTAAATCAGGATACTATCATCTGAAAAATGTTTCCAGTCAAGACTTAGAGAAACTTGTGCATGCTTTCATCATCAGCAGGGTGGATTATTGTAATGGACTCCTCACTGGCCTTCCCAAAAAGACCATAAGACAGGTCTCTACACTGGCTCCCAGTTAAATTTAGGATTGATTTCAAAGGTGCTCTAAGCAATGTCACACGTTTTTTAGGCCGAAACATTTTTTGTCACATACAGCAAACATCTCCTCACTATCCGCTAGCTGCATGTCCCCTGAACACACTGTAAAAAAACGCGGTCTCTGTAGACAGCCCAGGCTCCACAAACGGCAAGAAAAACAAACTGGGCCAACCTGGACCACGAAACATAACAAACAGTGTTCCAGCCAATAACCGACAAGAATGATTTGGGGGTGGGGGTTGGGGGGGTTAGTGCGCATACACATAAAGGGGGGTTGGCGGAGTGGAGGAGAGAGAAGCATGAAGAGGGAAGTTAGCTAGAGGAAAGATGTCCTAGACAACGTTCTGATGAACAAATAGCAAAGAAGAGGGAAAAGGAGAAGGAACGCGCAAAGTCTCGAATTTACATCGGAAAAGCGTTCAAAAGGTGGCGAGAACTCCGCCGGCAGAAGGGCTTCCAATCCGAAATTCAAGTGGCTCTGTATTGGCTGGACAGGTGGGTAAATCCAGTTTGTTTTTTCTAAATGGTTCATGACTGTTTTAGGAAGCAGAAGGGAGGGGGAGGGGACGGGAGGAGGAGGAGGAGGGAGGGTCGACCTAGCTTCTGTTTTGTTTGACAATACTTTGAACGTCAACAAAAAGTGACGTCACCCAACATCGCTTAGAGCACCTTTAAAGTATTATTACTGGTATATAAATCACTCAATGGCCTAGGACCTCAATACATTGCAGAAATGCTCACTGAATAGAAACCTAACAGATTTCAAATTTAAAGATTTACATTTAAAACATAACATTCAAGGGGAGATTGGCGAACAAGACACACCTGGGAACAATCATGAACTAATCAACAAGAAAAACTACAAAGGACTACAAAACAAATCATGGCACAGAAAAGAAAATCAATCATGACAGCATGCTTGTAAGTTTATTTGATATAAACACTAATGAACATGTTCTCATTCAGTCTCCCACCGAGATCACACTACATTATTTTGCATGAATATTTGGCGAATTGTCTCCCATTTCAGGCAGGAGAATGAACTGATAGTGTAGACTTGTAAGAGCTGAATTGTGGTGTTTGGAATCAAGAATTCTTGTGATTATTCTCGAGAATAAGGCTTTCTCTGTTGAGTGGGAAGGCTCATGTCCGGGAGCTGTTCTGTGATTTCTTTTATTATCTGTCCAAGCATTCATTCGAATGGAACGATTGAGTGTTGAATTGAAACAAGTGCTGGATGGAAATGACTAGAGAATCCTCATTTTTAACACTTGAGTCATACAACATTCCTTTATCTTTATCTACATCCTTCTATCCTATCTTACTCCGTTATAAGTATTATATCTCTCTCTCACCCTCTCAACACCCCTAATTTACAACCAGCCATATTAGCATAGATGAAACATGACACATTTTCACACTGCATGATATCCATGATATACCACATGATGCTCAATCTGGATTGGTTTAGCATGTTCAGACTGAGTCATGAGTTCAGTGTGTACAGTAAATGTTCCCTCTGCTTTATGCTCCGCTCACTCTCGATCATATGGCCACTGCACCTGTTTGGTGCATGCAAGTCGTCAACAACACTGTCAACTCTTTCACTGAATCTACATGGGCTCACAGTTTATAAAAATAGCCTTGGTGTCTGTCCCCAAGTGAGAAAGGCCGCAGGCATTGGGAATGAATCGGAAAAGAATTATATTACAAATAATACAGTTGCTAATGCATATTTTAGGCTTAAAAATATACTTGGTAGTGCACTGTGCACACAGTGTCCTTGGATGTTGATTTGTCAGATTTATTTGCAAGCAGCGTAGCTCACAACTTGAAAGGCTACTTCAATGGCTATCTTATATATTCACACCTGTTATGTGGTTATTAGGGTCTTGCATGTGGTCATTCTGTGCCTCCTTGTTCTTGGGCTTTGGAAGACCTTAGAACAACCTTTGGGATCTTTTCCAAAACTTGCAGCTCTCCATCGAAGCTTGAGCCACCCCTGTCGGTCTTGTTTTATATCCCAGCATTCTCATGTTCTCAAGGCTATCTGTGACCAGTACCGGAGATTGGTGGAGGTTTATATATATATATATATATATATATATATATATATATATATATATATATATATACTAAATGTATTCTTTGGAGTTAAAGCAGTGTTGATAAATTGTCACCATGGAAATGTGCTTTTCAACACCTTGTTTTGACGTTGCACCAAAAAACTTTAACATAGTAAACCAAACATGGAAACTGTGGATATTTTTGTATGTTGTCCCTGGCCCTGCCCACATAACTGCTGTAATCGGAGTGATAGTGACTTTATCCAATTACTTCTTGTGGATGAGCTCTGGTATTTTTAATTAGGGTACTGCCATGTCCTTCAGATGTTCCTATAAGGTTGCCAGGCAATTTCATAACAGTTTTATAGGTATATCTATATGTCTGTCTGTCTGTCTTAATGAACTCATTTCATAATACTACATAAACCAGAAAAATGTCTCTTCCCCTCTCATTCATCATTGTCAAATTGACAATGGAGCAGATTGGGTTACACGCCACAATAATGAGCTAAATGTATTTACCACAGGGTTTCCTCTTTCCTCTCACTGTCTGTGCAAGGTGCTCACAAGAGCTTTGTGATTCTTTACAAAAATATAAACATTTACTCCAGACAAGTGGTTTATACAGACATATAGTTCACTGAAGAAGAGAGTTTTAACAACAAACTATGCACATAATTATATAATATAAAGTGTTTCAACGGCCAGGTGTCAGAAAACTCATTGTTTCTTGGGATATCCCTTTTCTGTAATGACTCACTTCATGAGGTGTACTGTAAGCCACTTTCAGGCCCATTTCATTGCCACCACCCAGATATTATGTAGCCTATTATATAGTTAAATTTAGAATGGCCTGGGATATTACATAACATTTCTGCCCAGGGTCACTAATGTTGAGGATCCTTCTCAATTTAAGCCCCAGAATGCATCTGTTGGTCTGGGCTGCTAAACCAAGGTGTCACACAGAGTCCCTGGCACTTACTCTGTCTGCTCAGTTGTACTTTCCTTGGTGGTACCATCAGTCACATACCTTGGCCCAAAATTAGGCTACAGAATTCAATGTTCTCTGGGGAGGAGGGGATATGTGATACCCTGCAAGCCTTGTGGTGTGTAACGTGACAGTCAGCCATCAGGCTCAGTGTTTTGAAGCTACCGTACAAAATGATTTAAAATACCTTTTAAAGACAGAGGTTTCCTCTGAAGTCTGTTGTGATGGTTGACATGGAGTTGCTATATGGAAGTACTTCTTTACCGTGTTGCTATTTGGTATATGCTGTTATAGGTGGGTGTTGTGATGGTTGCTAACAAACCCATGTCTTATCATTAGATATGGTCCAGATCCCTCCTTCAATGCAAGTCTATGTTTTTTTATTTTTATTATTATACCTTTATTTAACCAGGATGTCCCATTGAGATTCAAAATCTCTTTTACAAGAGAGACCTGGCCAAGGTAGCAGCCAAATCACAACAAATGCATACATAACAAACACCAAATTACATTTTTACGATAAAAGAAGTACAAAATGTTAAAAAATAAAAATATAAAACACAATGAGACTCTTAAGAAAAACAAGAACATGTCTCCATCACAACACTCTTTACAGTAGTTTTAAATTCATTTATGGACATAAGGGTTTCTAACTTTAGCTCTTTTTGTAGATTATTCCACCCCCAAGGTGCTAAATAAGAAAAAGCAGTTTTTCCCAATTCGGTTGTAACTCGTGGCACGTTAAAAAGCAACCACTTTGAGGAGCGTAGCTGATACAGTAGGTACCAGAGCAAACAGAGAGGAGGTTACAGAGGTACAGTGGAAATTTTCCAAGTATAGCTTTATAAATAAATAAAGATATACCAGTGCTGTTGTCCAGGAATTTTAAGTGATGTCCAACCAACTAAATCATAAAGAATGCAGTGATGGGTAAGGGACTTTGTATTTGTTATGAATCGTAGTGATGCATGGTAAACTGAATCAACATGACGCAGGATGGAAAATGCAGCATGCATGTACAATATATCTCCATAATCAATTACAGGCAGAAAAGTAGCTTCCACAAGTTTCTTCTTAGCACTAAAAATAAAGCAAGATTTGTTTCTGTAACAGAAGCCGAGCTTGACTTTAAGTTTCTTAACTAAAGCAGTAATGTGTTCATTGAAGGAAAGCTTATCATCTATCCATATCCCCAAGTACTTGTCTGAAGACACTCTCAATTGATTTCCCATCTAATGACAAAAGGCCACAATTGTCAAGTAGCTGTGCTCGAGCTTTAGAGAAGCCCATAAACTTTGTTTTTAAAACCAGTTTTAGACTCAATAATGTGTATTGCAATGCCTGAAATGCAGTCTGAAGTTCCTGCACTGCTACTGAAATGGTGGAAGCCTGGGTGTAAACCACTGTATCATCAGCGTATAAATGTAATTTGGCTTGAACATCTCTATCCAAATCATTTATAAAAATTGAAAACAGAATGGGTCCTAAGATTGATCCTTGAGGGACACCTTTAGTTATCTCAAGAAAATCTGATTTATAACCTTCAGCATAAACACATTGAGTACGATCTACAAAATAATTCTGGAACCATGCAACACCCTTTTCACTTAAACCGACTGAACGTAGTTTGGTCAATAACAATCCATGATCAACCGAATCAAATGCCTTAGAAAGATCAACAAATAATGCAGCAGAATGTTGCCCCAATAATATCATTTGTCACCAATGTAGCAGCAGTGATAGTGCTATGGCCAGTTCTGAACCCTGACTGAAAATTATTTAAAATATTTTTGTCAGTCAAATACTGTTTTAACTGTACATTCACAAATGATTCCAAGATCTTTGACAAAACAGAAAGTTTTTATTTTGGACGGTAATTATTCAATTCTGATGGGTCTCCACCTTTATGTAAAGGGAGAACATAGGCTGCTTTCCAACTTTTAGGAATGGAGTTAGAAAGAAGACTCAAATTAAAAATATGCGCTATGGGCTCAGCAATAATATCAGCTGCCACTTTTAACGGAAAGGGATCCAGATTATGTGTACCTGCTGACTTTTTGTGATCAATGTCTCTGAGGGCTTTATGAACTTCTGAAACTGAAATCGGTTTAAAATTAAACAATTCCCGATTTACATTTTCAGATGCTGACATGGCAGGACATGGAACAGATTTATTTATGATTTGATTAAATATGAATCCAGCCTGAATAAAGTGTTTATTAAACTGATTGACTGTCTATGACTGCTTTGTCTTTTATTTCATCTGAACCAATAAGAATCTGTTCTGGGAGGTTTAAGGTCACACGTGCACCCGATAAAGATTTAATTGATTTCCAAAACTTTAAAGGATTGTTTAAGTTTTCTGTGGTTTCTTACAGTTCTAAATGCAGTCCAATCAGCAAAAGAGTCGGAAAATCTGGCTTGTGCCCACATTTTATTTCTCAAACAGATTAGCTCTGATAGGCTGTCTGAAAACCAATGCTTTGTCCTTACCACTGATCCTAAACTTTTTGATTGGTAGGCTATATAAAAATAAAATTTGAATGAAAAAAATCCCAATCCATTTCAGCATCCGAAAACAAAGACACCCTGCTGAGTTGACTATGATACAGATCATGCAGAAAAGCCTGTTGTTCAAAACCTTTAAAATGTCTTTTTAGGATCATGCGCGGTTTTACCTTAGGGATTTTTGTATTTCTTACACAATCGACTGCACAATGGTCACTGACGTCATTACAAAATACAGCAGTTGAGGTGTGTTTATGAACTGAGTTTGTTACGATTAGATCTAGGAGAGTAGATATTATTTCTGCTTTGGGATTTATTCTTGTCGGTTCATTAATAACTTGCACTAAATTTAAGTCATTACATAAGTCTTTAAAACAACCAGAGTTCCCAGACAGCCAGTCCCAATTCATATCACCCATAAGAATAAATTCAGAATCATTAATTTCATATAATATTTCGGATATAGATTGGAAAGCATCCTTTGAAGCAGATGGAGGTCTATAGCACCCAACTACTGTAATATCAGCGTCTTTTGAAATATTCACTTTCACGGTCAGAATTTCAAACTGTTTAGCTTTAGTTAGTGAAAGGGTTACCGAGCTTATAAACTTGGATTTCACATATATGGCAACCCCACCTCCTTTGCCAACCCGATCAGTTCTATAAACTTTAAAACCTTCAATAGAAATAAGTTCATCAGATAAAGATTTTTTAAGCCAGGTTTCAGAGATAATAATGATTTCAGCATTGGTTGTATTAGCCCAGATCTTAATCATCCATTTTAAGGACTAGGCTTCTAACGTTTAAATGTATAAAACCAAGGCCATGTCTGCTTTTGAAATCTGAAGGAGTGGCTAAGGATTGCAAAGTATAGAGCTGGTAAGTCCCGCCCATCCGTAAAACCCCAAGTGGACCTCTAGGTTGAAAAATCGTCAATGCAAGTGAATGGGAGAAAATAATTATTTTCTGGTCCCGTTTGAATTGTGCCATGAATGTAAACATATGTTGTCTGTCAATTTTTTATATAACTTTTCATGTTAAGAGTTTGACAGTATATGGTATGATTCTTCGGCTAGCAGCTGTGTCTTTGGTGCACTTCACCGCCTTCTTTCAGGGAGAGGACAAAATCGTTGAGGTTGGCGAAAACCACGGGTAAGTCAACTTTATGGGGTGACGTCACATAGGCGACATGTAGTCTTTCTCGTTATGTCTCTTCCACAACTGCTAGCCGAAGAATCATACCATATACTGTCAAACTCGTAACATGAAAAGTTATATAAAAAATTCACAGACAACATATGTTCACATTCATGGCACAATTCAAACGGGACCAGAAAATAATTATTTTCTCCCATTCACTTGCATTGACGATTTTTCAACCTAGAGGTCCACTTGGGGTTTTACGGATGGGCGGGACTTACCAGCTCTATTAAGAAGACCAAGAACAGGACCAGGATTGGGCTGAACATTACCAGATAACATCAATAAAAACATAATCAAACAACGTAGTTTTTGTTTGGCTGGGTAATATTTATCATTACCACTGTCCTCTATGAACTGAGAAAGAGTAATCTGAGACAGTAAAATGATCATTTAACAACAGTAAGTTCTGGAGATACAGGGTGTTATTAATTTGTGAACATTTTATTTTTTGGTTACACAGGTTGATTTGCTGGCGGTACATCTGATAATGACTTGTAGATGAAATTGAGAAATGACCATAATTTAACTGTATCAGTATACTACTACTCATTTTGGGCATATTAAATTCATCTAGTATAGGGCTGGACTGTAAAAGTATGAAGAGTATAAACAAATGCATGATGTCAAGTTACCAGGTTTAGTTGAAGACAGCCTTAACAGGGCTGAACAGTAGCTTGGAGTCAAAAAGTCAGGGCTATAGGATGGAGGCTAGCAGGGAGGCTTCCAGGTGATAGCTAGCAAGCAAGGCTGATAGTAGCAGGCTAGGAGTAGGGCTATCAGTAACAAAACAAGCAGCAGGACATCCAGGTGGTGGCTAGCTATGGGGCTAACAGCAGAGCATCCATGTAGTGGCTAGCAAGTGGGACCAGCAACAAGGCATCCGGAAGGTGGCTAGCAAGTGAAGCTAGCAGCAGGGCATCATTTTTGATTTTTGATTTTTTGATGTGATTTTTTTGCTTGCTTTATCATCCGCCACACACACAAAAAAAAGGCCTAAATTGAAGATTTATGTATTTGAAATGCATACAAAATTTTGTCAGATATAATTGAAAAAGGTAAGAAAAAGTAAGATTTCTATAATAACTTAATATGTTTTAAATACACAATAACAAGTTTATATATTACCACAGATAGCCATATTTTAACCATGCTCATACTTTTTAACTGAACAAATTTTATTGTTTTCACAACGAACAGATTTATTCTGATTCTAAGGACTTTGAATAGATGTATTTTGAAAATATGATTATTTAAATAAAATCAAATACATGCAAATAGTTAATAATACACTGCAATTTATTTATGCATAAAACTTTCATACCTGTTTTATTTATTTAAGTCTGACAAATATGCATCACATTAAGTTTATTAGTATATTAGTATTTGTGTCAAAACTATGTCATTTAATGGATATTTTGAATTCGCATGTGTAGCACATTGCAAAGAACTTTGCTCCAAATGAATAGTGTAAAATCTGACCCTTTACCTAAAGTTTATCCTTCAGAGTCAGGGGTATGTTGAAAATCCCTTACACAAAATATGAGCAATAGATATTTCACTGCTATTTTTGACCTCATAAAGCAATATAATGACGCATGTGATAATCTGGTTAAAAATAGCCTGATGATAAAAACGTAAAACACTTTCAAGATCACCGTCAAACTGATGTGACCTCAGAACTTCAGGTCTGAATCATTCACTTGACACAGATTACCAGACTAACTTCATAATGAGGAATGTTTAAAATCATAACTTCTTTCTAAATGGGGAAAGCTCTTCACCTTGAAGTAATCAAGATGACATCATTAAAGTGTAATTAATAACACCCTGTATCTTAATAGAGCATTTTAGTTTCTTTAAGCTATATAGGCTATTTGGGCTATATGATAAAGAAATAGAAATCATCATGTTGTTCTAAACTTGTTGTTCTCTGACTTTCTTTCTTCTGTAGAACCACAATGGTTCAATTTGGCCACTCCCAAAATGACAAAAAATGTAATAATAATCATGCTTCTATCCATGAGATGGCTTAGTGTGCAAAACAGACTGAATTTTAAGACATTATTTATATTGTCTTTTACTAGGTTTCTTTGGCATGCTCATTAGAATGATTCATGAATGATTCGGTTACACTTTATTTTAAGGTGTCGTTGTTACAGTGTAATTACATATTTAAGTACTGAGTATTAAGCAACTACATGTACTTACTATGGTTAGGGTAGGATTAGGATTTGGTCAGCTGCATGTAATTATGCATAATGTACTGTTATTTTTATGGTACGTACATATGTAACAAGGACACTGTAAAATAAAGTGATTCTTTTGAATCAGATATTTTCATTGAATCCCAGTTCACAAAACATGATTTGTTCACAAATCAGCTTCACTGACAACATAAACTTATACTGGTTTGTCAGAGAAATGACTTCAGAAGAATTAGAATAGAATAGAAAAGTTATAAATAAAGGCTTGTTTTATATTTCATAGAAGAAAGAAAAGCATGGTTCGGATTGGCATAAGGGGGAGTAAATGATAACAGAAACCCTTTAACCATTACAGAAGAAAACAGTGCAAATCTTGCTTGATCTGTCTCATCGATAAACCAATTTTAGTTTCAAAGGCTATAATGTAAAGAAATGTTTAGAAGCACCATGGTTTTTATTCAAATTTTATTTTATGTAGAGAGCTGCACAAAATCAATGAAAGATAAGCAATACCTCTCATTTTATGTAAAAAATTCAGAATGCCCGATCTTGATTTTGTCATTGTGAGAAAAAGAGTTACAGTCTGTAGGAGCTCTACTCATACCTCTACATCCTTAAAATACATACATACAAATATAATTACTCTAAGGTTTGACTGGTACACTAAACTAAGTCAGGCATCTGTAATAATACTCAAAGTATTTGCATGAAAGAGGCTGTACGTGGTACATGTACAGTAGCTGCACTGGATCTCTTGTGACCTTTTAGAAAATAATTCATTAGCTGTCAAATTACACTTTTTAGACAATTTTGTCATTGCATCTGAAATATTAGAAAAGTGTACCACAGTCCTCGAATGCAGTCACATCAGTCCTGTACTCAAGTGTATCAGTGTATCTCTGTTTTCAGTGTAAGCACTTTGGTGCATGTTTTTGAGCATGTTCAAGGGAGATAATGCTTGGGTACTTGAGAATATTTAAGGCTTTGTATGATCATTTAAACATCCAAGAAAATGCTGTTTCTGCTCCCTGTTTTGGTCCATGGCCTTTCTAACTTGAAGTTGGAAGATGTTTTACTGGATTCTTGGACGCTTTCTATTTGGAATATGCCCTCTGAACATTGCTTTAATACTGACGGGAATATCAATTCTTTCATTCAGAGGATCCAACTAGAGCATTTGATTTGCACCATTGGCATGAAATGCTACCAACTCAAGCCACCAATTTATATGAGGATTTGAAACCCCATGTC
The DNA here is from genome assembly GCF_964197995.2 of Scardinius erythrophthalmus. Lineage (NCBI taxonomy): Eukaryota > Metazoa > Chordata > Actinopteri > Cypriniformes > Leuciscidae > Scardinius > Scardinius erythrophthalmus. The sequence goes on from NC_138235.1 coordinate 30,333,217, forward strand.
TGTTTAGAGTTACCAAAATGTTCCACCAAATGCATTTTTCTCGTTATGTGTCTGTTAGTGAGTTCAATCTTGAAGACTATGTAATGAAGGTTCCCAAATTCAGGCCCAAGTAGAATGTAATCTTTCTCTGATTCCATTCCAAGAAAGCAGAGAACAGTAAGCGATACAGTCCTTTGACTAGTAAAACCATCAAGAGTTCCCCAAACATCTCATATCCAGTTCTTTCATCAGTTTGTCCATTTATAAAATCTCTTTGGCGCATTCAGAATGGCAATGTGTCCATGAAGATTTTATCCACAATGGGTGGAGGTGGGACCAAGTCTTCCAGTTTGAGATAGAAGATTCGCTGGAGGCCCTGGGTGCACAGTGTTCTCAGCTCCGGAAGCTTGCCCAGGAGTCGGGACAGGTAGTTGGGCCGGGTGGCCTCAGGGGCACTTGTGGAGACGTGGTCTCTGAGACACGTGACCAGGCGGTTTTGGAGGTCTTCGATCCGTCTGGGCTCTTTCAGGCCGTGTCGATCTGTTGGTCACAATCAGGGTTAGAGATTTGTTTGGGATAAAACATATTTCTATATCCTGTGAAGAAAAAATAGAAACAGACTAAAAGACAGTAATTACCTGTGATTATGACCAGTGTGGCAAGACAGGAGAAAGACGACAAATCCAAGTTCAAGCGATGTAAACTCTGAGAGAAGTCCATAATGGAGTCAATCCAGTCACCAAAGCTTCGTACGCACTGCGTCCGGTGCAAAACCACACCGTTGCAGAAAATAAGTTTATCTGTCTCAGGGTTTGACCTAAATGAGATAAATGAATTCTTAGTCACCTCACACATAGTACTATTTAAATACTGAATTTATTGTCATATGAACTGACTTGTACCTGTAAGCTAGCCGAAGTATGAAGAGCTCGACAAATGCTGACTCAAGAAGAAGCTCTTGGTCCTCCTTACAGAAGGCATTGAATCCAGGGATGTTTCCAGCCCACTTCCTGATCACATCCATTGACCCAGTTAGCAGGTCATAAAATTGCTTTATGTCATTGGCATCCTCCTTCTCAGACAATCCAGATACTGATTCCTGATACTAGACAAAGACCAAAAATACAATATATGAATTAACATTGCAAGTGTACAGAAATATGACAATCATTTTATTTCAGACTTATGAGGGTTAAAACACTAAGCAAGCTTAAATTTTGCTGTCAGATTGTTCTGTCCTCACCTTTGAATAGTCTAGAGTTCCACTGGCAGGGTTTGAGTCCATATGGGCAGTGACGAGAGAGGCAATGATGTTCACAGGTGAAGAGACAGACAATGAGTCCTGAACAGCTTTTGGCTTGGACGGAAGACGACCTCTTCTACCTTTCAGGCTGTCTGTTCTCACAACTTGAGGGAAAATATGTACACTTATTAAAATTGCTTTGATGGTATGTGGGTACTTTAATTTAAAAATATATATATATACATATTCTCACCTTCTTTCACCATCCCCACACCTAGGCACTTTTGGAAGCGGCAGAACTGGCACCTGTTTCGCCGCCTTTTGTCCACTGGGCAGTCCTTGTTGGCGAGGCAAACATACTTGGCGTTTTTCTGTACTGTGCGCTAAAAAAACAGAAAGAAAACCTTGTCATCAAAATGAGCTTAATGCCCAAAAAACAAAATGCTGAGGTGAGTTAACATGACATGATTAGCAAGATTAATTTTATCATCTCTCTCACCTTAAAAAAGCCTTTGCATCCTTCACAGGTTCGCACTCCGTAATGCTGACAGGAAGCGTTGTCTCCACACACTGCGCAGCGTCCCTCGTTTCCTGTGGGGCTCCTTATTTTAGGAGACAGTTGTCCATCCATCAGTCCTGAGCCATCCCGGCTGCCCTGCTCCAGGCCGAGTGGGCTGAAGGGAAGCGGAGAACCGTGTTGCTGGGTCTGAGAAAAGGGATCCTGATCTGGAAGCTGTGGCTGCAGCGAGCCGTGATGAGAAAGCTCGTCGACTGTGACGTGCCCGAACGTGAAGAAAGAGGCACTCTGGTTCAGGGGCTTCTCTGAACCCCAGCATCCCTCATCGGGGGAGCAGGGACCGAATGTGCTGTCCCAGGCAGACATGTGCTGGAACCCCGGGGTAGAGGGTGACGGCGCAGACGCCGGACTTCCAAAGCAGTTTGACCCACCTGAAGAAGACAACGTCTCATCAAGGTAACTCAAAGCGAATGTGCCTGGGTAACAGCCGTACACCTGGAGGTCGTCCAGCTTGAACGAGTCTTGCCCAGAGGTGCCACCAGCAAAGGTAGAAGCGGCGCCTGTTGCGATCTGGCACGAGTAGGTATCAAACTCGCCAACGTAGCCTCCGACCAGAGAGGTGATGCTGGGCAGGGAGGGTGCAGAGAGCTGGTCCAGCTGGTCAGTCACATCCATGGCCAACCTGGAGGTGAAGTCAGGATTCAAAAACTCTGAGCTGAAGAGGGAACTCTCATAGGTCTGGACTCCATGTTGACTTTGAACACAGGTCATTTCTGTAGAACAGAACCACAACATCTACTTTTCAATACCGTAGATATTGCTGCGGAAAAGTCAAATGCCTCGAGAGCTGAACACCGCTTTCTAACCTATACCTAGACAGACTTGCTTGCCGGCCAAAAGGTGTATAGACACAGTTCTCTGAAGTGCCTTGATATTTCTGAGAAAGCTTAGAGAGCCGTCTGGCTGGAAAGAGCAGCCATGCTTATTGTGTTACCACATTAAGAATGTCAGACGAACATGACATGTGGGTTGCCTCACTGAGAGGGCGTGTGTGTTTGTGAGGGCGCATGTGAGTGGGTGGTGTATGTATATGGAACTTTTTTTAGATAGACTCAAATTTCCCCAGCTAAATCAGACATAGTGTTCCATATCGTAAATGATAGGATAAAATAAGGAGGGAAAACTGTTTGCAGTGAAGAAATGCTTGTATACAATCATATTACATTTCTAACATTACTGCGCCACATGGGTTAAATCTTTAGACTGGCAATTAAAACATTTCTAAAATGTGCCAATATCAGTTGTAAACGTATTTTAAAAGAGTAATTCTTCAGAAAGTATTTTAAAGCACTATGCAAATGTGAAAGATAATTATGGCTCAGCAGTTTGACAGACATGCATGACCTTGCACACAGAGCAAGGTGAGAACATGATACCTAATGATCATCTGACCCCTAAACATTTCATATATTGAATAAACCAGTCAATGCGTTTGCAATAGATCTTAAAGGCAAAATGAATAGGTGGTGTAACTGTCTGGAAATTGTAAAAAAAAAAAAAAAAAAAAAAAAAGTTGAAAAAAGTTGATCAAATGTTTATCTTAACCTCTTTATAAAATGACTCGTTTTGTTCAGATGTGATTAATTCTAAGAAAACTTCCTTATATTCAGAACTCAAAATTATATTGGTAAAACAAGATTAGCTTGACACGTTTCTTTTCATTATTGTTGTGTGTCAAATGAAGGTGTGTGATGTGAACCGTGTAATAGATATGTGTATTATTTAAATAGCCAAAGTACAGTCTCCTAAGTAAAGGACAGTGTGCAGCTAAGTTGCTCGAGCACCTGTTGCATCGTGACACTGCGCATGCAGAAGCGCACCACTGTACCACACACACACCCCCCTCTTAGTCTAGTTATTCATTTCGTACGGTTTCTCAAATGCGTATGTATATATCCAAATTGTTTTACATTTTTATAATGCCAAAAGCCAACTCATTTTGCGCATTGAACTGTGGCGGATACGCACTGTTCCATTAGTTTCGGAATAAATCGTGCGCAACATGTAGTAAACCATTCAAAATTCATTAAATTAGAGCCTTAATTATTTCAATTCTTCAACACAAACACATACGTTGGGTAACTAAAAACACATTTGCTGTTCGTATAGGATTTAAAAGAAGCATAAAAAACAGAAAGAGGAGAGTATTAACTGACCTCAGAATTTTGAAAGCAAAAATACTTACGTACCTGAAAGTGTATTGTGGTGAAGGGCTTGTCAGCGTCCGTATTCCAACTGATGGATAGTCATGTATAACGTTCCCGGCAGACAACAAGACGGTTTTCTCATATTTCTGTGAGCGAGCAGATATATAAGCGACTACTTTATTGTGCCGTTACGTCAGAGGTGCATCCTCTCGAGGCGTTCCACTGACAAATATGGCCATGCAGGGGCGGAGATCCTCGGCAAATCTTTCCGCCTGCCGACCAATCAGAGCGCTCGCTGTCAAGAGACATGACGCACACACGGGATTCCATTGACGCAAGCAATCCGCACGTTTATTGTTCTAATTATATCAGCGTACTGCTGTGCAACTGGCTGAATTTAGTTAAAAATAGTGAGGAGAAGACACAAATAACTAGCAGATAGCAAAGATGAGCAACAGAAAGAGTAAAAATAAACACATTAACAACTTTTAATCTTTTAAACAGGATTCACTGAGTGGATTGAGGAAAATGTAAAAAATATTATTTTATTTTTTAATAAAATTTGAAGTAGCCTATATATATACATATATGTGTGTGTGTGTGTGTGTGTGTGTTGTTAATAAAATATATACTATATATCTATAGGTTACTTATTCTCAGTTATAAATTCTCAGTTATTATAACTGCTACTGAATAAGACATTTTCCTCCCCAAGAAAACCACAAAGGGCCCACGAGGAGAGGGTAGGGCTACACCTGCACAAGCTGAACGTGTCAAAACATGAAAGTGCGTGAAGAAAAAATGAAACCAGAAGTCAGCGCTGTCTGAAGTACTACAATGCAGGGTGTGTGAGGGATTGACAGTGCCAGTAAATGGCACATCTTGTGTGCCATGTGGTGATTCTCAAGCTCAAATGTTATCCTTTTAACTAAGAATAAAAAAGTAAGCATAACTTTAAGTCACAAAAAAAAAAAAAAATGCACTCGAGCAAAAAAAAAAAAAAAAAAAAAAAGAATGTAACAAGATAATCAATCTAAGGGGGAACCAGATGTAAAATTGTAAGAATCTGACATTGAAAAAAACATTGAATATATGGTGGTTATGGCCCTGTCTGCCATATCTACAGACATCTAAACCTTATGTGTGCCATAGGCCTACCTCCATTTCACTTTAACTTGCAGATATAACTCATAAGACGAAAGACATCCTGGCTCTGCATGTAGTAGGTCAGGAGTACATTTTCATATTAGTAAACAATAGGAGGAAAATTTTTGGCAAGCTTTTGGGTACAATAAATCAACAGCCAGCCATGACTTTCTGAAGGTGAGATGCTTGTGCTGCTATTTTAAAGAGCATGTCCAGTTCCAGAATTGCCTTCTGTGCTTTTTGAGTGTGATATATAGACACCATGTCCATATCGGTTGTTTCTCACCATAATTTCACGCCTAAGATGCACAGTGTCATAATCCATTTTTCTCTGCCAATAACCTTTCAGTAAATCGCAGTGAGCGAGTGACCCATTCTTGCTGAATAGGTTGATTCGAGTGTGGCCAAGTAACATGAAATGCAGGCTGACACATATCCAGCTTAGGTATTTAAAAACAAGGACAACGGGTCTTCAGAGGAATTCAGAGCAGGCCAACATGGTAGCAGGTTGGCAAGTTGACAAGTTTATTCTCATTTATATACAGCATGGAGCTATTTCAGTGATCTTTATTCTTCTTAAACGTTGATTCTATTGTCCAAGTAAAATTTCAAACCAAAATAAATAAATATAAAAAATATCCATAAAAAAGCCTATATATAGGAAAAATATAGGCAATACAACAAATAGCCTTCAGTAGCCTAATGATGTACACATCCACACACACACACACACACACACACACACACACACACACACACACACACACACACATATATATATATATATATATATATATATATATATATATATATATATATATATATATATATATATATAGGCTATTAATAAATTATTCTAAAAGCAAATTTTAATAGGTTATATTATTTCCTTCTTGTGATTTTGGGGTTAAAATATGACATGCTCTTGGAGGGTTTCACCGTAAAACACACTTTATCGAAGTGAAGTCTTTCTTTAATCGGTCTTTCCTGACATTCTTGGTGTTTTTGCCTATTTCCATCACGCAGTCTGTATACTCAGAATTGGCTTTACCGCTTCTTTCCCCCATTATCACAAGCTGGTATCTTGTTCCTGATCAAAGACTTTTGCTCACGAGATTGTTATTTCTTAAGGCAGCCGCGGAATCTCCTCCTTTCTTCCATCTGTGATGCGCAGATAGGACCGGGAGCCGCGCGCGCATCGATGTTTGTGTAGATTCGCTTTTCCTCTTTTGACCATGCGGTTGGAGAAAAGAAAGGATGTGTCTGTCTCTGTCACTGAGACCAAAAAGAGGAAGCTCCGCCAATGACGCAATGAAGCGCTTTGGCTGACGTAGCAGGAATCCCTTCCGCGCGCGCACTGCCGCGCAGCCATTTGGGGAAGCCCAGCCGAATACTGCAGAAGAGCTTGTTGCTAAATGACGCGACATTTTCCATCCCTGCGTCCATTTATATCGTGCCGTAAGCCGGATCACGAGCTTAATTACTTTTAAAATAAACCTTTTTCGAACTGATGATAAGGTAAACGAGTACCGAGGGACAGTTACAGTTCAATTATCTTACAGCTGCTGAGCTGTTGGCACATAGAGCTTGTGTTGTTGAGCTGAGCTGTCACGAGGGGCGGGATAGGAAAAAGACGACGAGGAAGTGGTCACAAGACCATGAGAAAAACATTGTGCTGACACGCAGTAAGCGATCAGATCGGAACAGGTGTTACGAGAAAAAAAAGACAACCTACCTAGTTTAAATCAGTAAGAAAATAGTATTTTTCAGAACTCAACGGGACATGCAAGTCACTATATTGATTTCACATAGTTTGGCCAAGTCTTAAGTAAACATTCAAAACCATTCTGTTTTGGGCCATTCTGGTGCACTCAGTACACACATTAGTTGTGGAACTCTCTCCCCCTATCACTCTGTTGTGTTAATACTATTTCTGAATTCAAAACTATGCTCAAAACTCACTTATTTTCTGAATATTCTTAAGTTGTATTACATTTCGTTGTGTCTGATTGTATTCTGCTGTATGCTGCCCCGTCTTCATAATTCTCCTTTACTGTACTTTTACTCTCATCTACCTACTGTTGTTTTGTTTGTTATCATTGTCCATTGCCATTATTGTTGCTTGTTCATTGCAAAGCGTCCTTGAGCCCTAGCTTTTTTATATAAATAAAATGTATTATTATAATTATTATTAGTTTTACACAAACCACACTTTATAATAAATATCTTTAAAAAATTATAGATTCACACTCCACTTTCTAGGCAACCGAAAAAGCTGCAGAGCGAATGGATGTCTTAAAAACCACAACCCTGGTGTTGAACATTTCAAAACCATGGACATTAATAGGGGATTGGTTCTCCCTCACCACTTCCACTGTTCTGGCAAGACTTTCCATTAGATGTTGGAACATGGCTGTGGGGATTTGCACACTTTGAGATACAAGAAGACACCAGTGTAGTCAGGCGCTGATGTTGGGTAATGGGTCTGGCTTGCAGTCTGCGTTCCAATTCATCCCAAAGGTGTACAGTAGGGTTCAGGTTTGGCCTTTATGGAAGCTCTTCTGCACTGCAACATGAATGTGCCACGTTAAAAGTCTGAGCTCTTCCATACTGAAAATGTTTGTCTTAGGAGATTACATACTTGAGTTCATGCAACCGTTAGCTTTGGCTTTATAGTGGAAAAACCCAAACCTAATTAATTATGAAGGGGTGTCCACATATCTATGCATGTTATGTATTTACCAAAAGTACTATTCATTTCTTTTTATTAAAATATTTTTTTTTTAGTTGACAAAATACTTTGTTAAATCGTCTTTTTAGCAGAGGCATTGCTTAGCCAATTCAACACACACACACACACACACACACACACACACACACACACACACACACACACACACACACACACACACACACACACACACACACACACACACACGTAATCAAAACGATTCAACCCCATTGCAATGAACAAATCAAACTAAAGTAATTGAAATAGCTCAACACAACAAATGTTTCAAGTGGTTTCCCCAAATTCAACTGCAAATGCAACTTTTAATGACTTCTGCAGTCTCAAAATTATTCCACCCCTTAATGCAAGCATCTTTAGTACTTAGTAGAACACCCCTTTGTTGTTATAACCTGCTGTAAAACGAGATGTGTAACCAGACACCAGCTTCTGGCAGCGTTTCTGAGGAATCTTCGCTCATTCCTCATGAGCTAGCCTCCAGTTCAGTACGTGCTGCAACAGCCTTCCTCAAATCTACCCACAGATTGTCTTTGGGGTTCAAGTCAAGTGACTGTGATGCCACTGTAGAATCTTCCAGGACTTCTTCTGCAACCAAGTCTTGGTGGAATTTGAGGTATGCTTGGGATCATTGTCTTGTTGGAACGTCCAATGACAAGCTTCAGCTTCCTCACTGACGACATGACGTTTTCTCCTAGGATTTTCTGATACTTCAATTAATTCATCTAGTCACACGCTGCAGGTTTCCAGAGCCAAAAGATGCAAAGCAGCCCCAGAGCATCACTGGGTCACCATCATGCTGAACTGTAGGCAGAGTGTTCTTTTCAGCATATGCTTCATTCTTCTTGGAAACCACATGCGTTCAGTACGCGCCTTACAGTGCAGCTGAAATCTCAGTATCTGTTCATTGCTAGGTCTTCTGCAGTCACTCGAGGGTTTTTCTGACCCCGCCTTCTCAGAAATCTGGTTGCAGCCGTTGATAGCTTCCTATTTCTGCCCTGTCCAGGTAGTATAACCACTGTTCCTTCAACTCTGAACTTGCAAACTATGCTTCCAATGGTGTCTCTATAGGAACATTTAGTGCCTTCACTATCTTTTTGTATCTTGTTCCTTGCTTGTGAAAGGCGATGATATCTTCTCTTAACTTTTTGGATCATTCTTTTGACTTAGCCATATTTCTAACATGTAGTCAAACGTGACACTCAACAAACCTAGTCAGTTCAGGTATTTCATGTGTTCTAGCTCAAGCACACCTGGTGCAACTAATGAAGCCCTTGATTAGCTGCATCAGGTGTGCTTGGGACAACACATGTTTTGCAGATTTGTGCTGTTGTGAGGGATTCTATTCAGGGGGTTGAATAATTTTGAGACTGTAGAAGTCATTAAAGGTCCCGTTATATGCCACTTTTCACAAGATGTAAAATAAGTCTCTGATGTCCCCAGAGTGTGTATGTGAAGTTTCAGCTCAAAATACCCAACAGATCATTTTTTACAGCATGTTTAAATTGACATTTTTTGGGGCTCAGAAAAACGACCTGTTTCAGTGTGTGCCCTTTAAATGCAAATGAGGTGCTGCTGGACGACACAGGGGGCGGAGCTTCATGAGCTCGCGCTCAGTCTGTCAGGAAAAATTCATCTCACGGAATGATGATAATATCAGAAACTCTCAGTAACGTGTTCAGTTCGAGTCGGACAATAATGCCTACAGAGTCAGAGTGCTGTATAGAGATGAAACAGGTATGGTTTAGTAGTTTAATTACGGTTATTATAACGTATTTGTCATCTGCTTGTATGTATCCATTATTTATTAACAGCCTACAAGTCTGCTGTTTCGGACCAGGTCTGAATGATGATCAAACATGTACTGATGAGTTTAATAAAGTTTATTGTACATCACACAAAAGATGAAGCGTCAGTTTTACTTCAGAAAATCACCGTAAGAGCTGAGTAAACACAGTAGCCTAAGTTATAAGAAGTGCGCAAGTAGCCAGTAGAGTTGAGGGAGCATTCCTGTGGGCGGAGGTTAGTCAAAACACGGTTCTGGTGATGTCACTAAAGAAGGAAGTAGAGGGGTGTAGTCCAATCGAGCCGTTTTTTGTAGTCAACTTCTGTTAAATAAAATATCTCGCTTGGCATTGAACTTTGAGCTTTATAATTTTACAGATATTATTTATGCTCTAACAGCAACATTACACACTAACTAAAGTTTGAAACATGGGATCACGCAGAACGGGACCTTTAAAAGTTGCATTTTCAGTTGAATTTGGGGAAACCACTTGAAACATTTGTTGTGTTGAGCCATTTCAATCAGTTTTGTTTGATTTGTTCATTGCAAACAGCTGAAAGTCAACATTTTGCTAATAAACCTGATTTGCAATGGGGGTTAAATAATTTTGATTACAACTGTGTGTGTGTATGTAGCTATATACCGGTCAAAAATATAATGCTAACAAATGAGACCTTATTGTAAAGTGTTACTAAGAAATCTATATTTTAGTTTAGCAAGGATTCATTACATTGATAAAAAAATGACAGTAAAGACTTCGTTACAAAAACAATCTATTAAACATGTATCATGTTTATCACAAAAACATTAATAATTTTAATACATGTTTCTTGAGCAGCAAATCAGCATATTAGAATGATTTCTGAAGGATCCTGTGACACTGAAGACTGGAGTAATGATGCTGAAAATACAGCTTTGCCATGACAGGAATAAATTACATTTTAAAATGTATAACATTGTTTATTATTAAAACAGAGTTTAAGAGAATTGTTCCAGTGCACTGTTCATTTTTTGAAGGTCTTCTTGGATGTTTCTGGTCATGCAGCTGCTTTTTTTGGATGAGCACATACCGTTTCATTTCATTTGAGTAACATTATGCATTAAAGAACATCGCGCACTGGTCATTGAAACATATAGCATGTATACATGTATACATACCCGGTTTCTGCATTCATTCAGGCACCTGTTGTTAGATCAAAGTGATTTACGTACAGCTGTTAGCTTGCAGGACAGAGCAAGCTCTCCCTGACTGTATGTCCGTAACAGAATCATGTGGCTCTCCACAATCCAGCATGCTTGGAGAGCCTTGAACGCAGCCTGGCTTTTGAATCAAATCAAGTGCATATCACCCTTGAATAGTTGTCTCGAGTGAACTGTAGCTTAGCACACTGATTATGTAATGATATGGAAATGTAGTAAGATAAGGTCTCTTGACTTTGGCTGGATCTTAAACTTGCCCTTGTCAGGACATTGACTGCAAGCACAAGTCCCAAAAGGCTTAGCCGATGCCAGACAGCTGCCTTGTACCTCCAAGCTAAAGCTATCAAATGTGAACCACCAACTTGATCACTTTATTTTTATTTCAACCTTATAATGAGGACATGCGCTGCTCTTGCATTATTGTTCAAGTCTAATTTTTTACACACAATATTCAGTAGGCCTAAAATCTTGTCATCCGCACTAGCTCTGACTGGCAAATTTGTGAGAGAAATTAAGTCTAATTTCAGAACAAATAATTGTTCATAAAACTGGTCTAGAAAATTCACTCGAAATCGGATACTTCTCTTCTACATAGTATCGAAAAACAGTTTGCCAACATAGTATGTCCAAATAGTATTCGAAAACAGTATGACCTAATACTTCCGCTGAGATTCGGAAAGTGCGTATTTACAGTCTATGGTATTTACTATCCCATGAGACCATGGCAAAAGGATTTGTGAATGGCGGTGAAGTGACGTGAAGTCCTTTCTTATGGAGTTTGCATGTTCTCCTTGTCTCTGCCTGGGTTTCCTCCGGGTGCTCCAGTTTCCCCCACAATCCGAAACAACCTGGTCCCAACCCTACCCTACCTACTCTGGAAAAATCATTGGCAAGAAAATTCATTAACAGTTTCTCGCATATAGCAAGATATGGCTATAGAATCACCAAGAGTCGGATACGACTGTAATGGTAATGGAAAAATAGACACACATTCATACTAAACATGCAGTCGAGAAGTAAGTTTCAAACCAAAAGTTTTAAACCAAAATTTTTAAGAAACAGCTAAAAAGTTTTTGTTTTTTCCTCAAACAAATTTACCAGAGGGCTTCAGAAGTTGTACAAAATATCACAGATCACATGCACAACCTTTGCTTTTTTGGGAGGTATTTGTCAGCTCTAGTCTTAATTTACTTCCATTCTATAGGAACTACATTCAAGAAAAGGTTCTATAAAGAACCATTAAGGGTTCTGTCAGGAGCTTCGAATATAGAATATTTTAGGGGTTCCCAAATGGGATCATTTTTATGGATTAGTTTTAATTTGTTTTAATACATTTTGTAGTTTTATTTAAAATCTATGAATGAAACTCGAAACTCAAAAACTTGCTTTATGGCTAGAAAAATGTGGGGGAAAACCCATGCATTAAACATGAAAGTATTATAAAATCATTTAAAACATTTAATGATGACGAACATTTTTGAATTCTTTAAAAGTGAGTCAAAATCCTCGGGTTCTACACAGAACCCCACTGAACCAAATTTTGTCTCAAAGAGTTCACTTTGAACTGGACCAGCATTATTGTGTTGGTGACCACTGCCACTGATGCTTCCTAGAGTTCAGGCATTCCTCCAGCAGTCTTAATTCACCATTCACCTTATCCAGTTCCACTCCTGGCACTCCAGAAAATAGATAGGAGGCCATCTTTAAATATAGACTACATAAATTACACCAGTGAGCTCGTTAGGGGACCACAAGATACTGAGTCTCAGCTCTGTAGTCCACTGTGAATTCTGCTGATTGGCTGAAGACACTATCATTGCCCAAGATTACATAAACACAGTGTAATTTGGGTAGGGGGAAGGTGGCGAAGTAGACAATGACTTTAAATCATTTTTAGGTTAATTCATTTGGGATATCAAAAATTCAGAACAATAATGTTTTATATAAGTAAAGATATTATATTAAGTAAGTAATAACGAAAAAAATTAAAGCTGCAAGCAGCATTTATCGGGGTTCAAGCATTTAAGGCCTTTAAGCACATAAGCATTTAAGACATTAAGATTTATTTAGAAAGCTTTTAACCACTGAAATAATAGCTGGAAAAGTCCATTTACAGCCAATACAGGCAATTGCAGGCAATATATGGTTTTCAAAGCTTTTTAACAGTTATAGCACCACCTATGGTCCGATCTACATGAAATTTTGCATGCTTGTTTAGAATGTTATGGCACATAGGCTCACCAATGACTAAAACCGGAGATAGTCATTTTGTCCGCCTTGAGCCAAGGATTCCAACGATATAAGACACTTGATCCTGGGACAAACGGTCTAAGAGTTATGAGCAATTTTGAACTTTTGGTTGCTGTAGCGCCACCTATGGGCCAATCGGGGTCATACTCTGATAGGTTGTCCCCAAATTGAGGCCTACCATCTGGCCAGGTTTCAAGTCTCTAGGCCTTACGGTTTGTCCTGCACGATGCGTTTTACAAATCCTTACAATTACAATAGGGTTTCAGCATTTCATGCTTGAACCCCTAATAAGAATGAAGGCTTTTTGCCAGTTATAGCGCCACCTATGGTCCGATCACCATGAAACACTGCATGCTTCCTCGCCATGTTCTGACACATATGCTCATCAATTTTTGTGAAGTTCTGAGTTTTCCTTTGGGATTTATAGGCTTTGGAGTGTATTTTGCCACGCCCCTTTTCTAAATGACCCCGTTACAGCCACCCAAATGCCAAAGTTCAACTTTTTTTGATAATTATTGATCTAGAGAGTCCAGAGAATTGTCCTAGACTGGTTTGGTTCCGATCGGGCGAAAAACCAGGGACTAGTTCGCAAAAGTAGGTTTTGGACAAAATTCGACATAGCAGAACATTTTCCCTGCCTACATCCAAATCGGAGATAGCCATTTTGTCCGCCTTGAGCCAAGGATTCCACCGATATAAGACACTTGATCATGGGACAAACGGTCTAAGAGTTATGAGCGATATGAGCGATTTTGAACTTTTGGCTGCTGTAGCGCCACCTATGGGCCAATCGGGGTCATACTCTGATAGGTTGTCCACAAATTCCAGTAGCACCTCAATGCAGTACACAAGATCCGGGGGAAGGAGTCGGATCTTGTATAAGGGGTGGAGATTGGTAGGTTTAGGGGTGGAGATGGGTAGGTTTAGGGGTGGGTTTAGGGATCAGGGGGTGGAGATTGGTAGGTTTAGGTATGTAAGGTGGGAGGAGTTGGATCTGGATCCGACTCCTCCCCGTGGATTTCATGTTCTGCATTGAGGACCATCTCACAAATTGAGGCCTACCATCTGGCCAGGTTTCAAGTCTCTAGGCCTTACGGTTTGTCCTGCACGATGCGTTTTACAAATCCTTACAATTACAATAGGGTTTCAGCATTTCATGCTTGAACCCCTAAAAATCGATATACCTGTTGTATCTTTTGGAAGGTTTTGCATTCTGTTGGTGGCTTTTGCACTTATTGGCCATTCATTTATCATTTGACATTAAGCTACCTCTACAGGACTCATTTTAGAGCCGTTATAGATCTTATACGCCCTCTGCTGGTGACTTGTGCAATAAGTTCAGCTCTCAAATGAGAAGGATGTCTTTCCAAAGCCTTTGACACTTGATTCGTGTGGACATTTAGCACGTGGTTTAGCAGCGTTGGTGTGAATTCATAACCATATTAGACCCCGGTGTGCCCTTTTTGAAACCCTAGAGTTTTCTAGCGCCTGAAAATGTCCTACTGGCTGAAACCAAACTACATCTGGAAATAGAGAGAAAGTGTGTGTGTGTGTGTGTGTGTGTGTGTGTGTGTGTGAGAGTGTGTGTGTGTGTGTGAGAGAGAGAGAGAGAGAGAGAGAGAGATGTTACAAACGATTTCAATTTCAAATAAATGCTGCTTTTTTTAAATTTTTATTCTTCAAAGAATTCTGAAAAAAAAGTTGACCGATTTCAACAAAAAAATCAGCTTTGTATGTAGGCTATTAGCAGCAGTCTTTCCCTTTATTTTTCCTCATTACATCAAATCCGTAAATACATATAATAGTTGAATATTTATGCACTTTCATGTAACCTAAAATTACCCCTAGGATTATCTATCCATCTGTGGATGACCACTGTGCTACATGAGGATACACACTGCCATGTTGGAATAGTGTTAAGAGCTTGGCTCTTAGTTAGTGTTCATCAGGCTAAATTTCCCATAAACACTGGTTTATTTTGCTGTGTTGGATTTCTGCTCGGGGCAGCACAAGGTCAGGCGTCTCAGCTGTGGGAGAAGAACTAGTCCTCAAGTTACACAGCTACTGCTGCTAATACTCCCTTAGAATCGCTTCAGGATGCATCGGAGTGGAAAAATAGGGGCTGGAAACTGTACAAACACTATAAACAGAACCATATTCAGCATACCGTCATATGATTTGACAGAGTGAATACATACACAAACAGCAAATATAGAGAAGCACTTTAGTTATGAAGAACTTTCCATATCATTTTCATATGTTTCGAAGCATTCTGTCATTACTAATCCAACTCTACTTGTATGACGTTCTATTTTTCTGTGGAACAAAATTAAAAGTTTAGCAGATTGTCTTGGGCTCTTCCATATAATATCATGACAATACAAAAATAAATAATGAATGACAATATAAGTTAGACTTTGTAGTCTTCTCTGAAGTGTTATAACTGCACGATTGATTTGATCCACTAGAGGGCAGTCTGTGATCAAGTGCGTGAAGTTTACTCCACAATTCGGTTCAAGTTTACAGTGCTGTTTACTGACTCTGTTGCAACATATATGTAATTTTATGTCCTCTTTGTGTCTTTAAAAAAAAAAAAAAAAGTTTAATATAATGTTAAAATTTTTCAAGCCGGTTACAACTATTTCAATTACTGAGTATAGACTATCTTTCCTTTTAGGCCGGTCTTACGTGCAACATGCTTTACAATCCTACAGCCAAGGCCGGACTTACCATTGGGCTTGACTGGGCTCAAGCCCATGGGCCCCGCCCAATAGGTGGCCCCGCCCGTTTACGTTTGATTTTTTCAATAATATGTCAGTCATTTAATTTTTCATTTAAAGTTTGTTGATTGGTCTAGCATTGTTACCTGGCCCTGCCCTGCAATGAAAATTTTAATTTAATTCACTAAATTAAATGTCAGTCATCTTGAGGTTTGCTGATTGGTTATTGGCAGTTACGTAGTGCCTCGTTTACTGCCGAACCGTTGAAAAAACCTGTCTGCATTAGACAGTAGCCGCGTTTCCATTACCCTTCAAATTGCGCAAATTGAAATTGCGAATTGAAAATAAGCACAATGGAAACACGTAAATTTCGCAAAAACTCCAGTTTTTCGCAAAAAAAAAAAAAAAAAATTACGCTCGCATGAGGTGGTTTTTCAGGCAATTTGAAAAAGGAATATTTCGCAAAACTGCAATGGAAACAGTTTTTGCGCATTTACAGTCAACTGAGTTAGAAGACGCAGTGTGTTTGAGGTCCATGTATAGCTACGCAAATAATAATATTTTTATATTATTTAATTATAACATTTAATAGGCTATATTTAGAAGACGCTTTTATGCAAAAAAGGAACAAAGCTGAGTGTGGAGCGCGCACTGCATGGCACGGAGGCGCGGCCGCGAACACTTGCATTTTCCTATCAACAGTGGAAACAACTTAAAATACTCTATAATTTCTGGTCATACAGAAAATAATAATACATTATTCCCAACTACTTGTATTTGTGTAAACTCACAATAACAAGAAAACGCTGTGCTTTTGTAAAATAAAATAAAACAATCAGACGCACTTTCATGATCTCCGTGAGCGCGAGAACTGAAACAAAATATAGCCTATGTAGGCTAAAGCTTGAAATGTCCACTTTAAAACGAACAAATTCGAATCGAAAGCTAATACCTTCTGATTAATCCGTATGAAATGTGCATTTCTCTCTAAAATCGCATTTGCTTAACAGCGGAGATGGAGATGTGACTTTAGCCAAAGCAATGGTTTATTAATAATATTAATGGCTCTTCTCATTCAGCACTGCGGGAAAAACATCAATTCCAGGTTCTAATTTGGCCTTTGAAAACCAGTAAAATCGACATGTTTTCCATATTAATTTGTGAATATTTTAAATGTTTAATAAAGGAGCAAAAAGTCTGAAAATTCGTCGATATTTACTTTTTTGCGCAGCAGTTGGTGTAGCCAGTTCAAATTAAAATGTTGGTGTTCAACAAAAAAAGACAACAAAAAGTTGCTTTAAAAAGACAACAACCGTTCATTTTTCGTTTTTCAATTACGGGTTAAAAAAGGAAAAACGAATGGACACAAAAGTAGCCTACATGGATGGATCGTTTGGACAGAATACGAGACAGAGTTCTTTATTAAATTCGTAAAAGAAACAATAATTAAACAATAATTAGCCTATAGGAATACTGGATTCTAAATCTCAAAGAAATGCCACGATCAAAACATATGTTTTCCAGGTAAATAAGTGTTTTATTCATTTATTCTCATTCTGACCAAGACATTTGTGCATTGCAATAAACTTATGATCACTTTGAACTTTTTTAATCATTATTTATTTATTGGAAGAAAACTTTTTCAAGCTTCAATCAGTGGTCATATAAATAAATTATTACGTTTTTTTAACATGTAACACTGTCTATGGTACCAGTCACCTTTTGAAAGTAGCTTTGCACTTCAAATTGGATCGATTGGATCGATTATATTGTTACGCCATCAGATGGCGACAAATGACTTTTAAAAAACATTTGTCATTGAATCGTTCATTCAGGAGATTCGTTCAAAAATGCTGATTCATCTATGAAACAAGTGCATTTGATTGATGAATTGAATCATTCATTCAAACCCAAGTTTTTTTTTTTTATAATTCAGATTAATTAAACATTTTTAATAGACTTCAGCAATTAACATAAATTATGTTATTTTGTTTAGTTGTTTGTTCAGAATCGTGATCTCTATTTTTATTCTCAGTTTATCCAGAATTGTGTAGCTCTAATACATAGCTTGTGTATGTATCATTTTGTTCTATTTAAAGTAATGTATAGAAGGTAGGGCCCGAAAGTGACTCAAGCCCAGGGGCCCCCACCACCCTAAGTCCTGCCCTGCCTACAGCCATAAATTATTGCTGGCCTATGCTGAATGAGTCCTAGAGAACATAGATCAACTGTTTCCCCTATTGAAATGTGGAAATTAGCAAAGCCTCTAAACAATACTGCTCATTGTTGAAGAGAAGGCCATTGTTCCAGATTGCATTTCCTAAATACGTCACAACTATGAAGAGATCTTTAACATTTTAATAATACTTGGCATTTTCTGTATGAGACTTAAGACTTTTTGATTCTTGCTGTTGCCTTTTTTCTGCCTCTAACACCAACATCATTGTCCCTCTGAAAGACCCCTTTTGATTGTGCCCA
>NC_138235.1:30951688-31182821 GCF_964197995.2 Scardinius erythrophthalmus
CAAATAGTCAGATATGAGGAGAAATGATGTTGTCATGTATTTTCCATTTCCTCATATAGACCGAGCACATGGGCTCCGACAACGCCTCCCTTTCTCATTTCGGTGGAACTCAGATTGCATCACAGGGAGAGGTGCGAAGGCGCCACTCATAACAATGTCACATTGCATTAAGTCTGCCATGCCACTTGTGGGCCTCAATCAAATTTTAGCTCACTCTACCTATCTGCGACTACAATTGGATTTGCTCAAAGACGACGGGGATTATGGCTACTTCTGTGTATATATATTCCACTTTCTTCAATCTAGCATTTGATCATGCGATCAAGCTCTTGGGGAATAAGCCGCTTCAGATAGCTTTGGTGTGTAATAACCTATGGGGATTGAAGATGGAGTGAATGGCAGGGGCAGGGTGTTCAAATACAGGCAATATTACAGGGACAAGTCCCACAGTGAAACACTGGAAGTAGACAATGATCCTTGTTACTGAGGGAAGTCACGCTTCTTTGGATACGGGTCAGCAGGGTCAGACCTAAGTGTATAAGGGTATGTGTGCACTATATATGTGTGGACCGTGTACCCAAGGTACCAGAAACAAGCATGAAAACTGTTTTGAGAGGCAAACAATCCTGTGCTTGCAGCCGAATAGCAAACTCTGTGTGCTCTCTGAATTAAGATTCGATTATTCAGGACTGGCTAACCAATGACACTGGTGAACCTGGAAAATTTTTTTTCACCCCAGAGGTGCATTCAAAATGATTGGGTTGACAAGTTCACATGGACGAAAGCAGATAATCTACCTTTTTTTCTGGCATATAGCTGTTGCTTTCAGTGGTGGACAGTAACGAAGTAAATGTAATTCGTTACTGTACTTAAGTAGTTTTTTTGTGTATCTGTACTTTACTTGAGTATTTAAATTTGGGAAGACTTTTACTTTAACTCCACTACATTTCAAAGTCAAATATCTTACTTTTTACTCTACTACATTTTCAAAATCAGTCGTTCCTTTTTATTTATGAGTGGATAAAAACTTAACTGGTCAAACGAGCCACCAATCACTAGTCTACAACTTGCGTGCTTTGTTTTGAACTTGCCTTGGCGCTATCTGCGTGAACCAGAGCCGTTATGAGAGTTGCGACCATATGTGACAGTATAAGGTTGCGACACACCAGGCCCGGCGCCACGAGGGGGCAAAAGGGGGCATTGCCCCCTCAGATCTGATTTGTGCCCCCTCAGTTTCATTTTTGTATTTATGGTTACAAATGAAATGTTTAACCTTTTGAGCGGTACAGTCCCATATAGGCTATGGGATTTTTTTTTATTTCAGTGCCCCTGAGAGTACGGTCCCACATATGGGATTTAGAATGTTCGGTTACGTGACATAACGGCCAGATTCAAACTGTGCTTTCGCGCGTTGGTTGGCGCTGAGCCAGAGTCGGACGCGCTCAGCGCTGTCATATATCACAACTATGCAGTGTTTTCAACCTCACAATTTTTATTTTAGGTTTCAGACAATTAAATACACATTAAGCACTAGTAAAACAATACATTTGGAGTTTGTAAAATACACACTGATGTCTGTGGAAGCAGCAATAACAATCTATTCAAATATAATTTGCCGACGTGTGCTATTCATCATATCAGACAAACACAGTGGAAGTAACTATAAAGTAGTTTACTCTATTCTTCTATTCCACTTTCTTGCATGTATTTCGGGAGAAATTGATGACTCACAGGCAAGGCCGTAACCAGGGTTTGAAAATTAGTGAGGTCCGAGGTGAGGTGCAGGGCCGGATTAAGAA
Organism: Scardinius erythrophthalmus; assembly: GCF_964197995.2. Taxonomy (NCBI): domain Eukaryota; kingdom Metazoa; phylum Chordata; class Actinopteri; order Cypriniformes; family Leuciscidae; genus Scardinius; species Scardinius erythrophthalmus. Next base: position 30,953,488 of record NC_138235.1, read on the forward strand.
TTCAGAGGCCCCTGGGCACAATCAATGTCTTGTAGGCCCCCCCTTAGGCAGGCCTAATGTATAGTTTGTCCAAGGACATTTTAATTTTGCATTAAGAGTTTTAGTTTACTGACTTAAAAGGAACTTTGTTGTACTATGCTGGAGTAAAGTTCATAAATGATAGATCTTTCCCATATAGGATTTTGTAAAACTATGTTGGGTAAACCTCTGTCCCTCTAGGGGGGTTCGGGGGCATGCTCCCCCGCAAGAAAATTTTGTACATTTTAAGGTTAAATGCATCAATCTGGTGCTCTTTGAGAGCTCAAAATTAAGAGCTTCAACGGGCTTCAACCCATGAACTGTGCACAAATAAAAAACATTGACTTGTACCTGGACATTAAAGGGGGCTCAAACATATTTTTTAGTTATGATATGGAGTTTCAGTCTACATTACATTATAACTGGTGTTTTAGTATGCCAAACAATTAGTATAATAATATAATAATGATTTCTATAATTATTCCTATGACATAAAATCCATATAGCCTAATAAATGAAAATGAATATTTCAAAAGTATATTTTACATTACACTATAGGAAAATTACAATACTTTTGTCCTAATGTCTTCACTTGCAAGAAATAAACCCTTTGATCGCGTGAGCAAAGTGCGCACTTTTCTTTAAATCACGCAGCACAAACATAATGCCTATATAGGATACTTAAAGTCTTGTGCTGTTTTATAAAGCACAAAACCATATCACGGTTTCGATATTAGTTCGTTGGCAAAATATAACGCTAGAGACCTTTATGTTAGGCTATACATTTTACATCTCATGTGTATTGGGAAAAGGGAGAAGAGGGAGAAGAGCGAGTTCGGCAAAAGGCGGATTCGAACTCGAGTCGAACGCGTCAAAAGCTACTTAGTTTCAAGCACCTCACGCACGCCCAACGACCCGTGCAACTGTAGCTATTTAGTTGTGGGTGCCTTTTTTGCTAAAAAGACAGGCACTTAGTGCAAATTATACGCGCCATTATCGGAAATGTAAAAGAAAAAAAAGTTTATTGGCACTTTTTGGTCATTTCATGACTTTTTTAAAATTGACATCAACTACGATGCTGTTGCATCATGCTTGTAGTTTCTTTTGCGCTTTATTTATAAATTATAATAAAGTGACATAAAGCGCTCTGCCGCATTTTTTACAGTCTATGCTCACAACACGCTCTCAAGCCCCGTTCACTGATCTACCTTCTCGCAGCGACATAAATTGCAAACACACATATGACGCGGTTTAAACGGCTAATTAATCATTCAGAGAGCTTGAAATTTTATTTTTGAATATAAAAAAATGACCGAGGTCCGGACCTCGGTGACCTCATAGCTGGCTACGGCCATGCTCACAGGATTCTCAGAACGCGGCGCAAAGAAACAGCCATCTCACGTTATAGATCAAGATCAAGATTATTTATAAAGGTTTTTAAATGACCAAACACACTCACATACACATTTTTTTTATCAGATAGTTGATGACATGATAAGCAAGTTTGTGAGTATTTTGAATCAAAAAGGGAAAAGGAAATAAAAGCGATATATCCGCGGTGTGTCACGTGACAAATATGACGCGTTGCCATGGAAACATTAAGGGGGAACGTTCTAAATTCTAAAATAACAGTCGCCTTGAAAAAACTCAGAGTCAGTTAGAATATTAAAATTAAGCGTGAAAGGGTTAATATATGCATAATAAATGAAGCTGGCTTATCTTTTTTTACTAAGCAAGTTATTGTGTATTGTTCATTGATGGTATAAAGTTAAGCCCCCTTAACAATTTCACATGCCCCCTCAGTCATTTCATTCTGCAGCCGGGCCTGCGACACACTATAGGCTTGTTCGACTTGAACCAGAGCTGCACAGACCGATCCGTTTATGACATCGCGAGAGTGATTTAAAAGCATACAGAGCCGTCTACACTACACTAATCGATCTATCTCGAGTCGCAGTATTTTAATATCATTCGAATGGCCTGTGCAGTGTGCAGCCGCTGCAATCTCGCCGCCGCGGGGTCACGTGATTCGTGTAGCTCTCAATAGTTCCAAACAAATCGCGTTGCCAATGATTTTAAGCGGGGCAGAGAGCAGCAGCTATTATTGCAGCAATTATCGGTAAATATTGACGCATAATGAGCATTGCTTATTATGTTGACACTAAAATTACTTGCATATAATAGCATTTTTTTTCTGGGGAGTAGCAGCATTAATACGTTTTGGTGTTTAATTTTGGAGGGAAATAGGCTGCTCCCATAACGTAGAAAAATAAATAAATAAATAAATAATATATATATATTATATATGTATAAATGTGTGTGTGTGTGTGTGTGTGTGTGTGTGTGTGTGTGTGTGTGTGTGTGTTTGTGTGTTTAATGGCATTGTGCAGGTTTATGTGAATGTATCATAACATTAGGATGTTTATAATAGACCTATTATAACTAGACGCTCGTGAAAAATATATACAGTAAATACTGTAAATGTATTATACCTTATGGGAACAGTCCCCTTCCGTCCAAAATTAAACACAAAAAAATGTATTCAATTCAAATATATATATAATATAAATATATATATAGACTAATTAATGTCATTTTATTAATAGATTGATGTGCCAAGAGTGACATTGGAGTCTTCACGTAGACTGAGTTAAGCAAGAGTCTTGTGACAAAAATAATAATAGGACAATTATAGCCATAAAAAAATCATAGTACTTGGATACTTAAGTACATTTGAAGGCAAATACTTTTGTACTTTTACTCAAGTGAATGTTTAAAGGCAGCACTTCTACTTTTACTTGAGTAATATTTTACCTTGAGTATCTTTACTTTTACTCAAGTACATGGTATGTGTACTTCGTCCACCACTGGTTGCTTTAAACAACTCCACACAAGTTTGCATGCAAACAAGGTATACTTTTTTTCTGTGTTATGGGAGACTAGGAGTGCCACCTGAAAATGAATGGGAAAAAATAAAGATTTAAATGCAACTATTTCGTGGCAAATTGGTGTCTCAAAATTATTAGTCAAATACTGTAAATGATAAAATTTTACATAAAAAAATGTTGAAAAAGGAAAAAAATATATAATAAGAATAATAATTACATAAATATGTTTATATTTTTTAATTTATATTTTTTTTAGTTAGTTACACACTTAATATTCAACAATATTATTGTATATTGTATTGTAAGTATGTTACAATCATACTTACGCTGTTGTATGAGAACTGACCAGAGCTGGATGATGATCATTTTTTTGCATAACTGCTTTATAGTCAAGTCAAGTCAAGCATATTTGTATAGCGCTTTTCACAATACAGATTGTATCAAAGCAGCTTCACAGTATTAAATTAAAATAATACAACAAGGTTTGTTTCTAGTGAAATTTATTGATTGATAAAATTAAATTAAATATTCCCCAAATATCCCCAAAATATCCCCATTTATAGATGAAATGAACAAATTTAATAATTGATGATCTTTACAACGGAACTAAATCAACACTTAACTGGCTTCAGCTCAACAACAGCCGACATTTTCCTGTTATCAAAGCTGCTTTGAAACCATCTGCATTGTATAAAGAGCTACATAAATAAAGGTGACTTGACTAGTTGTCCATAATAATGTAATCTCTTTAAACCTGAGACTAGCAATGGACACATATACAGCACTATCCGTGTCAAATCACCACCATGCCGCAGTTACACGTAACACAAGACTGGTTGAATGGCCAAAAGTGGCATCTGTGACAATTACAAAGTGCTGCGGTACAGTGGTATGCAGAGCAGAGTTAGATGGAGAAGAGGCAGGTGATCAGTCTTAAGCTTGCCTGTAGAGAGTTACCACGTGGCACACTAACAAAGACAGATTAGCATCCTGAAGGTATGGCATTAAGCTAGAGATCCTCGACGTGACTTAGTACGGCTAACGTTCCGTAGGGTTAAAGAAATCACATTAAGTCTTGGGGAAGACATCAATCTTGGGCTGTGTTAGAAAACTCCAAGTGTCTTAGAAGCAACAAAAGATGATTCAGTTTTTATGTTAAGCGCTAATATGATGTTTCATTTGTAAGATACATCACGGAGGTGAAAAAAAAAAACACCCCACACACTGGATTGTGTTTGAAAAGAGCAGTGTTTGCAAAGCCAAACTCTAAAATCGTTATCGAGTGCCCTCTCCTTGAAGGGTGAGTAATACTTGAGATGCAGGATGTTTCCTCTTCTGCCAAGCTTTTCAGTTGAGCGCACATCCCTCATAGGAGGTTCTCTTTACCGTATTGACTGGGGATAAGTTTGTCACTGGATCCGGATTAAAGTCTTAGGCCTATCAGTAAAATGGAGGAGAAAGAAGGGGTGGAGGAGGGAGGGAAGAGGTTTGTTTACCTATATTGGCTTCTGTGTACTGAAGGAAAGTGGTGGATGAGAGAAGGAAAAAGTAGGACTCCTGTTCCAATGTCACCTCAAGATTGGACATCTCAGCCAAGACAGATAACACACACGGCGCTCTTAATTAATCATCAGCGCCATATCGATGTGTCAATAAGCCCTCACTTGTCAGCTCACCGGCCGCCCCCCATTAAACCTGGAGGCCCTGGAGTTCTAATTTAGCTTCTCCTGCGATGCTCGTTGCTGTCAGAATGCAGTGCGGCATCCTACGGCACGTCACTCACGCGAAGCTCTCAGGCACGCGAATGCTCCTCAGGACTCAAAATAATGGAAAGGACAAAAGCCTCCTTTCCACTTCAGCTTTTCGCAGAGGAAAAAAAGCTTTCAATCAGAACCAAAATAGCCGTGTTTAGGCCTACTCTCAAACCTTGTTGCAGGATGCAGATATGCAGTCAATACAATGTTCGCAGTGGACAACAGTGTCGCTTTACTATTGTAGCCGGCGTTCTCACGTTTAATCCACTTCAAATCCTATTAGAAAATAGATGGAGCCTGTTTGGCCCGAATGCAAGTCAAACAGTATCTCTCTGTTCTCACCAAATGCAAATGTTGTTCTACCCCCCGAAACCGAATGAATAGTAAATGAAGGAAACATACCGACGGAGTTTGCAGGCAGATTACCTGCCCAAAGACCTGAGCCTAATTATTATTCATGTTTACAAACTTTCATCTCCTGAGGACAGCCCAGCCCGCGACGGCGCATTCATAATGAGCAAACAGACCACGCTCTTCTTGTGGATCTGGACATGCATTTATTCATGTAGCCCACACACACACTCATATTCACTTACAAAACACACAGCGCTCGTAGTGTCTCAGGGGACCAGACATTTATGAAGACGCCAGTTCGATGGCATTATGGCAGCATTACGCATTCTTGGCTGCAGCTTCCCCCCCGATAGGACCGGTGACTCGTCCCACTCCTGCAATTGCTTAAGAAGGCCCGTCTCCACAAGCCTCGGGGGAGATGCAGGAAGAGGCTTTGGCCGTCACGGTCTTGCGCGGCATCCCGGCACCGAGAGGCTCTCGTAGATTCTCGAGCCATATGGACGACGGCGAGAAGTGTGTGTGCGTTTCTGCAAGCGTACGGTGAGGCAGGCTACAGAATACGAGAATGAAAACCCTAAGGATGAGACAGCGAGAGCCATTCCTCTGGCCACGGGTTCTCAGTGGGCTATTGATTGAGTATGCTTAGACCCCGGGACAGACTACTTTTCCTCTAGATCCCTTTTCGTGTGTGCGTTTGTGTATTTGCCAGATAAAATCTTCCATAAACCATTTTCAAACTCCTCTCATTAACCTCGTGCCACGGCGGATGTGGTTTATAGCGCTCAGGCTTTGAAATGAATGGCTGTAATTCCAGACTTACAAGTTTCAAAGGCTGATTTCACATACAGCGTAGCTTCCAGCTCTAATATATAAATTTCTTGCAGTTAAATTGAGTGAATCATAAGTCAATTACATCAAAACGTAAGAGGTTCCATGAAGTAAAGACCAGTGTGTTGCATTTGATTTGTCTGTAGTAAAGATGGGCACTTCAACTCCATTATGAAGCAATAAATCATTCTGAGTACACTCGATTATAAATTATAAAAAGTGAAAGACTCACACAGGTCATTGGCTATCAATAAAAATTAGGTTAACATAAAGTTCATATATCTACGGAGCTTGTATCTATAATGTGCTTTGCACTTTCACTTTTTGTCCTCTCATCAAAAGTTAGTCAGATTTGCTCTTTTTTCTTCTACGAGTCTGGCCATCTGCTGGGGTCTATGGGTAAAGTTACAGCCCCCAACCACAATCCCACTCACCTTGGGTACATGCTGCAGGTCGTGACACTCAAGGGTGCTTCAAGGGTTCTGTGGATGACATACTGTAGAAACATTAACAACCTGAACGATCATCTGCAAGAAAGAATTGCAAAATTTTGTTTTATAACAATTAAAATGTATTTGATTTATCTGCATAAACTTACGAAAATATTACATGTTAATATAAATCATTTTGAAATAACCATGTATAAAAGATGTATTGCTTTTTGTATAAACCCGTGTATCTGAAAAAAACACTATACATAATTAACAATATTATACTATTATGCATTACATTACTTATTATCAATGGCTGTGCGTACTGTAGTTTTGTTGAATTTCTGAAAATATTCCATTTGTCATCACACCACTGCGAACATTGTTAATGAAAAGGATTAATAATACATTAGGGTGCAACTTTGTCCTTAAGCCCGACCACTTAAGTGAGAAGCAGGGCTTGAAAAACTGGAATAGCAAGATTTCAACTGCAAATTTTAAAAGGGTCATGGAAAACAGGATTTTCCTTCCTCTTTTAAAATAATAACATTGTACTATGTACGAGACAAAATAAAGACATACTGTATGCAATGCAATTAGATCGTAATACTGAGATGCAAAAATGGTCACTAGGAAACTGTCACTGTATTGACATCTGAACCTAAAGGAAACCAAAAACATTAACAGAGCACATTAACAGAGCACTGCTATAGATATGATGCATATCATGCATATTACTATAGGATATTGTCTGTTTATTAGTACTTATAAAGCACTATAATAAAGCCTTATTCTGCATGACCATATTCTACATCCCTTATCCTACCCAACACCTAAACTTAAAAACTACCTTACTAACGATCAATAAGCCGTAATTATGTGGCAAAAGTCGAGTTATTAGTGAGAATTGGACCCTAATCCAAAGTGTGATATATTTTATTAAAGGGATAGTTCACTTTGAAAATAAATTTTGGTATGTTTTAGCTTACCTCAAGGGCATCCAAGATGTAGGTGTCTTTTTTTCCGCAGTAGTTTCAATTTTGATATTTTTAGGTCAAACCGTTCTTGTCTGTCAGTCATATAATGCAGGTCGATGGTCACTGTATCAAAACACAAGCACAGAGTCCAAATTAAAACAATTCCCCTTCGTCCAAATTAAACAATTCCCTATCGTAAGTACACATTGATGGCCTAAGACACGAAACGAGCAGTTTGTGTGAGAAAACGAACAGTATTTATATCGTTTTTACCTCTTGTAACACAGCACACGTCTAAATGATCTGACGGCGCGGGCCGGTATAGATGTATACATAGATGTCGCCTTGGCTACGGTTTCGTTCCAATGAACTGCAGTAGCAAAGGCGACATCTAGTGTATACATCTATACCCGCTTGCGGGCGGGTATAGATATATACACTAGATGTCGCTTGGCTACGATTTCGTTCCAATGAACTGCGTAGCCAAGGCGACATCTATGTACACATCTATACCCGCCCGCGCCGTCAGATCATTTAGACGTGTGCTGTTTTCAAGAGATAACAACGATATAAATACTGTTCGTTTTCTCACACAAACTGCTCGTTTCGTGTCTTAGGCCATCAATGTGTACTTACGATAGGGAATTGTTTAATTTGGACGAAGGGGAATTGTTTTAATTTGTGCTTGTGTTTTGATACAGTGACCATCGACCTGCATTATAACACTGACAGACAAGAACGGTTTGACCTAAAAATATCAAAATTGAAACTACTGCGGAAACAAAGACACCTACATCTTGGATGCCCTTGAGGTAAGCTAAAACATATCAAAAATTAATTTCAAAGTGAACTATCCCTTTAAGTATACTTAAGTAAAGTTCAAGTCTGTTTTTAACTATACTTTAATTTCAATGTACTTTGTAGGTGTACTGTTTCAGTACTACTTGGGACTAAATTGGCTCACTTTTTAGTGTACAAAATTATACTTTTAAGTATACTTTAAGTGTAACAGAAGTAAACTTTGAGTACACAACTAGTTTACAACTAAGTGTTTCATTTGTACTGCAACTATACTACAAGTGAACTTATAGGTTTACTGATAGTTTACTAGTCAAATACTTGTAGCACATTTTTTTGTTTATGAAAGTAAACTTTGAAGTACACTCAGTAAACTACTAGTTAAGTAGTTTTACACTGCAAGTATACTTGTAAGTTTTCTTTAGTTAAACTTTACACCATACTTATAGTTTACTATTATATTAATTGTGCACTTCAAGTATACTACTTTGTAAAGGCCAAATATATTCTGACCTTTCTGTCAGAATAAGTCAAGTATACTTGAGTGCAATTTTAAGTATATTTCTGAGAAGTACATAAAAACTAGATTGAAAGTATACTTTCTTATTTTTAGCTTAAATGAAATATACTAATAGCACACTTGAATAAACTTCTTTTTCGAAAGTGATATCAAGGCTTCAAAACTGACGAAAAGAAAATTCTTAATTTAACTGTTTTGTTTAATTCCAAGTAACACTTTCCTGTGCATTGATTTGCAGTCATAAAATATCCAACAGTTTTTAATTTGAGCATTCATGAGCAATAGAGACCAATAATTAAGCAGTGTTTCACTATGCTAATGAGCAGTGACGTAATCAGGAACCACCAATGAAAGTGAAGACACAATACACTTCCTGTCCGATACTGCAATAGAATACAATAACGATGAAAAAGGTTATGACTTGTCTCTGCCTACACACAGGAATGTTACATAATGACATTCGTATAACATAAAAAAGATGGATTGGATACTGTAGAATATATATCAGAAATCCACAAGAGTAAAGAGTGTTCATGATGAAGCATGATGTACTCCTGCACCTTAAGCGCAACAGCTTTCCATCCAGGTAATTTTTTGCAGCGGAAAACTGATTCCCTGTCAAAATGAAATTACATCTTTTTTTGTAGCACCAGGACATCCAATTTGTGGTCAGACATTCAATACATTTTGACGGTAGGACCGACCAGCTGGTTTGTGCTTAGCAGAAGAATGAGGGCCGAAAGTGGTCACATAAAACTAAATTACGACAGCAAAAAGGAGGACGCTAAGAAAACGAATTCTTACAATATGTTTCTTGCCATAAAAAGTATCACACCACGTCAACAGGTTCCTGCAAAAGAAGAACTGTGGTTGATGTCCAATACAATGTAGTAGACATGGGAATGAATGTGTTATGATAGGTACCTTGTGTACCTGAGATGCAAAGACTAACTGAGAATAACTGGAATGACCTCACACCGCGGTTCATTATTGATTTTACCACTCAGCTCTGACTTTAAACCTCTGGCTTTGTATGACCTGGGCTCAGGGTAAGAACACGGGCCCTCAGGGACAGAGCACCAGGGTTTAGGTAGCAATATTTGAGAGTTTACTCACCTTTTCATTCACTATGGATACGGATGAAGTCTCAGGTGTTACATGGAATGTTGAAAAAAGACATGCAATTGTTGACTCAACCTATAAGTTGTCAGACAGACAGGCGAATACAGTCATGTGTCTATACAGACTTTGACAACAGCACAGGCTTTACAATCAATTGACTTTCCGTGCCCTTTTGCAATAGGACAGGTGGAGTTATTCGGCACATGTTCATCCATACCATTGTGATAATGCGGGCTGCTCTCAACATTATCCCAGCCAATCCATATTTCCACCCCCTGCGCTTGTTCTGGAGACTTCTTGGCTGCCCTTCACTGAAGGAGAGGGGAAAATTGGGTCTCTCTCTCTCTGTCGCGCTCTCTCTCTTTTCCGAAGCCAGCAGATGAGCACACCTGCAGAATATCCCCTGAGACCTGCAGATTATGCATCCCTCCCTCCAATTCCTTGACTTCTCCTACCTCACTCACCGGGAGAAGGACAGAGGGCATCTCCCACAGAAGGTCAACAAGAATGAGATCCGCCATGGGACAGATGCAGCAGGGGACCGCGCCGATGCATTAAAACATAAGATGCGATACTTGAGTGAGGACCTAATAACATCGGGGTCTGAAATGGCATTTGAATTACAGAACAGGCAAATTACAGCAGAAATGGATGGCAACACATCTTTATGTATTATGCATGGCGTATTCTGTCAAATGCTTTCTAAAAGCATCACTGCAGGTCACCTTTGTTATTGACCTATGTAGCTATATTAGGTGGAGAATGGGAAATTACAGACATTTGTCCCCCATAAAACAAGAAAAATATGTCAATGTGAGCAATTATGTGTATGTTTTAGTTACATTTATAATGAGTTCTTCAGCCAAAGTAAAAGATCCGCTTTTACCTTCTTCCAGGTGGCTTTGATCAAGATCTACGATCTGCGAGTGTTAATGACCATCGCCTGAGCATCACACCGGTCCCGAGTCCCACAAAGGAGCTCTAGAAGGATAAAAGTGAACCCAGTGAAGGAAAACTTTGGATTAAAGTTTATGTTTAACATTTGCCAGTTCCTGCCTCCTTCTTCCCTGAACGCAAACCTTGCTACATTGACAAAATTCCAAATTTATTGCAGCAACTCTTTACATATTTTGCCATATGGAATTCTTAAAAAGCTGATGGGTAGAGCCTAGCAATTGACCCTTCGCCAAGATTTGCTAAGCTCCACCCCTCTTGGTAACTGTTGCCAACTCAGACAAGCTTTACAACACATGCCATTGGGGACTTTTAGTCAAATGTGCTCATGAAGTGGAAAAAACTGATTGGGCTGGAATGAATTGTGACATTGAAAAGAATTATAATCTGCTACAGGTGAAACTCGGAAAATTAGAATATCGTGCAAAAGTTCATTTATTTCAGTAATTCAACTTAAAAGGTGAAACTAATATATTATATAGACTCATTACAAGTGAAGTGAGATATTTCAAGGCCTTTTTGTTATAATTTTGATGATTATGGCTTTGGGGTTTTCATAAGCTGTAAACCATAATCATCAAAATTATAACAAATAAATTCTTGAAATATCTCACTTTGCATGTCTATATAATATATTAGTTTCACCTTTTAAGTTGAACAAAACTTTTGCACGATATTCAAATTTTTTGAGTTTCACTTGTATTTTTCCATAATTACACAGTAACATAATTTTAAAAGGCAAATTGCAAAGTTTTTCTACATTTTTGGACTAATGTCCTTTTGTTTAGTCATTTGCCGTGACTGAATAAAATAAAATAAATATACAGTATGTATATAGAGAGACATTGCAGTCACAAAAAGTATTTATAGCATTAACTGAGCATAAGTAATACTGTATACAGAAATTTTCATTACTTTTACATTTTTTTATTGATTTCCAGGCCCGGATATCACGATTCCTGAGACTTGACTTGTTCCTGATTTTCAAGGGACTGTGCAGACCCCAAAATCATACAGTAAGTGAAGCAAATGCTTTCAACTGAAAAGAGAACAACCTCATTAGAAGTAGGCTACGAGTGAACTGAACCTGTCCCTAACGTTTCTACAACGTTTCTACAACGTTTACTGTGAACTACTCTCTGACCTGGATTAATGAAATGGCATTATTTTAGTAACATTACCTTAGAGTGGCACCAGTGATGCGAGGGTTGATCCAAAATGTACCAGCGGTTACGAGTCATCCAAAAATATTTTTAATGATATTCGGGTCGCGGACGGTGGGTCAAATTTTAAAGGAGTGTCTTGCAACATGTTATCTACTACTAACATGTACAAGTTCAAATAAAGTTTTGACAAAAGAGTTTTTATAAAAAGATAAACCTCGCATATTTCAGCCTTTAAATCATTTTTATAAAAAGAATGAGTCAAAAAAGATAAATTACTGACATTTACAATGCACATTAGCTTATCTTTTATTATTAATAGTAGAATTCGGTCCGATTTTCCCGTGGCGTCTGTCGTTGCTATGCAACCATGCACTGAGCTCTCCACAACGACACACGAGAGCTAATGGATTTCCACCATCGAAAAACGCTTGCTGTAGCTTTGCTACAAGATTTATTTACGGAGAAGAAAAAAACACCCGTAGTTTTTGCTTCAATTATTTGAAATAACGAACTTGAGCGCACAAAAGACGCGATATGTGAAAGGCCCTTGGCGAGCTACCTCCAATCAGGCCACGAGCTACTGGTAGCTCGCGAGCGACGTGTTGGAGAAGTGGGAAATCCTTATTTACCTTTTGAATGTTGAGTTATAAACTTTTGAATAAATGCTGACGCGGGAAAAAATGCCCGATTTCCCAACACGTTGAACTGAGCAATGCCATTGTACCATTTTAATAGGCTACTTTTAAACGCATATAGCTCAGTAATATCAGTTTTATGTATTTTCTGAGAGGGGGCGGGATTTTTGTTGGGAAAGTCGGTAGCCCCCCGCACCCCTAGTTCCTACGTCTATGGCCCAATGACGCTACGATGAGCATTTACTACTTTTAAAAACTTAGTTCGGGTACAATATTTTCTTTCTTTTTTTTGCGGTCCGAGTTGCGGGCGGGTTAGTTGAAAACGTCGGTCGGGTGCGGGTTGTTTATACATTGACCCGCGCATCACTGAGTGGCACCAATGTAAGTTTTATTATTGATGTTCTACATGTTGAGAATAAAAAACACAACAAGATTGAGAAATGGGAAACAAACAAGGCAACAAGGTTTTAAACAGCACTGTCTGAGAAAATGATGGGTGAAAACAGTTGCTAAGTATTAGTAAAATGATAGAGGCAGGACTTAGCAAAGTTTCAATGATCAATCTTCCAGTTATTTTGGATAAAAGTCTACTACTCCCTTAAATAGTGTTCAGTATTATGCTAATTGCATGCTCATTATGAACCTTTCCAAATAAAAGCATCATTTCACAAGATGTGCACAAAGTGCCTGCCTTCAGAAAATGAATTTCATTCCGGTCTGTTTTTCAGTCTGTAAAGAAAAAAAGATACCCATATTGAGAGCACAGGTGTAAAAAATACGGCAGGGAATACAGAAAAAAGAAAGAAAAAAAAACCTTTGGTTGCATCCTGCAATATGAAATTGATATAGGATTCTAAAAAATAGAAATATCATGATGAGAGACAGAGAAATATAGAGAGGAAAAAGTACAGTATAGATTGACAAGATGATAGGACCACATCCATTCGTCTGAGATAGAAAAGTCTGAAAAAAGTAATAGATTCCAGTATGAGGCCTTCACATAGAGAAAATCGCAAAAAAATATGGCAATGGCAGAAAAAAAGTAACAGAGCAGGGAAAAAAAGGAGAAAGTGAAGAGGGCACACAGCACAGGTGGCAAACATATGAACAATCCCATTAGCAGAGTTCTATAAGTGCTATTTTAAGCAGTTCTCTTACTGAAACAGATGTTTGCCCATTTATTTTCAGGCACATTATGTGGAATAGGCTTGTAACGGGGCATTATTACGGAAGATACAAGCCATAAAAAATTATACTTGGCTCACGTGCTTGTTTTTGTGATAAAATGGCTTCGTCTTTTTTAAAGAAACTTCCTGACCTCTGCAGGTCCTCAAGGGATAGAAACAATAACATCAAATTCACCTGTATACAAGCCTAACTGTGAGGTTGCCTGGCTTTTTTCAACCTAACAAAGGAAGTGAGGGACATGGCCGGTCGGTCTCTGAAGTGCTGCTCTGTGCTTTGTTCTCCTGTAAAGGTGCCACATCCAACTGCCGCCGCAGTAATAAGCACCATCTTTCTACCGCATTGTCGCACACCTTCACAATCCCCCCTTCTTAATTTGCTCCCCGTGGAGCAGTGAATGATTTCGTCTGTTCTATCCTTTATATTAAACATTTCACCCTATTAGCTCTCAATAATCATTTTCTGCTGCCACAGACAAGGTGATTTCCCCAGGCGCATAAAAACGCAATAACATCAGCCGGGTTGCCGAGCTAATATTGCCATCATTCGTTTTTATGTGTCTCCCGCAGCCTGGGGAAAACACCTCCTAGAACTAACTCTCTCTCGCTCTGGTCTTATGAGGCAAACCCAGAGCACGTAGAATTTGTACATTTCAGAAGTTGCAGATAATCCAATTTTCTGCAGCGCTAGCAAAAAAGTCTCTATATGAGGGGGGAAAGCATCAAGTGCCAGAAAGGGACCTCATTTTGTCCTTCCTTCAGAGTACAGATAGGTAACATAATCCTGCTCTTCACACACCAAAAAGGACAGTAACCCGGAACTAAACGTCCCTTAAATAAGCTCTTGGAACGTGAGGCAAAGCTTTCAAGGAGGTTTTCACCAACACTCATAATTCACACAATGCTTCTTTCTTTGAGAGCAAATAAGGGTTTGTGTAATTGTACTGATACAATTGAATCCAGAATGGATATGACATACACAGGTGTGGTCATTATTGGCACCCCTGGTAAATATGATCAAAGATGGCTGTAAAAATAAATCTGCATTGTTTATCCTTTTGATGTTTCATTAAAAATATATTAGTAAAAAATCTAACCTTTCATTGAAGTAAAATAATTGAAATTGGGGGGAAAATCACATTGTTTTTCAAAAAGTAAGTAAATGCCTGTTGCATATATGTAATGTGTGTGTGTGTGTGTGTGTGTGTGTGTGTGTGTGTGTGTGTGTGTGTGTGTGTGTGTGTGTGTGTGTGTGCGTGTACACACATAATGACAAAATAGAATTAAATGTAGATTAATATATTGTATTGTAATAAATGATCAGAATTGCGAGAATAGTTGATAAAGTTAATACTGAGTTTAAATATTTTAAATATTAGTCTAATTTTTGCACCACCAAATAAAAATCCACTGCAGAATTAACAGTAATGTGACATCACGCAAAAAAAAAAAACAATATAGAGATGTTTAGTTCCTGAATTAATCTGAAACTAACTGATTCAGCGAATGATTCAGTGACTCACACAAAAAGAATCACTCGAGTGAAGTACTCAAAGATTTACTCATAAAGAAAGTCACTTGTCGCCGCCTCTTAGCATTACTATAACCTGCAGAAAGAGTCACTGAAAAATTCCCACCACTAATGCACTGACGGAACTGTCTGGAACATGCATTGGAAGTCAGGGTGATATAAGTGGTATGACAGGCACCACGTGTGATTGCTACATCTCACAGACAGACCCTTTCTCTAATCAAAGAACTGAAACTGGTACATGCATGCTTTGAGTGTGACGAAATATGCGAAAGGAAAATCTTCTAGGTCAGATTAGCTCACTACTATATTAGACACAGCGTGAAAGAAAACATCAATATCTTTTACACAAAAGCATGCGGCATCTCTTCAACTAAGTGGTCTTAACAACACATCCTCCCTCTTTTGTTACGGCATCTCTCGGTTTCTGCAGTGAGAGGAAAAAAAAGAAATCTCTCATTAGGAGCAGGTCCAGAACAATCACTCAATATCTGACTCACTGGCATCTCTGTGTTTTTGTTGATTGCAGGCGAGAGCAATCAAGAGATTCTCTCTGTCTCCCACTCGCTCCTGAATAGCTGATTACTTTTTTTTTCTTTTTTTTTCAGGATTAGTGGCATCCATCTTATTCTTTATTCATGCGCTCTCATTAACACTGTGTGCTGAAACGTGCCACTATCAAGCAGATGAACAAGGTGGCGGCGCTCTTTTCTGATAATTGTAGAGAGGAAGGGATTTTAGCCAAGCTGGAACACGCTGTGAAATCCCATAATTCTCAGTCTGCTTGCTCGACGCGTCCCCGGCACCTCCATCTTAATTGGAGGCAGGCTTCAGGTGCAAACTCGCCAGCGTGAGGCAAAGATGAAATCAAATTACATGTCAGAGTCCAGACAAAGTGGGAGCTGATTGAGGAGTAAATGGAGGCTAATCTCCTCTGGTGTTTTCGGAGGCGTGCAGGCTGAGTTTCTCTGAGCTTCACCAATCGAAGACGAGAGGCAAGCTGAGAGCAATAAATAGAGCAGGAGGAAGTGCAGGCTAGTGTAGGATCTAATCACACAGACAGTGTGCAGTGCTAAGGTATGACATAGTGCCCTGACGTATGTGCCAAACGAAATACTACCACATGATGTGGAATGTATTATGCAGTGTGTACTGTGCACGGTATGTACAATTTCTACTTCATTTGCCAAAATCTACAGAACAAAACTAGATCACACTGCTTGGTCAGTGAAGGTCTTGCTAAAAGGGATGGTGTACCAAAATGAACCTGAATGACATTCTTTCCTCTGTGGAAGAGAGAAAAAATATATTTCCCGGGGGGGGGGGGGGGGGGGAATCAGTGATTTTTGTCAATGGGGTCCAATTTTGTTTGGCCCCCAACGCTCTTCAAAATATATTATTTTGTGTTCCATAGAAGAAATTAAGTCATACATGTTTGGAATGACGTGAAGGTGAAAAAATGATGACATCAATTACATTATTTACACGTTTTTGTCGCAATCAAGGCAGCATTTATATGGTTAAAATACAGTAGAAACAGTAATATTGTTAAATAAAAAAATTGTAAAAAAAATTAATTTGCAGCAGCCATTTGTCTAGTCTACAGCGTCACGCGATCCTTTGTAAATTATTCAAATATGCTAATTTGGTGCTGAAGTAACATTTCTTATTATCATCACATTTGAAATCAGTTGTGCTGCTTAAAAATTTTCCTGTCACTTTTGATCAATTTCATGTGCCCTGGCTGAATAAAATGATACATATATAAAAGAGTAAGAGTAAGTAAGATATACATACATATACAGTATACATATATATATATATATATATATATATATATATATATATATATATATATATATATATATATATATATATATATATATATATATATATATATATATATATGAAGAGTTCAGATGCAAAAGCCTCTAAGTGCCATCTGAAATTTTCTTCTAGAATGATAATTTTAATGATAAAGTTCAGTAATTTCACTTAAATGACAATTAATAGGTCATTTTAATTGCCATTTAAGTGAAATTACTGAATTTAAATATACAATCTTGATAAAAATTATCATTCTAGAAGAAAATTTCAGATGGCACTTAGAGGCTTTTGCATCTATATATATATATATATATATATATATATATATATATCTGACCCCAAACATTTGAATGTTTTTTCTATGCATGTATACCGGCATACATACTGTATACGCCAACTTGGCTTTGTCTTTGAACCTGGATGATATCCTACTCATCTGACATTCACTTTATACTTACTATTTAGTAAGGAAGTATGCATTTTTTAACACGAGGTCTGTATCCTGTGATGCAACATGCTCAACTTGCTCTTTCATGTTATGATGAATGAACTGGATCTGAAATGTGACTGGAAGTAATATCAAAAATGGATTAAATGCAGAACAACCATACTAAATTCTGAAATGACACCCAAATAAAATCATATTAAGCTCAATAATATGGCATACTACTGTTTGAAATGTTTATCATTTCATAATGCAGTAGGTTCCACACATTTTAAAAATAAAGCAGTATGCAGTATATACAGTATTGCATTGCTCTTTTATAAGGCACATTTAGCATATTTACAGACATGTGGGCATCCACTAATTGATCACAATCAACACATTATGTTACTATTTTTATTATATAACTGATGTCTTTCGCTCAGGTGAGAGAGAGAACGCTAAGGCACACCAACCAAACTCACAAAAAACTCCTTAGCACAACAGATAGTTCAATTAAAGCGCTGCGCACAGCAAAATTAATGTTGCTGATTACCTGCGAGCTTGATGGGAAAGACAGCAGGCGAATACTATATATCAGATACTGTACCACTGACAGCACTTGAATTAGAAGCTGTAAAGTTGTTAATTAGAAACTCCGCTTTCAAATTTGTTAATGGGCGCCATATTAAACAAATCTTTGAGCAACTGTCTCTAAAGTAACTCCTTCACTAATTACTAAAGACTACAATTAGTACAACAGAAATGATCTGCTTCTAATTAGACCAGACTCCACATTATGAAACATCCCTAACATGACAAATCCTTCGGCTCTGAAGCTATGGCAACTGGCGAGGAGAGAATTCATCTCTGCTCGTTAATTCGTAATTTTTTTTTATTACGAGTGGAGGAAAGCCATTTGCCTGTCATTTGAAAAAAGTCATGTTCATTCAAACAGTATTTACATAAACATTGTTAGTCGTAGCTAATTTGCCTGGCTGATGCTCAGTCCTTAGAAGCGTGAGAGACTTAGCAGATTGTGTTCTCAGAACAACAAGTTAGGCTAGTAATATGGGTTATTATGGAAGCCCATCTCTGCCAAAAAGAGTCAAAAATAAAAAATGGTAATTGGGAAAAAGTAAAAAAAAAAATTTGGAAAGTTGGAAAGTTGCAATTATGAGAAATAGTCACCTTTGTGAAATATTCCCAGATCTAAAAAATACTATTATGACATATAAAGCTGTATTTATGAGAATTACCGTCATAATTATGAGATAAAATCACAAATGTGAGATAGTCACAATTATATGATATAAAATCACAACTCTAAGTTATAGCCACAAATAGAAATCAAATCACAGTTGTGTTATAAAATCAGAATTGTGAGAGATATTTCCATTTAAAGAATGAATGTCACAACTGTGAAAAACAGTCAGTTATGAGAAAAAAAAGTTGCAATTGCAGGACATAAAATAACAATTGCAACCTATAAAGATGCAATTCTGAAAAAATAAAGTCACAATAAAAGTCATAATAACCTTTATTTATTTTCTACTCTGAGGCAGAATCTGGTTTCCACCGGCTATAAATGGCTTCTCCCTAAGGAACTGGTCGATGAGGAATAAAGAGAGTGAATTAAAAAAGTTATATGTTTTGGCAACGTATAAGATCATACATTTAGATCAAAAATGTATTCCCATAAATCTGCATGATCCTAAATAACATAGCCTATTTACATAGTAAAAACAGGAAAGATATGCAAATTGTCTGATATTTTGTTCCAACCCCAGTAATTCTCAAAAAAGGAGTAACAGCAATTACAGAAGCAAACCAAGAGATGGCGCTACTGTGACTCTGCAAGCACACACGCCAATCACAAAACAACATTTTCTGGCACTTTTTACAAGACAAAGTCAGATCTTCTGGGATCAGATTTTCTTTTGAGTCATTCAAAAAAAGTAATGTCACAGCAATGCCCTGTTATGAATGGTCAATATTAATTAACAATAAAGAAATAAGGAGAACACATATCTATTACAAACACAATTTGACCTTTAGTAGATTAAAAAAAAAGTCATTGCTACATTTCTCATCGTTTAAGAGTAAAAAAAAAACATTGGTGTCCATTTTAGCAGCCTCTCAGAATCCTTCAAATGTAATACAAAGCAAATCTCTGGCACTTTTCTCCAATAATAGCAATAGAGGGATAATAGCGAAGGCAAAAAACTTTGTTAAAACAGACTCCATTCTATCCTATTACATTTAAATTCTACTCCATTACTGTTGGAAAGATCTGCTGTCACAGACAGAGAATGAATAAGTTGACGAGCCCTGAACTTTCATTAGAGCTGCAGGCTGTGAACAAAGCCGGAGACGTATCGGGTGTTATTCCTCAGTCCAGACCGGTGACATAACAGCCTGAACCTTGGCCCCATAACAATAAACCAGCGTCTCATGTGCCACCTCTGCACTGCGCACAATGACCGTAGGTGGTCGGAATCGCTATAAACCTGCATCAATCTCTGTATTATGGGTTGCGGGTACAAAAGTACAGCAGTAAAAAACTGCTGTTTGTTTGAATTTGTAAGAAAAACTGTAATGGTCTTTTCCACATCCAAGCACACACTCTTTTCCGCGTGTGCATTTACTCAAATTTCTCTTCTATTGTTAAGTTTCCATATCTCTGCTAAAGCTTACATGGATCTACAAGGTTTGATCATTAAATAAACACACTGCGAGTTCTCTTCTGTGTTTATCTGTGTAATGAGCGATTCATGTTATTGTGATATTCAAAGACGATGTTGTACAATTATAATCATGACAATAAAGGGCTTTGAGTGACATATACGGGACTATCTTCCATCAAATGCTGTCTGGAGCATGAGGTTGTTGTTTGGGGATTTGTTCAACACTCTATAAGGTTTGTGTTAATCGACTCACTATGACACAAATGAGCTTTGGTTTAAAATCTGGGGTGGTGTAATTAGGAGGACAGATAATTAGTACTCAGAAATGGGGCTCTGAGGTCTCAGACCCGCTCTTAGAAGAGGTGCGGCTCAGTCAGACGCTGTAAAACAGAGTTAGTTCTTGCAGGTTGGATTCCAAAGTAAAGAAAGCAAGTCTCATCCTGCTCGCATTCCAGATCTCTCGGCTCTGTTCTGCTACCTCACGGAAAATTCCATTATGATGCAAGATAGGAGGAAGAAATTCAACAAAATGCTCTTTCTCAGTGTACTATAGACTGGTAGTACTTTAGATTTTGATATATCTTGACTAAAACTCACTTAGGTACTGTAGATGGTGCGGTAGGTAGGGGATGCGCTAATTATACAATTCTATTTTTGTCTAAGTAAATAAAAAATGAAACATTAAAACTGAAATCAATTGTTTTGGGGCATTAGGCATCGCAAACATTATGTTCAGTGTGAAATGAATGGATATTCATTTAGAGATTTCCTAAAGATTACATTTAAGTGTTATTAAATTATTAGTGTTTTTAAAGATTAACTTTAAATGAGCAGTACAACAAACACAAAAGTAAAAATAGGAGAAATGAGCATGTGCAATATATTAAACAATATTGGCCAATACTGATCAATAAAAAAAATATATCAGTTGATAAGCTATATATCATGATGGATTCAGACTTTTGATGTGTTTGTAAACTAAAACTTATATACTGCATGTAGATGGTGCGGTAGGGATGCACTGATATTACAATTCTATCTGATACTGATGATAAGCTGATTTTTATTTTATATTTACCTTATGGTGGATAACCGGTAAATTGATGATATTAAAATGACATGCTATTTTGACTAAATTATTTTAAAATAAAACATTGAAAACTAAAATCAGTCATTTTAAATGCAACTAGTGAATTTAGGCATCACATTACAGTATGAAAAATGGATTTTGAGATTTGCTAAATATAACATTAACAGTGTTATTAAATTAGTAGAGCCAGATTTACTAAACAGCGCAAATTAGCGTTGTGTGAGTATTTGCAGCGCGTTTCTGTATTTGGCTGCATTGTGAGTATTTGGTTCCATTGCAAGTATTTGGTTGCATTGTGGGTATTTGCAGCACATTTTTGTATTTGGTTGACGTTGATTTGGCACGTTGAGCTCTCTCAGCCACCGTACTTAAATGCTTGATCTCACGGAAATGACAACTCAATACTTGTTCGGCAACTTTCGTGCTGTTCAGACAAGCACATTTGAGATTATATACTACTCAAAAAAATACATCAACAGATGTTTTTGACATTGTGTTCATCATTGGATAAATGCCTTCAATTTAGCTGCATCTCATCAAAACAAAGTCTGATAGGTACGGTACTTTCAGCTGCCAAACTTTCAAAGCTCGTTTGATTGCTGGAAATTCAAATCAAAACACAGAGATGTACTGGCCTCAATTCAAATGTTATAAAGAACCACAGGCAACATCACTCAAAGATATTTACCCCCGCAAATATTTATTCCTGCTATAAGCCCCCTTATTGTGCCAATTATGTCGTGCCAAACTAATTTGTTCGAAGGGCCATTCGGAAGGCTTGTGTCAACATTTTCACCTGTCACTCATCGTCCGGCTCCCTGCCTCGCTAAATGGCGGCTGCTGGTTCTGGTACACGGGCTTTTGTAATATCCCAGTCATTTCTTGTCATAGACACGTCTGAACTGTCTGCCCAGGAACAGGCCTCCATTTTAGAGGCAGATTGCATTAGCTATTTAAATCACCATCAGCAATGGGCCTGTCACAGTCGCTCTCTCACTCCCAGCGAATGTCTCCACCCCTCAAAACGTATTTATCATGGGGATGTTTTAGGAAGTGCTGACGGCTATTAAGCAGAAGGAAAATGATAACCCTGTCAATGCTGCCGTCGCCATTTCGCACCCCAAGAAAATAAATGTAGCAATATTCCAGAACATTCTACCCATCAAATGAAATCATATTCGATGGACGCAGATAGCGGATATATATGTACTGTAACTCATGTAACGCATCACAAGACAGTTAAAAGTCTGAATGTACTACTAGAGATCAGAGCATATGTCATTTTAAAGTGGCAGTCCAACAGAGGAGCAGGTAATTTTAGACAAGGTATGGCTGTCAGTTTTCCATCACAGCGAACACAGGAAGCACGCTTCCCTTATCTACTTCTGAAATGGAAAATATGCATCTCTCTCTATACATATCTTTTCCATGGTGATAAATCTAGCGTGGGAGACTGTACGTCTGCTGGCTTTGTCACTCCCTTCCCAGATAAAGCATGGAGTTTGCCGCCACAGAAAAAAGAATCAGAGGTAGATTCATAATTTACTTTTCCCGCCAGCTTTATCCAACCTTTGGCATAAAATAAATATGTTAAGCCAGGGGCTGGAGGATCATATTTTCACAGCCTCACTCTGAAGCTAATGTTTCATGCAGATAAGGAGCAATTCAAAAATAGACTGGAAAAGATTAAAAACCATCAATTTAGCTCGACTGACCTTCAGCGTTTTATTCTCTATTGTACTCCGTGATGCTACATCATTTCATTCCTCTATCAAATCTAGTATTATTAAATTATTTGAGTCTATAATGAAAAAAAAGATGCTACTGAGTGTGACATGCTCATATGTGGTGCAAAATTACTAACGATATTTTTTAGAATGTCAACGGTAATAAAGTCGAATAAAGTCGAGATGAAAAAAGTGCTTCATGACAAATAATTTAATTATTTTCATTAAAACATTATTGACAAAAAATTGGAGAAAAAAAACACCACAGGATACTAACTAAATTCACTAACATTTTTTTCACCCCTAGAAGAAACATATAGAAAGATTTATTTTTCAAATATTCAATCATAGTCAATATTGGGCATTGAACAGGGAATAAACACTAGTAAACTAAGGCACTTTTTGGGTTCAGCAAGGATGCAGTCAATTGATCAAAGGTGACTGTAAAGACATTTATAATGTTACAAAAGATTTCTATTTCAAATAAATGCTTCAGTTTTACTTTCTATTTATCAAAAATGTATCAGTTTTTTTTTTTTTTTTTTTTTTATTAAGCAGCGCAACTGTTTTCAACATTGATAAATGTTTCTTGAGCAGCAAATCAGTGTATTAGAATGATTTCTGAAGGATCATGTGACACCGAAGACTGGAGTAATGATGCTGAAAATTCAGCTTTGACATAACTGGAATAAATTACATTTTAGAAAATATTTTAAAAGTTATTTAAACTTATTTTTAATGTTTTACTGTATTTTCAATCAAATAAATGCACGCTTTGATTAGAATGAACATTTTTAAAACTCCTACCGATCCCATTTGAAATTTTGAAAGTGAATATTTTACCAAGTTTTGCACTTTTGTCAACTAAAATGTTTTGTCTAAAATTTAAACAATTGATGTCGACTAAAAACAGATGGCATTTTAAGTCAGAGTATACATTTTTGAGTTTTTTGAGTTCACTCAAAAATGAAAATTCTGTCATAATTTTCTCACCCTCATGTCGTTCCAAACCTGCACGTCTTTCGTTCATCTTCAGAATACAAATTAAGATATTTTTAATAATATCTGAGCCGCTTCTGTACTCTCCATTGACAGCTACGTAACTACCACTTTGACGCTTCAAAAAGTCCATTAAGAGATCGTAAAAGAGATTGTAAAATATGGAGGGACAGAAATCTCTCAAATTTCATTAAAATATCTTAATTTGTGTTCCGAAGATAAAAGAAAGTCTTTTGTGTTTGGAACAACATGAGGGTGAGTAATTAATGACAGAATTTTCATTTTTGGGTGAACAAACCCTTTTACTATTATGACTTGACAAAAACGGCTAAAACAAAAAGCTCTAAAAATGAACATTCCTCACATGTAACATGTCACAAACAACATCCGCTAAAAGTTTGTTTCAAGCAGGCTTAAATCAGATCAAGCATCCGTCTAACAATTCAAACAAGCGTTCATGTAAGACCGTATGATAATACCTCTTTTGTTCATTGACTCTTCCGTGACACACAGCTTGAGTCCCATATCCTAGCTGTGGGCTGTTAAATGTAAATGAACAATTTAAATGATACTTTTAGATATATGACACATGTAACATGTATTTTTCTGATCTTTAAAAAGCAACCCATCATAGTGAACTTGCAAAGCATACTCTGCGCTTGGGGGAAAAAGGTTCTTACAATCTTTAGTGATGCGAAAGAAAATGGGAATAGCATGGAGGAGAAAGCATGAAAAGGAAAAAAATAGACTTTGAGGACTGATCTGGGCTCATCTCTTCTTAAATTACTGTTGAAGTAAACTTGGTTGAAGCTCTGAAAGGATTAGACAGATAATCCCATAACACAGATATCGGAGACTTCTCTAGGTCCACTGGGGTTCCTGTTAAAGCACACTATATAATCCAGAGCTCACTCCAACTGCATCCTGGAACTAGTAATAATACAGAAAGTGGCCATAAAAGGGAGTTTTACACACCTGGACAAGGAATGTTTCAGAAATTCTTTATGAACATAACACAAGACTTGCTCCCCCTATGTGGTCACATCTATAACACTGCTTCTTTTGAAACTGATCCCTTTGCACTAAAGGAAATATAGCCGTTTCTTTTAGCCGGCTTTCACCGTAAAATTCTTTCTCTCGATTTTTCTTCACACCTTTTTTTTCCCTTTTATATTAGCACTAGTTTTATTTTAGAATAATCTCGGCAGTCTGCAGTGGTCACATATTATGGCCACCATGGATGAGTCTGACATTTTTTTCCCATTGTTGTCTGGTGACCTTTTAGCATTCGTGCAGTGAGGCGTTTTATCACACTTCGACCCTATAAAATCTCAGCTTTGTGACTGACTCATCGTTTTTCAAGGTTCGTGGGTGAAAATAATAGGCTGGATAAGTATTCTCGCAAAGCTTTTCTTCATCTAACTCAGCTTTCATAACATGTTTTGGTGGGTGTTACGATTTGCAACATGTCTAAAGGGTAAACACATTCTTTTAAGAGCTAAGACAGTGGCAATCGATGAAAATGCACTGCATTGAAGGGATAGTTCACCCCAAAATTAAGAAAATTAAGTTGTTCCAAACCTATATGTTTATATGCCGGACACAGTAGAAGATATTTTACTGCTTTGTTTCCATTGACTGCTTCCGTCAACTGTTTTGGTTGGAAATATCTTATTCTGAGTCCAGGTTCTTCGTCTATCAAGGGTTTGAACAGTTTGAGGGTGAGTAAATGAACACAGAATTTTAACTTTTGGGTAAACTAACCCTTTAACTAATAAAGTCAGAGATAGCAACTGTCCACATATTCCCACATATTCTCACCCCTCCCAGACATGTTTTGTCTGTCAGTTCAAATTAGTTTCCATTGACCTTTTTTTTTGCACAGCGTTCACAGGATTCGGTTTAATCTAGACATGCTCGGCACCCTAATCAGTGTCTCATTATTTCTGCAGGTACCAGTGAAATGAAAAGATTTGAGAGAGTGTTATGAGGCATTGACAGGTGTTGGGCCCAAAAAAAACAAGGTCAAAACCATGAAAAGGTTTGACAAAACTTCAACAAAACTTTAATTCCCTTTCTGTCCGTTACTACAAAAGGAACAATAGATTAAACTGATCGACAACTTCAGAAATTACCTCTACTGATGAACAGTTCTGAGAACTAAAATATGAAATGAAATCACTGTGGCTGCTTAGGTTTTGTTCTTATTAAATAGCATTATATGTCTCTTTCAGTGCAACGCAGACAGATAAGCTAAGAAAAATGAAAGTCTTTTAAAGGTAAAATCAGTCATTTCTGCAAAAACGTAATATTTAATTCATTCACCAAACCGAATAAAAAAAATAATGACTTTTTGAGCCATAATAATAGCAAATTGTTGAAATTAAGTTCCAATGTTTACACATTTCAGAGAAAATCGACAGTCTACTTATAGTTTTCTCTGATTATCAAGCTGAGAACGTATTTTAACATTGGGGAAAAACTACACAAATCACCTTTAAATAATAAGCGCTGTAGTTTTCAATTATATAATGATTTTTGTGTCAAGTTTATGCCAATAACACTGTGGTTGATCTTGCTCTCGGCTCATGTCTAGGAACATTTAGTAAACCAAAGAGCATCTATTCGGAAAAAAGAACAAGGCTTCAGGATCCAACATACACTCTGAATATTGACTTCATGGTGTTCGACTCCTATTCTGCAGAATTACTTTCTCTCCTATCCCACAAGGCACTTGGCTTTATTACTACTTGGGTCAGGCTCTGGCTGTCCAGCTCCCACACAGCTGTCTCTGATCAAAACTTTTCTTCTCAACTTATATGATTTAGCTTCTAGCAGTGAAAAAGCAATAAGTTCTGGATTTAATTATGCAATACACCCTAGGATGTGAATATGCTGTTGAAATATTCTCCTTCACATGAACGTCGAATTAAACGAGGCCCGCAAATTCCTGTGGCTCCGAGGACAGCGCTCCAACCTGCAACCTGTGTGAAGCGTGCACAGTCCCGTCCACAGAGGGATGCACTCCGTTCTAATCAGGCCCTCCAGCTGTTCTTTCCTTGGCAAGGTTTAAGTTACCATAGTGATGGTGACGAGGGTTCCAAAGAGTTTTACAGAACACCAGGAATTTAGCTCACGGAACAGGCATGCACAAGCTCAAGGAAGGCAACTCTTAAAGTGGGTGGAGTGCTTTTGGCAAGTCATTCTGCCTCGCATGGGGACGCCTGGTCGTCAACCCTTAAACGTGCTCCGACTCCTATAAATATGCGTGCCTCTCAACGGCTGGCGGATAATTGTGAAAAAAATGTCTCAAAGCAAACACTAGCTCACCCTCTCAACAACAAAAAAATGTTTTGGGGGGCATTTTGTCAGTCTCTGTAGCAGGCAGAACAAGTAACTTTAGGAGTTTGCTGATGGTCTGAAGCGCCCGCGGTGAGCCGGGGAGTCAGTGAGATGGTACTAATGTGTTGATTGGGCCAAAAGTGAGGCTGAGAGAAAAGAGCATTTTGATGATGGCCCGCTGGGATGCCAACCCTCCACTGTCATTACCCAGCTTTTAATTACAGCGTGTCAGGAAGAGGGGTGGAAAAGCACTGGTTTCTCATGTCTAATGAAGGGGACTGTGCATATGAGATGCTCAGGGCATTCTCACAAAACACACGAAGCGGCGAAATGGAAAATATATATGTATTCAATGAGTTCCTCCGTGAAAGAAAGCAAGAAAGTATGAAAGGGCACATTACTGCATGTATACAAGCGTAGAAACTATACGGACCCATTTACACCTGCATTAACATGCGTTTCGGTGAATGGATAATGATCAGATTATGCTTGAATACATTAACAGACGCTATGTGAACGGATCACTCAAAGCAAATTTGGTGGTGGTCTCGGACAGATTTTGACCAAATGAGTTTTCGTTATCCGCATTCAGCTACACACGTAATATGTACTGAGGTTAAGCTGCAAATTATCATGTCGCTTTGACGAATGTGCAAGCACTTTTGTGGGTTGCATTTTATTTGAATTCTGCACTTGCAATGAAAAAAAATCAAGACACAGCACTTGTGATTTTTCCATCAGCTTCAATCAACAACTAATTTTTTCACCGAATTAATTTTAGAATCTCATCCTTCCCCAATGAAACACATTCTTCTTTTTTATTCAATTCTAAGTCCGATTAATTTTCTTTACTAAAAGTGTTTGTACAGAAAAGAAAAGGAAGAAATGACGGAAAGTATTTTGATTTTATCAATCAATGCTTCTAAAATTCAGTAAATTAAACAAAAAAATGTTTCAGTGAACAAACCTCTAGCCAATCACACTGGAGACACACGTTAATGTGTAAACGTGGTCAATCAGGTCTGTGTGCAACAATTTTAGTAGGACTTTTTTTGAGTCTGCTAAAGTCCAAAAATGATAAATAAATGTACCTTAGTTGAATCAATCAATTAAAACTAACTTTAGCTGGACAATAACTTTATCATAGAGCTGTTGTAAAGCCTAAACAATGTTACAGTAATTTCCTATTATCTCTGTAAAGCTGCTTTGAAACAATCCATATTGTTAAAAGCGCTGTATAAATGAAGGTGACTAAGTATAATAATATCTACAACTTTTTGTTTTTTGCAATTTTTGAAAAATTAACAACAAAACAAGAGGAAAGAGATTAACTTTTTCCCCATTTATTAAAGACCGATGCTGTGAAACCTTGTATTTAATGTTCTGGAAATACAACCTACTGTTACTAACAGTCTTCCTGGAACGTGACTGAGCGATTGTCCCACACAAACAAATCTCATCCATCTCTACACACACACACACCTCCTCACACACAAATCACATTCAGAGTTAACAATGAGCAAATAAAGCCTATCCGTATTCCAATGGCGAAGCCAATTTGCAGCCAAACCGGGAATGTAAAATTTATTCTGTGAAATAATGCTACTCTTCATTGTCAATTTGCTTGGACATAAAAGTACATTAGATGGCTGCCGCATTCCATCTTGGGCAAGTCAGAACAGACTCGGGCAACGAGGAGCAGCATTCCCATCAGCAATGGAGAAAGATGAACAGAGAATATAGTATAGAGCATACATCACCTATAAGGAAGTCTTTCTTACAAGTTATATAAGTTTATTTCGTTTAATCTGAAGCATCTTTGCCAAGAATAACAGGTTAATATGTCCAAAGGCAGTTTGAAGGTGAAGCGCATGGACTTGTTTTATGTGTCAGGGGATATTTACTAATCATGGCTTTCATGTCGCAGTGTGCAAGCGGAAGGTTTTCGCATGAGCAGAGCAGAGAACCACAATACAGCTGCATTCTTGCATGCGTGAGTCAGACGTGGGGGAAACGGGATGCATTTTATTCTTTAAACCGATCAGTATTCATGCTCTCATTGGAGACAGAAAAGAGTAAAGGTAGATCATGAGGTAGATCTAACTTTCTCTGCAATTCCACACACACACACACATATAGAAAAGAAAGAAAGAAAGAATGAATACATTCCTGGACGCGTTGAGACAGATTTGCCGCCTACAGGGACGAGGCTACTGTAACCCTGCACCATTGTGTGTGTGAGTGTATGTCTATTTGATGGGGGTCAGAGAAGCAAAACTCTGCACTGACCTGAAGTTTCAAAGTAATACAGCCCTGTATATTATACATGCTTGGTTTGTTGACCAGTAGGCCAACTCTTCCCCAGTGCCACAGCAAAATGTCATTGCACTGCTAATAAAGCTGGTCTGAGTCTACATTTAATTGTCTCTTTTAAACTGAATTAACTTGTGATGTTCTCTGATTTAAGTAAAAATGCAATCAATAATCAAATTAACTAAGGTAACAAACAGTGACCACAGAAACATTTACGCATTAATTGCAAGCAACTTTCCTGCTTTTCCCTATTGCAAAAATGAAAAAATAAAATAAGACATCATTAATGTCAAATATTGTAGCTCAAACAGTAGAACGTTGGCACTTGCAACGCCAAGGTCATGGGTTTGATTCCCAGGGAAAGCAAGAACTGATAAGAATGTATATGTGTACCTTGAAATGCAATGTAAGTCGCTTTGGATAAAAGCGTCTGCCAAATGCGTAAATATAAATATATAAAATATAAATATATTAGCTCGTTCACATCTGATTCACGAACGAGCTAATTCTTTTCAATCAACCTGTTAAGAGGTCAATTGGTTTGATTCGATTGCATCTGTTCTCAAGTCAACAACTCACTCACTCAAAGATCCAGCCTCCAGTTAGCAACTCAATGAATTCACGTCCGACTCAAAATGAGCCAAGAACGGGAGATCTTATGAGCTTGAGTGCGCTGATGGCACGAAAAGTTACTATGCCGACTTTTAGGTACTATTAGTGGATATGAAAACCATATTTAGATCACGACCATCAGTTGTTTGTGAACTAAATCTGCTGTAAAAGCCCACTATATGAAATGCTTGAATATGGACATGTCCACATTTGTGTATTACCATCTGAACGGGTAGGTTTTAGGTAAAATCTAAACATAACGTTAAAATATTTGCATATTGAACACATTTTGACCAAAAATTATATACTATATGGTATATACTGTACAAGTGCATAAATATTTAGCCCCCACCCACACATCTTGAGCAATAGGAGTATTTAAAATTTGTTCACAGTCAGTACTTTTTTTACTTTTAATACTTAAGCACATTAAAAATGTAGTACCTCTGTACTTTTCCTCAAGTAAAATTGAAATGGAGTATTATTTTATCAGGGTACCTGAACTTTTACTCAAATACTTGATTTGTGTACATCATCCACCACTCCCAAAGTTTTAACTACAGTAAATGACAAATGTAAGCAATGTGATCATTTTCTTAAAACTTATTTAGTTAAAAAAAATTAAAAAAAAATCTAATTTATAATATAAAATAATATATTTTCACACCATTAACATGGTATCCATTCTAGTGTGTATTTAAGATTTAAGATGGGGACAGAATGAGTGATTTCTGCAGCTGATTGTTTGGACAAACACTTGGGCACAAAGACTTCACCCTCACACAGAAGGGAGGATGTTTGCTTTTAACCTCCTTTGACACAGCTTTTGTTTTCCCCCAAAGTTTGACTTGGGTCAGTTAAACTACTGATTTTTTTGGAGAGGTCTGTTTCTTTTTCTTAGGGTTGTGACCAGGTGCTTGCCTTTTAAGTTTAAGAATGCTGCAATGGTCTTTGGAACAAACAGTGGGGAAGAAAAGTCTCATGCGAAACAGAACATTTTACATTATAAATCACCACAAACTGATACAAATATGATGTTCTTGTTTTACAAGTTGTTTATCAAATGGAATTTCAATTTTGTCTTCACTGTACAGTATATACAACATTTAGGCTTGTCCATATAGACATACACTACCTTTCAAAAGTTTTCTCTCTAAGTAAAACAGTAATCTTGTGAAATTTTATAGTTTAAAAGAACTGTTTTCCATTTATACTGATTTTGGTGCTCAAGACATTTATTATCAATGTTGAAAATAGTGCTGCTTAAGAATTTAGTTTATTCAATATGTTAATATTTTTGTTGCTTTTTTTCGGGTATTCTTTGATGAATAGAAAGCAACAATTATATGAAATAGAACTATTTTTTAAGATTATAAATGTCGATCAACTGAATGCATCCTTGCTGAACAAAAGGACAAATTCAAATTAAACTTTATAAGTAATTATCCTGTAAGTGCTTGGAGACACTCACAGAGACAGTGCTGTGAGTAACATACGCAGTAGAGATCTTATCTGACAGGATTTCTAACCTCACCCTCTGGTGTAGAGTTCCTGGGGTTAAGAAGAGACAGAAAGAGAAAGAATGGGTGGACACTGCATGCTCAGACAGCTCTGCTGACTCCTCATACAGATTCAGAATGTACAAAAATTGCCTCAGAACATTTAATGAAGTGAAATAAGTTCAATAGCTTCTATTTTTTTTGTAGAAGCGGTCGACGTTAAACATGAACCTAGCTTAAAACAGAAAACTAACTGACATCCTGCAATACCTCAAATGTGGTGTCATACCGCATTATATAGAGTGGACTGGGTCAAACTATTAAGTGCCACATCCTCTTTTTTTACAGGCCTTTGCAAAGCGTGTCTTAGTACACTTTTTATTGACGTCACCATTTTCAGAAGCTTCCCTAATTAACTTATCATATCATCGTATCAGCTTGCAATTTTGTCAGATTACACAAGATGAGCGAGACAAAATCCTACAAAATAAACACAGCTCTCAAAATGTGCCACATGAAATCATGTTCCCAGGTGATTGTGAGAATTCGAGCTCAGGAATTCCATCAGATCTGTAATCAGTCAAACCCCCGCTGCTTCCTACCCACATGCCCATTGTCTTGTTCCGAATGCCTATAGAAATCAACAGGAGGGGTGGGGCATTCCTGCTCCTGTTCAGACTTGAGCTCATGGCACATTGTAAAAAAAAACATGCTGTTTTAAACACGATTTTTTGATACAATGTGTATGGAAGTTACAGTCATAAAGACCAAAGTCTGAGGCTGTTTGTCATGTCAGCACAGGTAATGGTACTATTTTTTGTTTTTGTGGCCATTTTACAGTAAAAACAATTGAATATATATGCAAAAGCCAACCATTAAACAACGAACGCAAATCGTCATAAATGTATTTGAGATGAATCTGCATACAAGTAGTGTGCAGTAAAATATCTATTAAGTTAAAGTATCGAACTTAAATTCTATTATAAATTAACATTACACTTAGTGAGTTAGTGGCACTAGGTGTGGTTCAGATTTATGATACGGAGGGGTGCGGTTTACAAAAAAAGG
Source organism: Scardinius erythrophthalmus (assembly GCF_964197995.2). Classification (NCBI taxonomy): domain Eukaryota; kingdom Metazoa; phylum Chordata; class Actinopteri; order Cypriniformes; family Leuciscidae; genus Scardinius; species Scardinius erythrophthalmus. Next base: position 30,986,236 of record NC_138235.1, read on the forward strand.
CTAATTCCCATTGGTCGCTGGCTGCTGGTGTAGCAGCGCTACCTGAAGCAGGTAGGCAAATAAAGAGACCTGAGATAGAGGATCACACTGCTGCTCACCTCGATGGGACTCACACGCACATTGGGACCAACTAAAAACGTTCAAGTACTTCATACTAAAGGTTTAGGCCTTTTTTATTTTTGACAGAAAACAAATGTTTGTTGTTTGTTTAGCACCAAGTTGGATCTAACACCATGTCCAAGGTAAGTGTGTTTAAAATCAAGGTGGGTAACATTTATCATTCAACATTGCCTTAAGAAACTGACATTTGTATTGTACTATAAATATTGTGTTGAGTTGTTTTTTTCAAGTTGACCTAAAGTCTTTCTACATGCTGCTTGGCTGCGATGATGTTAAAAAAAGAAACTAAAAAAGTACTTTTGAACAAAGTTTAAAATATGTATGTACATACATAAATGACAACTTCAGTAATAAGAACTGATGATTGTGTGCATGTAGGAGGGTAAATCAGTACAGATCCGTATCAAAACACTTGGAAACCCCCTTATCAAGCACACAAGCATGTTCGCAGGGGGGGGTGGGGGTTTAGGGTTGGGTTACACTGTGTTGGGAGTCGAAATGTACGTTTTTTTTTTGTGGTTGGCAAAGCAAACAGGCCTCGTACCTGTATGACCTACAGGCATGAAGGGAGAGACAGGTTTGGGCTCGCTGAAGGGAGAGGCCAAGTCACAGGACACTTTCTCATTGCAACAACAGCCTTGAGAATGGAACATCCTGAACCTGCACAACAAATAATCAGTTAGATTTAGAATTTTAAGTTTCAATTTTCAAAACTTGAGTACAGTGCAGTGTTTCGAATGGTCAGTAATCCCTGTGATTGATTTATTGACAGTGTGCTTATGTTGTGTCATACTTCACACAGGTATGGAAGAGCTGCGGAAGCCGTAAAGATGTTTTATCTGCTCTGTGAATTCTATCCTTCATTCCACCGGAGTCTGTGTAGATGTCCAATCAGATTTCAGTGGTGTGAAGTGTAGGAGACATGGAAAGATCTCATCACCTTCCACAACCTGCGAAGGCCTGTCTCGTGTTAACAGGGGAGGAAAACAGCACAGATATGAGGAACACATGTCAAGAGTACATGTAGCTTAATAAAGCATGCTAGTTTTCAGTAGACTAGTTTTCAGTTGTAGTGCTTTGGCATGTGCTTCATGCTTGCACGGATTAATGCAGGTCATGAAAGTTGTATGCTAAACGCTGTGAATGTTAAGCCCTGGCTGTCCTATTATGCAATGAACGCTTTTAAGTTCAGCATATCTAAACATCTATGTAAAGCAACGTACCTCACCCTGCCCTTTAGCGCACCGTAGCTCCGTAAAACATGGCATGTTTGTTCATCTGCCGTTGTTTAGAGAGCTGAGGCGGGCTAAGTACACACACACACACACACACACACACACAGACAGACACAAGCAAGATTCACAAAGCCTGCCAAGATGTATTTATGTATGCTGGTTCAGCCTTCATTCTCTCAACCCACACTAATAAACTCACTTTACAAAATGTGTTTGTGTGAATTGCTTAATCCTGACAATAAACTACTATAATAAAACAAGCCCTTACTTGCTGCCCTGGCATTTGTAGTATGAATGTTGTGGTTTATGAATTTCAATTAGTCCACCAAATGTGCTCCAAATATGTGACCTGCTCTTTGCATTCATGCGGTGGAGGCTGAGATGATGTTAATCTTGGAAATGATTTCACAAAAAGCCAAGCTGAGGTGAAGCGAGTTCAAAGCAAGGCAAGTGTACTGCAAGACACCCCCATACAGAGGGCTTTAAAGTTCATCAACATTCAATGCAAAAAAAAAAAAAAAAAAAAAAAAAAAAGCTGTTTGCTTGATTCCCCTTGTCGACAGACATGCTCCTCGAAAATGAAAAATAAATGCAAAGTTAGAGTTATGCCTCAAGGTTACGCCTGTGGCTTCTCATGCACAACAAAACTGTTTTCACTGTTAAATCATGTTTTGACATGATCAAACCCTATACATGTGTCTAGATAACAGCACTGAAAATGCATGTTCAGCCAAATGTAAAGCACTAAGGAACTTCATACAAAACAATGCTATATGCATCACATATAATTGGTCATTTTCGAACATAACGCCGTTAAAGAGAGTTATGTAAGAGATAATGTTAGGCTGGTCATTATCACAAATTAAACCTTGATGCAAAGCAAAGAGGTCTTCCATCACACTGAAGGGGTTTATTTTGTGAGAATGACAGACTGACTATATTATACCTTATATAACACCTGCCAATCCATTTATGTGTTAAAAATAGTATAAACAAAAAAAATTCAGCTTTTTGTTTTTAGATTCTCGTAGCTTACACTGTGGAGCCTCACACTACCAATGCCAGGTTCGATTCCCAAGGAATGCATGAACTAATCAAATATATACCTTAAGTGAAATGTAAGTCGCTTTGAATAAGTGTCTGCCAAATGCATAAATGTAGTAATATATAAATAAACAGATACACAGTACAAGGACATGCAATACTGATTTGGTTACTGACTTATTTGAACACTGAATGCAACGAAAGACCAATTAAAATGAAGTATTCCAGACACCAAGTTGGGTCTGTGAGAAATGTATGAAAAGGGGGAATAATTTAATTGAATTAAAAATGTTTCTTATCATCACATTTTGAGGTCCTCGAAATCACAAATATATAGAAAAAAATCCTGTTGTATAGGGCCGCTGTTGAAACAATCTAAGATCAATGCACAGCACTGTGCTTTCCTATTTTGCATTGATGTGAACCATGGCAACATCACATTTTAAAAAGCTGGAACTGCATCAAGGCAGTGTTTGAAGTACAATGACTTAATTTGCTGTGCTTTTTGGTTTTTGCCTGCCAGACAGCTTGCCAAACACCACAGTTAAATAGTTCAATATCCCCATTACATGCAAACAGCCTTTTTAAACATAAAACATGCACGATTGATCTCAAATATTGTTCAAAAGAACTATATTTCACTAAAACTGCTCAAATTAACAGGAGGGTGTAGCAAGAAACAAGCCCTGTTCCACTATTCTATTCACTATTCTGAACCACTCTACAATATATTTATATATATACAGGGTCAATTATTGAGAGGGTTTAATTACTGGGCGGTTGCGGGGATGTACGTGGAAATGCTGTGAAAAATGTATCATGTCTCGAGCAAATATTAATCTTTTGGCTGATAATATTGCTTGGTGCTAAATTCACAATCATGGTGTTTATTAATTTAAATCCTCCAGGAGAAGAAACAGTGAAAGAGAATAAGGAGAAATGGAAGGCGTCCTTGTCGAGGACCTTGACTATTTCAGGCCGGGGTGATAATAGCTTCCAGCACTGGCTGTTGCTTTAGCCGAAACCGGCCAAATAGAGCCATTTGTCCACAGAACAGCACAGACTGTTTAGTTTCAAATTCCACGCATGATGACTCATGATTCCGGACAATTTGAAAATAAAGACAGACTCACAGATGTAACTGCCGTCTCAAAGATTTCAGTTACAATGCAAGGATTGGTGCTCAGCTTCTTCCTCCTCCTTTTCTTCAGCCCAAGTCTTGCCGAAGATACAGGTAAGGGGAGATGGCTTACAGCAGATGCAAATAATGAATAGACACTAAGTTCTGTGTGACTGATCCACCTGCTGTGCGGTATTGACATGAGAGGATGGCTTATTCACTGAAGGTGACAGTGAAAGAGAGGGAAATGTGTCTCCTATCACACATCCCCATTAATTGATTACACCTCTTCCCCACAATGTCACGCATCCGCCGCTCCCATGATTTTCACAGCTGTTCTATACATTCCTCAAAGGATGGTATTAGCTGCCATCATAACAGCTGCCATAAAGCGTGATACAGGTACACCTAGAATCATGGTAAAGGCACAACTGTATGTATACATTGAGTGTGTGTGTTGGAGAGAGAGAAAGGTGTTACATGATTATTGCACTGCACCTCAAGAAATTAACTGATCCATTGAATAAAATGTTATTACAAAAATGCAGGGCGAATAAGAAACAAATCAGAAAATGGAGAACTTATTAAAAAGTCATCATAAATGTCATGTTATTAATATGGATAGTTCAAAAATTCTTTAAAAAAAATTTATAGCAAAAATTGTGCTGTAAAATGTATTCATTCAGTTGCAATTCAGCTGTGTGAAGTTTGAAGAACGTGTCTGGCGTGTGTGCTCCTCCTCCAGAGTGTTCATTACTGCTATAACCAATCACAATTTTTTTTTAAAAAGATTATAGAAATAGTAATTAAATAAAAAATTGACTCCAGAAATGTCCATGCTTTACCCAGTTATTCTCTCTCTTACCCATATCTAAAGCGTATACTATCATTCTTAAGTTTGGGGCCAGTTCGATTTGTTTTGTTTCGGAAGAAATTACTTTTATTTAGCAAGAATGCTTTAATTAGACTGAAAGTGACAGTAAAGACTTTTAAATATTAAAGGTCCCGTATTATGCCCCTTTTCACAAGATGTAAAATAAGTCTCTGATGTCCCCAGAGTGTGTATGTGAAGTTTCAGCTCAAAATACCCAACAGATCATTTTTTACAGCATGTTTAAATTGTCATTTTTGAGGCTCAGAAAAACGCGCTGTTTTAGTGTGTGCCCTTTAAATGCAAATAAGCTGCTGCTGCACGGCACAGGGGGCGGAGCTTCATGAGCTCGCGCTCAGTCTCTCAGGACAATTTCATCTCACGGAATGATGATAATATCAGAAACTCTCAGTAACGTGTTCATTTCGAGTCGGACAATAATGCCTACAGAGTCAGAGGGCTGTATAGAGATGAAACAGATATAGTTTAGTAGTTTAATTACGGTTATTATAACGTATTTGTCATCTGCTTGTATGCATCCATTATTTATTAATAGCCTAAGTTACAAGTCTGCTGTCTGAATGATGATCAAACATATAACGTTCCTGATGAGTTTAATAAAGTTTATTGTACATCACACAAAAGATGAAGCGTCAGTTTTACTTCAGAAAATCACCGTAAGAGCTGAGTAAACACAGTAAGTTATAAGAAGTGCGCAAGTACATAAACGAATTTCGGTAGAGTTGAGGGAGCATTCCTGTGGGCGGAGGTTAGTCAAAAAACGGTTCTACTGACGTCATTAAAGAAGGAAGTAGAGGGATGTAGTCCAAACGGGCCGTTCGATGTAGTCGACTTCTGTTAAATAAAATATCTCGCTTGGCATTGAACTTTGAGCTTTATAATTTTACAGATATTATTTATACTCTAACAACAACATTACACACTAAAGTTTGAAACATGGGATCACGAAGAACGGGACCTTTAACAAAGACTTATAAAACGGATAGTTCCGGTCCTTGATTCTGATTGGTTGAGCCACGTTCGATTGTGACCGCATTACATTAGTATTACTGCGCAACTGCCGTTTGTGATTCTTTGTTGCTGCATGTGTTGCTTGGCAACCTCTTTGGAACTACATTGCTTGGCGGAGAAATAAGTGTTACAACGTCATATTTTTTGTTGCTGGTGTTTATTTTATGAATAAAATAAATATTAAAATGAATAGTTTTATGGAGTAACCATTTAATAAAAGCAATAAGCCCATTGAAGTGGTGTTTTACAGTGAATTTAGAACAGCTAAGGGGCGTTGTTAGGCACGAATCAGAACGGATAAGCAATAAGCCCCGCGAATCACGGCTTCGCGGGGCTTATTGCTTTTATAAAATGGTTACTAAATAGAGAACACTAAATAGAGAACACGCAAAAGCATTGAAATATAATTTTTCCTCCCATGATTTTAGATTTTTTCCAACACCATGTCCCTACGTACTATTCATCAAAGAATCCTGAACAAAATCAGCATATTAGAATGATTTCTGAAGGATCATGTGACACTGAAGACTGGAGTAATGATGCTTAAAATTGAGCTTTTACATCACAGGATTTACACTTTAAAAAACAATAAAATAGAAAACAATTTAAACTGGAATTATATTTTAACATACTACTATTTTACTGAATTTTTTATCATAAATGCAGCTTTGAGAGACTTCTTTTAAAAAACATATCTTATTAAGTGACCCCAAAGTTCTGATAACATCCAACATTTCAAAAAGACCACCCATTCATATTCATATTCATAACCAAGTGTAGATTAGAATATGACCGTGCACATTTACATATCAAAAACTTGGTGGAGGCGTGGTTACTCATTTCATACACAAAACGATTTGTCAGTCACAAAAGAATAATTTACATATAGAACAATGGTCATGTTAAACTAAATTACAACTTTCTAGTCCCAATAACCTTGACTAACATTATAAGTGTGGGGGGAAACAACAAATTGAAATGTGTCTGTTTTGTCCTCTTCTGCCACAGTGGCCGAGGACATTGGACCTCACCAGCTGAAGCGTCTGGTGGAGCTATTGACAGATAGCGAGTGTGAGGAGTTCATCTCGACCATGACTCAACCAGAGGACAACATCTTCCAACACTTGGACCGACTATCTGCAGAAAGGAACCAGTTACTGCAGTCAAGAAGACGCAGACACACAGGTAACCGTGATAAACACAAGCGTAGTTTAAATCAGCTCTAATAAATTGATACTTATTTGTTTTATGCTAATGAAATCCAGCAGTGCGATGTGTGACGAGACACATCCGGCAGTAAATGAAGAGGTCATGAGCAACCAAATGTATTTGTTTATCTCCACTGCACACATCAGTCTGCCGTTGAGTGGCCCACTCGAGAGACATCTCAACCAGACGAATTGTTGATATAATACCTTTTCATCAGAAATTAAATCTATCGAGGTAGTGGGACATGATTGAATTGTTTAATTGCCTGAACAACTGAAGAGCTGGCTGCTTTCCTTCTGCCTGTCTGGAGCACGTTTGATATTTTGCATGTGTGTGTGTGTGATTGTCAGACCAGAAGCCCCCCTGTCGTTCAGCGCTGAAGGACTGGCTGCAGATTCACGGCAAGCAGATATACTACGACAGGCTGTCTCGTGCACTGCAACAGATCGGCAGGACTGACATCGCCATAGGTCAGCTGCACACAACACTAACACACACACATGCACTGCACCACCACACTCAGTAAACAATCAAACTGATACTACAATAATTTGTACAGTATTGAAAAGATGCACAATATATCATTACCATAATGGTTTTTGGCTGATATTAGAGATTCTTTAATTTAGCAGTATTTTTGATAATGTATGTGTGAACTGATTCATCATCTAAATTTGTATTTATTTCATATAATTTATACTACCTTTGTTAAGTGTGCCGCACACATCCTGAAAAGTAAAGCCGAAACAATTCAAACGCCCCCTGGTGGCTGGCTGCAGTATTGGTCATAAACCCCACCCTCCCCATGTAATCAAATGGGACGCAAGCCAAACTAAAAAATCAAATTACACTTTTCTGTCATTTTAGGTAGTTTTTAATCACATTGACGTATGTTCAAGTGTTTGTTTTACCAATAAGTTTGGTTTTAGTTAGTTATTAGATGCTATAAAAATGGGGAGGCATGATTGACAGCTGTGCTTGCGATTGAGTCTGTGGGAGCGAGAGTATGTGCGGGACCTTGATACCGCGGCTCCACCTCAGGATCACTGCGAGGACTTGGGCTCCAAATAATGTCATCGCAGTGACGGTTTCTGTGATATTTTGGCTTCATTTGGTGGAAGGAAGTGGAGATGTGTTGTCCATCTTTTTTTACATTCTATGCCTCCAACTCTCACCTAAAGTTAATACTTATAATTAAAAAAAAAACATTGAAATGTAATCTATATCAAAAGGATATCCATTTTTCATACTGATCATTAAAACAGGATGCTTAAAGTCACTTGTTAAATGATTAAAATTATTGATTTTAGTTTTTAATGTTTTATGTTATTCATTTTATTTACACAAAATAGTATAGAATAGCTGAGTTGTATTGTTGTTCCTAAGTGCTCTACTATTCACTTTCCAAAATTCAGAGTCGTAAATATTTCTCTACATTTGATTTTTATTATTTTATTAAATATATTATCAAAAGCTCTACTTTGCAGAAGAAAGTATTTTAACTAAGGCTGCCCCTAACTAAAGATTTTTTGGTAACACTTTAGTTTAGGGTCCAATTCTCATCTATTAACTAGTTGTTTATTTGCATGCATATATAGGATATTGGCTGTTTATTAGTACTTACAGAATAAAGCACATATTAATGCCTTATTCATTTCTGCATGGCCATATTCTATATCCCTTAATCCTACCCACTACATAAACTGAACAACTACTAACTATTAATAAGAAGTTATCAGGAGTTTATTGAGGTAAAAGTTGTAGTTAATAATGAGAATTGGACCCTAAACTAAAGTGTGACCGTTTTTTCTAGCCGACTAGTAGTTGTTCATTTAAGCCATTAGTCGACTAGTCGCACATTCATGATATTTATTTAATTACTTACATATATACTGGGAGAGTGGCATGGGAAAATGGCTTGAGTTTCAGGGCTAAGAAAAAATATTATATGTAACATTGCTAACATTGTTCTACAATACAGAAAAATAATAAACCATAATAAGGAGCCTTTAACATATAAATGAAGCGCTCAAGTGCACACATAAAGCTTACCGCAGATGCTGACTGATCATCTCAACGGGATAGTGGATGTGCCGACTTAATTTAAACATGTCAAGCAGTAAGCAAGGTACTAATTTAGCTTCCATACTCCACACGAACACTTGGGTATGCGCCTAATTATAGCGCACAATTATCGTCAATGTTAGAGCAAGAGACCATGTGAACTTAGGCTACTACTTACATGCTTCAAATGATAAGCCATCATTGAGACCGAATAATAATAGGCAAACATTTGGATTTCCTACCCAACATACTATAATTACAACATGGAACAGCCGTGTTAACAATCGGTAACACTTTATTTTACTGTGTCCTTGTTATTTGTAGTTACTGTAATAATAACTATAAATTATTTGTAATTACATGCAACTAACCCTAAACCAACCCCTATTCCTAACCCTAGTACATGTAGTTAATTACTATTACTGAAGTCCTTAAATGTTTAATTACACTGTAACATGGACACCTTAAAGGAACACTCCACTTTTTTGGGAAATAGGCTCATTTTCCAACTCTCATTGAGTTAAACAGTTGAGTTTTACCGTTTGAGTTTTACCGTTCACAACTTACAACGTGACCAGCAATAAGTTTGTGTAGTTACCTAGCAAGGGACTATTTTCAGGCGCTGCATAATATCATTGTGCCTGCTGCACCCATGGTATGGCAGCAAAGTTCCTTGATTATTACTCAGGAATGAGAGTATAGTTCCTAGCCATATCGGCCTATAAAATCGCAACTTTTCATTTTCCGTCGGTCTTAGTACACGATGTAACTACCGAAGAGTCAAGTTCTAAATAGGAAAAATATCGAAACTATTTGATCATTTTTTTTAGATAGATGCTAACGGTCTAATCAGATTGAAAGATCTATGCTAAGCTATGCTAAAAGTGCTACCGCCAGACCCAAAGATCGGCTGAATGGATTCGAAAATGGTAAAACTCAACTGTTTAACTCTAGGGGAGTTGGAAAATGAGCCCATTTCCAAAAAAAGTGGAGTGTTCCTTTAAAATAAAGTGTAACCTAACAATCTGTTCGTTGTGGATTTAAAATTTGAAATAAAATTTTGATCGACTAGCCTAAGCCTTGTCTTGTCGACTAATGTTTGGTTGACTACTAGAGGGCAGTCCTAATTTTAACATTGTAAAACTACATACTTTACCTTTAAGGACCCCTACAAAGCCACAGCTAACATGATTTTCATTTACCAACAATAAAGTTTGTCAAAAACTTTTACAAAAGTTTTTCCATCTTTTGTTTTTGCACACCACTAATGCAACGAGCACCGAGCTAATTCACAGTCATTCATCTTACACGCCAAAAGATGAAACTCAGCAGACTGCATAATGTTATTTTTATACGTTTCTGATAGAACGCACTTTGCACCCTGTCACTCAGGGTGATTGTGGTCCGGCGTACAGGCGACTCCACAGCCGAATGGCATCGGATATGAGAAGGTGCAAACGATTTGACAGCAGGCCCACTAGAGCTGACACCAGATTCACTACACGCCATCTGTTCCTTTCATCATCTCCGTTAAAGGGAGAAAGGGATAAACAGAGAAGAAGAGGGGGAAAAAAATTACAGGCTCGACAGCCCAAGAACATCCTTCAGTCAAAAGCGGTGCACTGCAGAAAATAAAAAGCAAACACAGAAACTGATGCGTATGGGAAATGCACAATGCCGCAATTACAAGAGCTTTAATTGGCGGCCTGTAAATGGGCTATGATGAGCGGTAGCCACTCATCGACAGCACCTTGGATAAACTGCGTACTTATGTTCCGGCATGTGTGTCTTCTTCAGTTGTTCTTGCTTCATTATACTTGGTACATTTATTGGGCCCTGCACACTTAGTTAATCTCATTTCAAGACGTTCATGGAGGCTATTACTCTGTGTTTGATTTCCTAATGTGCTGCAAGAATTGCTTGTGTCTTGTATGAATATGAAATGAATGTCACAAATAAACAGCTGCTAGAGCTGCCTCCAGCATAACTGTCATCAAGTTATGAAGTGAATTCATGTTAAAACGCTATGAGTAAAAACAATGGTCACCACTAGACAACTGGACTGGAAGTAATGCATGTGCTTTTTATCTAACAGAGGTGGGTAAGAACATCAACCAGGACAAAACTCTTGCTATACAGAGATATGTGGAAGGCTACCATGAACTTGTTAGCCAAATGGAGAAGCATCAACCAGATCATGACGATCATGAGGAGGTTCTGCAGTACTCTGCAAAACAGGGTGAGATGCCTCAGAAGGTTTACAAATTATAGAAAGACTGATGTGTTTTAAATCATTTGAGTGGTATTCTTGGGTCTCTATTTCTAAACCATAAAATATGTTATTATGCAAGTACATTTTAAAGGGGTAATATTATGCAAGTCTTTTTGTAATATTATATAACTCCTGCAGAGATCAGCTCCAAACCCAATTAAACACACCTGACCTATTCAAGCTCTTACTAGGCATACTAGACACTTTCAGGAAGGTGTGATGAAGCAAGTTTGAGCTAAACTCTGCAGGACAGTGGCCCTCCAGGAGCAGGTTTGGACACCTCTGGTCAAGAAGGAGCCACGTTTCTAAGCACTGATTAGGTGTTGTTGATGAATAAACATTGAGGTCATGTGTTAATATTTTGGGTCTTTGACATCAAAAACCTGATGATCTTAGAACAAGCTATTTTGTCTGCTTAGTGTCAGTTTCTGCCCTACCATTATTAAAAAAAAGATATATATATATTATTATATGTTCATATGTTTGCAAGGCTTAAGACTAGTCCCCGACTAAAATGCATGTTTGAGCTGTTTTAACTGCTTAAAATACGTCACTGCCGTTGTTTTTCACACCAGTAATATTTTTTTCTAAGTCATATTTATAAAATCTACTTATATGCTAATTAATATCTAATATGCTGATTTGCTGCTCAAGAAACATTTATTAATGTTGAAAACGCTTAACATTTTTGGTGAAACCAGAGTCTTTACCGTCACTTTTGTCTATAAGCAACTGTAACTTATATGAAAATCAATGACTCATGTTAACAACTCTTTCCACTGATTGCTTCACAGCCAGAGGGTTCACCTGGAAAGACTTGGACTTGGTGGTGAAAAGGCAACCAGTGCCACCTTATCAGCACCATCTGCTAGACAGAACATGGCCTCTACTTTACGGCCTCTTGTCTGGATTTGCCATCGCACTGCTCATGAGTGTGGCCATCTTTCTTATTAGCATACATGTATCCCATGGCAACAGAACCAAATCCAGGTCTGAGCATCAACCCTGTTGCTGTCCCCTCCTCAGTGTTGTGACATCATCAGATTAAGTCACCCAGAGGACACACGCAGACCGAGTAATGGATGTTCAGCATAATAATGAAGCCATGTTCATCAGTGTGAAATTCATTATTAAACGATGGCTGATTATGACCCATGCTACTAGTCTCAAAGTGCCTTCTTACTGGATGTTATTTCATATAGTGTGCTATTTAAACTATAGTTAGACAGCCTATGCAGACACCTTCAGCGCAGACAGTTCCCATTGCCTCTCATAAAGACATTTCTGCAATAAAGCAGCTGACAGAACATAATGACAGCAATCTGTTACCTCCATCGGGACTGCTGCCATTGTCCTGTCAGTGATTTGATGGTGTGTAGGGGAGGCTGCGCTGGAATGCCGTTGCCTTGACAATCTTAACACTTCCTGTTTCCAGTCCGCGACAGTGGCGGTGTGCTCGTCTGGCATTGAGGAAAAACTAATTATCCAGCCTGGCTCCTTCTCCCCTGAGCTTGCACATGCCCCCTGAAGCAATCCACAAGGCTAATAACAATGACAATGCCTGCAGACAATGCAGTCAGTACATCAACCTCAGAGAGACAGGATAGACTGGGCAAGTGTGGCAATGAAAGCACACGGGAGAGAGCGCTGAATGGAGTACAGAAGGAACTAATTCACCAAGATGAGCAATGCAGCAGGAAATGAGCTCACACGCAAGCAAAGTATCTCTCGCACACACTGGGATCGTCTCTCTTATCATTTAAGTGCTTCTCTTGTTCTAAAGAAAAACATGCCCCTTCCTCATCCTCGTCCTTTTTCTTTCCTTTTATTTCTTCTATAATTGAACTAATTACTTCATTATACAAATCCAGACTAATGTGCTCCTGGAACCACACATCATGGATTAATAGTGGTGCTAAGCAGCAATTATAGGCAATTAGTTCATAAATCAACATCTAAACAAAATTATAGTGCCAGGGAGGGGAGGTGTTGTATATTCAAAACACTGCGAGGGCCAAAAGGTCACATACTCAAACTTTAAGGTCCTAATTACATCTGGTATTAAGATGAGGGAGACACATTCCCATTTACACCTGGTGTTTTAATCCATCTCTTCTGTCCTTATTTCTTCGAGGGGGGGGGTCTATGGGCGGGTAAATGTATGGGCTTTATGGATCTTTTCGATGTAATGGATGAAATAAGCTCACACTATTTACAGATGAACACGACCGGAGACTACGGAAAAACATACGGAGAGCAGCAGCTTTAGTTTCTGCTCTGACAGCGGCAAAACTACGCCGAACACTGTGAGTGTGTGTTAGAAGTATCAGGAATGGTGAGAGAACATTGTGCTTGGTATGTTTTTCGTCAAACCAAACTTGGGTCTTTATCTGACAAAGTTTAATCCTGTCTGGCTAGCGCACTTACCATCATGTTTATGCATTAGGTCAGTAGGTGGAGAGTAGGCGGTCTTTTGTGGCTGTTCAAACACATAAGCGTTTACAATAGGTAGTAACTGAGGCTGTCAAGACACCTTTTCATTATCGCTGCATAGAGTTCCAATTAAATGCGTCTTTTTCAGGTCCAATTTGAGCTTCGAGTTCAGTGAAATATTTCAACTAACTGGTGATGAAGCATTCTATAAATAAAAAAATAAGAGTGTGAGATGAGAATTACCAATATTTTTTTAAACAGTTTTTTTCTAAAACGTGCAGTTAGGAATAGTTATGTCTGAAATAATTATAATTATAAAAATGTATAAGCTAAAATGTATATAACTAGCTATTACATTATTATTTACATTGGTTAGCCCTAGAAAACCTACTTTGCTTTTCTTATTGTTGGTCATTTGTTTTGTGTGTGTATATATATATATATATACAGTATATATATATATATTCATTCTTTTTATGCATGGTGAATAAGTCGAGGGTAATGGCTGTTTCGTGACCAGTTTGAATGAGTGAGCGAATTCAGACTGAGTGTGCCAAAAGGGCTGCCGCTTTTGCACAATTTGTGTTTGCTAATAATTATTTGAAACTTAGCAATCTGACAGCTCCAGTAGTCATGTAAACTATGTATAAGCCTTAATTAAACAATTTAATAATCAATTAAAAAAAGGAATTTATACTTGTATGATATTACGCTGTAGCCACATTGGGCCAGCGGTTTGGAAAATGGATGGATGGATGATTCAGCTGCAGGCGCCATCTTCTGGTCAGATTTGGGAATTCATTCGTATATTCTCTAGTCTAGCCGTTGAGCATTCATTGACTGAATCCAAAATCGCCCTCTAAACCCTCATTCACTCTCTAGGCTCCCACTCTCTGGCTCTCTAGGAACGAACCTGCCTTCCATATAGGTGGTGATTTTGGGCATAGCCGAGATTTTAAAAAAGTGCCATAAAGTATAACAGAGCATTACACAGTTCCTCCAGTATTCAAAGTCTTCTAAGGCCAAACAATAGCTGAGAATCTTTACTTCTGCCAGTTAATGAATTGATGATATACACAAGAACTGTTTCCATGCACTCAAAAGTGCACTGAATTCGACACCACAAAAAAGGAGCCACAACTGAATCCGAACTTAAAGGGGTAGCCTAGATTTAATCCAAAATTACAAAAGTCTGTAATTATTTTCTCACCCTCATGTTGCTCCAAACCTGTATGATTTTATTTTCTCTACAGAACAAAAGAAGTCATATGTACAGAAAATTAGACCACGTTGACTTTCCTTGTACAGACAAAAAAAAACATCTCAAAATATCTTCTTTTATGCCCTACAGAGAAAAATATAACATAAGAGTGAGTAAATGATGACACAATGAACTATCCCTTTAAGTTTAGATGCAGTTTTTGCTCCTTTATCTGTGGTGTGTGCTTCTTTTGGCTGGTGCTTTCTTGTACAGTGAATATGCCAGGCCTTAATATGTTCAGCAACCCAAATTGGTATTTCTTATTTAAACAGCCATTAAATGACCGCTAATGTGAAGCATGAGCCATTTTGAAATAGTTACAGAATCTGAACAAAGACCATCATCATATCACTAGGAGGTTAAAATCTTGCAGCATTTAAGACGCAGGGTCAAGTAAAAATCAAATGGAAACTGCGGCTCAATATTGGTTGTACAACAATGGACCAAACAGATGAATCTGGGGTGGGATAAGCATCTCTAGCGGCAATGAATGGGAGTTAACGCGCTTATAAACGCCCATTATGTTCCATCCAGTTGTTTGTAATGCAAGAAGGCAAAAAAAAATGATGTGTGACATAATGCATATCTTACATCTGACATGTCTGTCTTCCTGTTCCTCTGATCAGTAATGATTTGCTGATGGCGTTGAAATGCCAAGACACAGCAAGCAGCCGAAAACTCATCTATATAGCGCAATGAAGACAATGCCTTGGTGCAGCTGGGCTCTGTCAGAGAGAAACACATAACAACATGAGTATATTGCCACTCTCTCTGACAACTACTATTTTTGTTTATCCCTCATGCACACATATAAATGTCAAAAAATGAATTCTGTCTCTCTCACACAAGCATGAAAACAGATGGAGACACAAATGGCATAACAGACTCGTCCATGCATTCTCACAAAGTCTCATCCAAACTTTGAATAAGATGATGCACGTAGGCATTTTTGCATTGTGTGACATGCTAACGGAGATATTTAAAAAGAGAAGCATAAAAGTGTGCTTGTATACAATTATAATTCATTACATCCCAAAAATAGACTTAAGCATCATATTTGACACATTTAAAATAATGCGTTTTGTCTGAAAAAAAGAGACATATTTAAAGTTTGTTAGATTCACATCGGAACAACATTGAACAGACTGTACCTCTCTGTCTGTCACATCATATGAAAAATATGGCATCTGCACTGACTTGAAAGCGTTTTAACAGCATGCGCTTTCCATTAGCAAACCTAATGTCAAATATGATCTCTACAATAAAGTTCTAACAGATGGACATCAAATCAATGTTCTTCTGTCGAGAATGATTGATTGACATCCTCTTAATTCAGCTTTTTACTCAATGGTTTTTCAACCGGGGTTGAATAGACAGATATATTGACAAATGTAAGACATACAGAAAGGCCTAAGTGTTTAAAGCAACACTGTGTAATTTTTTAAGTTTATTCTTAGCAAAAAAAAACACTTTGTTCTTTCAAAATGATATGTGCTCATTAATGTGTAATTACTTCTACCAACTAATCAAGTATTCCCGTAAGCGTAGAATCTGCCATTTATAATACAAAAGATCAAGTCGCTCGAATGGCGGCAGCCATGTTGCGCCTCCATCTTGAAAATACATTAGCCAAAGAGGGACATACCTGGAAATTCAAGCTTCGCCTTTCGCGTTTTGACACTCAGCGGCACCGTGATGAATGCAAGGGGGAGATTACTCGCGACTGCAGGCAGATTTGAAACAATACGGCCACCGTAGGAGTTAAAACACCCTCGTAATGGGAGGGGCTAGAAAATAATATTTAGTTGGTACTTGGTAGTCATAAACAATTTCACCGCTAGATGGGAGAAAATCCTACACAGTGTAGCTTTAAACATTTATTTCTAAATGTTGTTATTTTTTATGTGTGATTTCTCGATAATAAACTCTTGCCTTTTTAATTTTATAGGGTTCTTGGGTTGGACAAGAGTGTATGGGTGGAGAGTTCCTTGGTTGAAAAAGGTTGTCAACACCTGGTTTAGTTGTGATGAATATTATTTTGAATAAATTTCAGATTGGAATATTTTAAACCCATGAACCAAAAAAGATTTGTTCACTGATTCATTATGAGGCCTTTCCTCTTTCTTTCATTATGCCAGTATATGGCGAAAACTGGGTGACCTTTTGTGTTATAAAAGAGTCACTGAATCATTCATTCAACATATTCGTACTCACATGACGAACAGCACGGCTGCGTCCGAAATCGCATACTTTCTTGTGTAGGTACTTATTTTGAATAAGTATTTACTTCATGACGTGTAAAAAAGTATGTTACATAGTATGAGTGTGTGTAGTAGGCTATGAGTGTAAACTGGACGTAGGCTACTGTATTATATTCGCCATGATGTCATTATCATGTGACCTACCGTCAGTTGCATCGCTTCATTGCCATTCATATCCTTTCCACTGGCCTCATGGGACAGTAAAGTGTCCATCATATGCACACTTCAGAATCTCGCCGGAAGTAGTAGGTCATCCGGGTACTTTTTGCCTATTCACAGGCTACTGTGAATTCGGACATACTTATGTCACATACTGTTTTTCACCTGATTTCGGATGCAGCCCAGGTCAAAGCTTTAGCAGATCCAAAGGAAACGAATGGGAATGTGTAGGCCTACGGATATTCAAATAACGTACCTATCTGAGTGTGTAACTGTTGTGAAAATTAACATCATTTGTGTGTGTGTGTGTGTGTGTGTGTGTGTGTGTGTGTGTGTGTGTGTGTCCTTTTAAAAATCTATGTTCGCTTCGACTTTAATTGGATAAAAGGGGATTTCAAATACCTGTGCTTTAATTTTCCCCCTCCCCTGAGTCCCCTCAGTCTTAGATCATCCCACTCCCGTGCCCAACATGCACCAAAGCGATCGGGTCTCCAGGGAATGTTCAGTCTCATTAGATGATTTTACCTGATTTGTGCATTTGCATCTTTGACATCTCTCGGGAACCCATTCGCATTTAACACAGACAGATCCCGTCTGTAAGCCATCTCCTACTCACGTATACTGTTGAGATTACATCTGTGATTTAAAAGCAAACTTTTTAAACCGTATGTTCCCGAAGTTGTGAGGCGGCTTCCTTCAGAACACAAACGAGTCCCTTCATTGAAGTTTTACTCAAACTCTCCAGGTTGACTTGACAGAACCACAGTGCCCTCCAGTGGTCCAGATAAGCACTGCAGCTATTTGATCTATTTTATTATTATTATTATTATTATTATTATTATTTTACTATTATTATTCTTACACTCGGTGGATTCGCTAAGTAGAATCTTTTTTTATTTAAATATGGTTAAAATAAGGCACAGACAAGAAAGCCTAAGATGATAAAAGAGGTGTCACTTTTTAGAAATGTAGTCTTTGCTTTCATTTTTGTATAGGCCTGCGTTTATACCATTTTCTGCAAACTCTAAAAATTTGAGGGTGGTGTAACCACCATCATGTAGCCTTAAAATTACTAAAACGTTCCATTCACTTTGAATATTAATCATTTTCATATTTTCGTATTAATGTAATTATTTTTACAAATATCATGAATTTTTGAGTATCAAGAAGCTTTGTTAGGGTTACTCCTTTTGACCTGTGTAAAATAATAACAATATTATTATTATATACAATATATATATGTATATATTCTGCTACTGCTGGTTCACATCACTTAATTAACACTATAGCACACAAATAACTGCCTCATTATCGGGTCTAAAGGTCAGAGAAAATGAACTTTCATTGATTACCACATGAGGTTTCTGAACAGCTAGTTTTAGTAGAATGGATTGTGAACACCAAAATCTGCCATCGTGACCTCACATGCAACTGAAATCATTTTTTAAAGTAAATAGCTGCATGGCTCACTATGGTCACCTCCATTCCCTCCTGTGCTCACTGCATGCGCTCTATTGGATCCAGCCAACCACAAAATATTAGCTGAACGATATAATCAGATGGAGTTGTGACTGACAGTAAAAGTGGACACCATATGTGTGTGCATGTGTAAGATAAGCGTGCTGCTCAGATTTGCTGATGGGGAAAACGGGCACATACACCAAAGCAGAATCACGCCATTCAAACAAACACACTGCTATCCGCATTCATTACCCCAGTAAACACAGTCATGAGCATGGAGCCGGTTTTTGGAGTCAGTGAAATAATGGAAATCACCCCCAATACATAATCAACCACTCAGCACATACAAGCAATATTAACATGCATGGAGGCGACAGAGTGTGCATTGACCTCTTCATATAGTTCATAATGAGATCCCTCGGGAGCATGTTTACAGCTTTACACGGTCCGTTTAAATTTCTGTCCGGCCACTGAACAAAGCCCGGGCCACCATTTGCATTAATTAGAAGAAGATATCTTTAACATCTGAATTTCATGAATGCTGCCAATCATTTCAGCTCAACTGAAGAAAAATGGAATTGGGTTCAGTTCAGAAAGACAGAGGCTCCTTGCCAGCTCTTTCTTCTCCGACGACGAGTTCTTTTCTCGTAATGCTTTTCTTAAGAATACGGGTTTATTGTAGCTTACACAAAGGTCAAGAGAGAGACAGTGTGCATAATCAGGCAGATGGCACTTTGCAGAGAATTTGTTGTGTGTATAACTATGTAAAAAGTGATCAGTTGTCTTAACTTTAAAAATGTGAGGAAACCCATTGCCTTAAAATTAAGTAATAAACTTAAAGGGGGGGGGGGGGGTGAAACACTCATTTTCAGTCAATCTCCTGTTAATCTTGAGTACCTATAGAGTAGTACTGCATCCTTCATATCTCCAAAAAGTCTTTAGTTTTATTATATTCATAAAAGAAAGATAGGCAGTTCCGAGTCTTTCCGGAAAAAACGAGCAGCTGGGAGAGGCGGTATTAACATTAAGTGACATGGCATCTGACGCACAGAAGCCAATGGCACATGTCACTATGCGCATTGGCACATCCGGTGGCAAATCCGGTCTTCATTGGCATGTGCCAGTGGATAGTGGCATGTGTCACTGACATTATTGGCATGTGCCACTGACATCGCGACACACTGACACTGACATGACACCTGACTGACACCGAGTCGCGGAATATGCCACCGTGTTGCGACACCTCCAGTAGTGACTGACAGATTAATCGAACACCTATAGCCTACTGACGTAATTGTGCCATAAAATCCTAAATAAATAGCCTAATTTTGTGATATTTAAAATATCAATTAAACGAATTAAAGTAGGCTACATTAATGTTTTTTCAAACGTGTTATTTATGTCACGTCTGTATTTGATTGGTATGTGTCACTGAATGTTTTGTAATACCAGTGCTACTTTATGTTGTTTATCTCGCAAAGTCACAAACTGGCCATTCTAGGAAAGACACGAAATAAATCTATCATGGGTCACTACGAATAACGCATGAACAGTCGCGTCCGTTACTGTAAACCTTTATTTTTGCGTGATGCTGCACAGACGCACGCCAGTAGGTGTCAGTATAAGTGAGTGTAACTATGTAACACTGGCCAGCGCAAGATTCTTATCTGTGGCTTAAATATTTCAAGTCCTTCCAAAAAGTGTAAACAAATTAATTATTAAAAATCATATGTTTGTTAGGCTATGTATCTGAAAAGGAGTATACCGAGCTACTAGCAATATTCTTTATTTGTACAAGTGCAAAAAAGTCCTCAGTGCAACAAACGTTCGGTCGCGCAGGACCTTCCTCGGTACCTTTAATATTTAAAAAATAATTTTATGTAATTATTCAATAAATAAAATACATTTTTGTTCTACAAATTAACGATGTGCATATGGTACATAATCTACATTATACTACGGCAGACAGCTGCAGGTGTCACTACTGGAGTGGCACAACATAAAGAGATGTCAGTTTTAGTGACACGTACCAGTGGATATTGACATGTGTCACTAAAACGTGAGATGTGCCAATGGATTGCGTCATATGCCACTTGCATAACAATTTGCTTTATGCTGTCAAAAAATATGATTTATAACATCGCTAAGTTAATGTGTAGCCTACAACATACATAATTCGATACAATTATCTTGAAATATTTAAGCCACAGATAAGAATCTTGCGCTGGCCAGTGTTACACTCACTTATACTGACACCTACTGGCGTGCGTCTGTGCAGCATCACGCAAAAATAAAGGTTTACAGTAACGGACGCGACTGTTCATGCGTTATTCGTAGTGACCCATGATAGATTTATTTCGTGTCTTTCCTAGAATGGCCAGTTTGTGACTTTGCGAGATAAACAACATAAAGTAGCACTGGTATTACAAAACATTCAGTGACACATACCAATCAAATACAGACGTGACATAAATAACACGTTTGAAAAAACATTAATGTAGCCTACTTTAATTCGTTTAATTGATATTTTAAATATCACAAAATTAGGCTATTTATTTAGGATTTTATGGCACAATTACGTCAGTAGGCTATAGGTGTTCGATTAATCTGTCAGTCACTACTGGAGGTGTCGCAACACGGTGGCATGTTCCGCGACTCGGTGTCAGTCAGGTGTCATGTCAGTGTCAGTGTGTCGCGATGTCAGTGGCACATGCCAATAATGTCAGTGACACAAGCCACTATCCACTGGCACGTGCCAATGAAGACCGGATGTGCCACCGGATGTGCCAATGCGCATAGTGACATGTGCCATTGGCTTCTGTGCGTCAGATGCCATGTCACTTAATGTTAAAACTGCTACTGGCAGCTGGAGGAGTGCCGTGTGGGCGGTGCTTACGCGCCGATAGCTAACAACCTATGCTAACAACACACAGACATTTGAAGCAGACAAGCAGTTTTACTCACCGCCTGCGGTTCCAACGCACGACCGTGAACCTTTATCATTGGGACTGCTCCATCCTTAAGTATTAGACGATCTGCAAATCCGGCGTCGAACTGGGCTTTGTTTATAAAACAATCATCGTCGAAATGCAGGGAACAAACAGTCTTGCACAACTCCGTTGATGCTCTGGAAAAACAAACTCCATCCACTGGTCCCTTAACGCCGGGTTCTTTGGGAATCTGTGCAGGGATGTCTTGCCCTGGCAACTAAAAACCCACTTCTTTGGTGACACTGACTTCCCTAAAGCCGAGCACAGCGCTGTGATGATGGGCGTACTGCTTTCCGCTCTCTTGCTCTGGTCTACGGTTGCACGCGCGCCCGCGCTCTTCCGATAAAACTGCCCTTAGGACCCATATAAGGAAATTCCGCCCCATCTGACGTCACACATGCCCATACTTGAAAAAAACTTTCTGAAACTTGTGACAAACCGGAAGGAGCATTTTTGGCACAGTAATACTCCTTCAAACGTACAATTTAATTTTTGAAACTTTGTCCATGTTTAGCATGGGAATCCAACTCTTTAACAGTGTAAAACACTCAGTATGCATGAAATAGCATTTCACCCCCCTTTAATGCGTAATTGAAAAAATTAAGTTATGTGAACTAATTTTCCTCACTTTTTTAAGTTCAGTCAACTGATTTCTTTTTACAGTGATATAATGGGGAAAAAAGTGAGTGAAATATCAAAGTATGCTATAACTCTGAACAGTATATACCTAGATCTTAAATGTTTCCCCATTCAAGTAGATTGGAATTGTATAGTTGCATTACTGAAAACAGTTATCTGGTGGTGTTTGACTTACCTTAAAGAGACCTTCAAACTCGTACCATGTGTTTCTGCCTTTTGAACGTGATTTCACAAAGTACAACATGTTCCTGGATCAACATCTTTGTTGATTCTGGAACAACATTCCAATCAACCAATCAGATTTGAGGGACACGTTTACAGTTTATGTCGAAGTTTTAGCTTCCAACCAGAGTTAGGTGGTTCTACATCAGTGTTATTGACATCATTTCTCTCTGATTTTAGGGATAACTTATGGGTAGGGTTAGGTTTAGGGTTAGGGACAGCAATGTTTTACTTAGTGAAACCACGTTCATCGTTTGGGCTACAAACATGATGAAAATCATTCAGCTTAATAAGGAGAGGTGTGATTTTTGGAAGTGATTCTTATGATTTTCGACTGCTGGGTGAAAAGTCTCACAGACGTACACTGAAGGAGTCTCTTTTGACCAAGTAACCCCCAAAACACCACATAACGTGGTAAAACGTCACTCAGAACAGCATAGCAACTTCACATAAACAACCATAAATCCCTTTTCTCAGAGAATTTCATTTCTCATATTGGAGCAAACAGACAACATAGTTAATTGTATGCTATATGATGCATGGCCCAGTTGCTCAAGTGGACTTTAAGCAATTAAAAATCCTCTAACCAAATGCAGAGGCTTTGCAATTTTATGCCTAAATTAATTACTAATACCATTCATGGAACATTTATTTGCAATCAGACCAGTGGAGTGAGACAATGGACAACATAAATTTTAATATTAGCCAACCAGCAATGTCCAGAATTGGTTTGTAATGGCCAGCGCTGGCCAGAGATTTATAGCGCTATATTCTGTAAACAACAGATTTTGTCAGGAGAAGATCTGTACGATTAATCACACTAGTTGATCACTGTCCAAAGGTTGTTTGATTCTGTAAAAGCACTTGTGTCTCATCTCTAAGTCGGGCTAAAATGAAGTGGTTTATTTATGCTGTCAGCTGCTTGTTAGAGTGCTGCAAATTGGAATTTCCATTTTAATGAAAGGACAGAGAGGAACATATATCAGTGCTGTTGGTTTGTTTTCAGCCTTGCGTATGAGTTTTATAGATTAATAAACTTCAAATACTCAAAGACACAATTAAATTGGGAGTATACTGTATCTTTATCAAAGTGGCACTAGGCACAAACGGTCCCAAAAGACAATTATCTTGTGCTTACAATTTCCCCTTCTCTAAATCACTTGACAGAAAACGGACAAATGGTTGCCTGGTTTTGCCATTTCAGAGTGTCCTGGCAGGAACCATAATTTAATAGCTGACCAAAGTGGGATATGGATCACTTGCTCACACTTGAATATTGATCAAATAATCTTGTAACTTTTTTTAAAGACATTTTGAGTCAAATGTCATGCAGATGTGAGAAATGAGGGGAAATAATTGACATTAAACTCTTAAAGGCATGCTGTACTGCAGGGTTATTCTCAAATATGATGACAAACATGTCACTTTTCATTTATGAATAGATGTCAAGTAGTCAGGAAACTCAAAATAAAAACAATTTAAAACAGTTTATGAAATAATATTAAATGGTTTGACTCCAGATTGGTGGATGGATGGATGGATGGATGGATGGATGGAGTGATTGATTGATTGATTGATTGATTGATTGATTGATTGATTGATTGATTGATTGATTGATTGATTGATTGATTGATTGAACTACGGAGCCCCTAAAGGGACATGGTGAAAAATATGAGATGGGAGGAAAAAATATATTTCAATGCTTTTGTTTTCCCTCGAGAAACTGCGTTTGCTCACAAAACTTTGTTGTTATTTGCGAGCCATCGGAAAGTTTCTCGGGTGAACGCAAAACATTTTGCGAGTGAACGCAAAAGCATTGACATATTATTTTTCCTACCATCTCATCTTTTTTTCCATCACCATCTTTATGGGCTCCCTATTACTCATTTTGTTTTCACATGTGGGGGAAAGGTTTCACATAAGGTTTAACAAATGTGCAAAAAAAGATCATATTATTAATAATTAATAATAATATATATATATATATATATATATATATATATATATATATATATATATATATATATATATATATATATATATATAAACGCTTGTCCTTTGTTTTGTTTTTCTGTCATTTCTGTGATCAGTGTTAAAAATAAAAAAATAAATTGGAAAAGTAGCCTAATCTTAGAAAACAACATCTTAGATTTATTTTTATTTTTTTTATGATAATTTGCCTCTATAGTGTTCCAAAATAATAAAATAAAGAACAAAATTTACATTAATCATGTCAAGATGCTACTAAATACTTGCCATCCGTTTTTATAGGAGAAAACTGCACTGAATTAAAAAATGTGCAATGTGCATTAACACAAACACATTCTTCTCTAAAAGATGCTAAATGACAATCATCAGCCTGTGATGCAGAGATGACATTAAGGAACGTGTTCTCACACAAGGAGAGAATGGCCTGTAATTTACACGAGTCTCCAAATGCTTCCAATTAAAGCCTGAAGCAGCAGGATCCTCGTACATACCCAATGTGCCACTGCACTTCTGAGCCACAGGCAGCCGGCGAACCAGGTGTGTGTGTGTGTGTGTGTGTGTTTGTGTGTGTGATGTACCCCAGGACGTCCAAGTAATAGCCTCATAAATCTACTCATGCATAAACTAAAGCAGATCTCACCGCCATTGGGCCAGCCATGCCTACACCTGCCGCTCAAAACGCAGAAGCCAGTCGCCCTCAAGAGGCTCGAGCTCTGGTTCATCCAAGCCTGGTTTTAATAAGCTTTTGCTGGAACCGTAATTTCGGTCATACAATTATAGCTTTGGAGCTTAATGAACTCAGATGCTGAGGAACATCCACATGCACAAGCATGAATCTCTCACAGCTTTGCATTACTGTCCAAGAAAAGAATGTGAAGCCTGAGACTTTTGGGCTACATATTTATTTCATAATGCTGTATTAATCTGTTATATTATATATCAAGCTCTCTGACACACAATGACACAATATCTTTGTTTTAACACACACAAAAAAGCATGATTATATTGTTACGTTCTCACAATAAGCTGCGCTGGAAATGTGTGTGCGCCAAATTTCATACATAAACAAATATAGTGGAATTTTCTGCATCTATGGTTTAAAAATACAAAATATGTCCCCAACTAGGGTCATCAAATGAATCTCTGCCATTTCCACCACTGATAATAAGCAATTAGTGAAAACATGAAAAGAAAAATAACAAAACAAAATTATTCTAATTACTATAATACAAAAAAAAAAATCATTTATATTACCATATTGCAATGTCATTGACATAACTACAATCCAAACTTAACTTACAACTTACAAACTGAAACTTGTAATGTGTAAAAAGTAATGTTTAAATTTTGTATTATTAATATCATATTTGTATATATTGTTTGATTATTTAAACTTACTTAAACTTGCCAAACTTAAAACACCACATTTGCATGGATTTCATTAACATACATCCTATGCAAGTTCACTCCAGGCCCTGCTGTTCTTCTCGGGTCATGTTGCTTTCAGGAGTTATTGGATGGGGGTGATGGCGATGATGATGGCGATGATGATGACCATGTTGACGATGTCCATGTCTGTGGGGATGATGTCTGTGGTGATGGTGACCAGTATCATGGCTGCCATGAGGAAGACGGGAAGAGCGATCATGGTGGTGGCTGTGGTGATGGTCCCTTCTGTGATGATGATCATCACGCCCATGATGTGAATGCATAATCACTTTTGACTCAACAATTTTCCTTTCATCTTGATTAATGTTTACACATATGGAGTTAACGAAGACGTCTAGATCTATGAAGACAACCCCTATGCCACCAAAGCCTTCCTGGAGCACCTGGACATTAATAAATGCAATATCATTTCTTGTGCGTATCTTCTGATTATCTGTTTAGTAGTTTACATTATGTTACTGATTTAAAAATATACTTTACTTACCTCCTTAACAACACTATGCTCATCTGAAAGAATTGTTAAAGTAATAAACTGCTCTTGTCCACTTTTAATGACCTGACACACCTGAAAGGATAAGAGTTTCAGATCATTAAACAATTTTGCCTAAGCTCTCCCTGAGGAAGCTAATAATTAATGCTAAGCTAATGCAATCTATGGTTATAGCCTACCTGACCACCCATGTGTAAGCCCAAAACATGGATGTGATCCTTCTTTCCTTCCTCTGAATTCACGTCATCATGCGCGGGATGATGTCTATGATGATGCCTTCGACGTGACCTCCGGAGAAAACCAGGCATGACCAGATTGAGCTTTTGCAGGTCAACTTGCTGTTCCTGCCAGTGTTGGACTGATTTGTTCTATAAAGTAAAAGAAATATGAGTTAAACACAGAGTTAGAATGCTAATGTGCTAACCAGCAAACAGGGAACGTTCTCAGAACTTTGGCTAACGTTCTGGCAAGGTTCTCTCAAAGTTATGAACAAACGTTCTTCCAATAACATTAATAGAACATTAGTTCAAAGTTATCTGGTCTTTAATAATGCTCTCAAAAAGTTGATGCAAAAACATTATTTTTAAATCATTCATGGAACTTTTTTCTAACATTTCTAATATTATATTACTTGTTTCAGAACGTTCAGAGATAATTTAAAAGTAACATTCCCATAATGTTGAGATGGTCCTCACTGCAGAACACGAAAATCTGGGGGAGGAGTTGAATCCAGATCCAACTCCTCCCACCTTACATATACCTAAACCTACCCATCTCCACCCCCTGATCCCTAAACCCACCCATCTCCACCCCCTGATCCCTAAACCCACCCCTAAACCTACCAATCTCCACCCCCTGTTCCCTAAACCCACCCATCTCCACCCCCTGATCCCTAAACCCACCCCTAAACCTACCCATCTCCACCCCCTGATCC
Source organism: Scardinius erythrophthalmus (assembly GCF_964197995.2). Classification (NCBI taxonomy): domain Eukaryota; kingdom Metazoa; phylum Chordata; class Actinopteri; order Cypriniformes; family Leuciscidae; genus Scardinius; species Scardinius erythrophthalmus. The sequence goes on from NC_138235.1 coordinate 31,013,491, forward strand.
CTAAACCCACCCATCTCCATCCCCTGATCCCTAAACCCATCCCTAAACCTACCCATCTCCACCCCCTGATCCCTAAACCCACCCATCTCCACCCCCTGATCCCTAAACCCACCCCTAAACCTACCAATCTCCACCCCCTGATCCCTAAACCCACCCATCTCCACCCCCTGATCCCTAAACCCACCCCTAAACCTACCCATCTCCACCCCCTGATCCCTAAACCCACCCCTAAACCTACCAATCTCCACCCCCTGATCCCTAAACCCACCCATCTCCATCCCGATCCCTAAACCCACCCCTAAACCTACCCATCTCCACCCCCTGATCCCTAAACCCACCCATCTCCATCCCCTGATCCCTAAACCCATCCCTAAACCTACCCATCTCCACCCCCTGATCCCTAAACCCACCCATCTCCACCCCCTGATCCCTAAACCCACCCCTAAACCTACCAATCTCCACCCCCTGATCCCTAAACCCACCCATCTCCACCCCCTGATCCCTAAACCCACCCCTAAACCTACCCATCTCCACCCCCTGATCCCTAAACCCACCCCTAAACCTACCCATCTCCACCCCCTGATCCCTAAACCCACCCATCTCCATCCCGATCCCTAAACCCATCCCTAAACCTACCCATCTCCACCCCCTGATCCCTAAACCCACCCATCTCCACCCCCTGATCCCTAAACCCACCCATCTCCATCCCGATCCCTAAACCCACCCCTAAACTTACCAATCTCCACCCCATGGATCTTGTGTACTGCAGTGAGGTGCTACTGATAATGTTTGCAAAATTACAAAATTAAATGTTCCTTTAAAATTCGCATTAGCCTTTGTTGTTTTTAATACATTATTTAAAAACTGGACATTTTGAACGATTAGAAATAGCGTTTTCATAACTTAATGGGATATTTTTGTTAGCTGGGTAACAACTAAATATGATTTACACGAATATTACAGATCTTCATTCTTTTTGATCCTGCAACAACATTTAGGCCCTGTTTCCACCTGGTATTAAGATGCGCTTTGGTCAATCGGATCACAAGTTCACTACGCTAAATACAGGTGGAAACGTGGTCGAAAACATTTTGAGCTTGTCCACTTTCAACCACTTCCAGAGGTAGTCAAACGCATTTGACCGCATTGCTTTCATAGTGTAAACGCTCATGTGGTCGAACAACCACAAAAGACCGCCTCCTCTCCGCCTACTGACTTAATGCATGAACATTATGGGAAGCGCGCTAGCCAGACGGGATTTAAAATTTGTCGGCTGAAGACCCAAGTTTGGTTTGAAGATGAAACGTACCAAGCACAATGTTCTCTCGCCATTCCTGATTTGTAACACACACTCTCACAGCGTGTATAAACAGAGTTACAAATGCTACAAATGCTAATTTTTCCTTTTGGGAAATGGTAGAAATGGTGTTTGACCTATTGTTCGTTTACATCACGCGGGATGCAATACAGTATATTTTAAACCCAACAAATAAATGACTGTCATAGCTAATTGTAATAAATGTGAGCAATTTACAATGTATAGTCCATCATTTTCAAGATGTGCAGGCAGAATGGAGATGAAGTCCACATACCTATAAAAAAGAGAGAAACTATTAAGTACAGAAAAATAAATTAATAATAACTGAGCAGAAGTGAAATATGAATGGTGCATAAGAACGAGACTCACTGTGAAAGTGTTCGTTCATCATAACTGGCCGCACTGTAGTCAATGGGCTCTAGTACAGACACTGACAAAAGTAGAGGATCTGTTTCTTCATCAAAAGTGCCTTTTAGACTCTGCAGACAACATGGAAGTTTGTGATTAAAATAAGATTGATATATTTGTTGTTTCTAAAGTAAAACTTGTATGAAAATAGTAGTCCTTGCCTTCAGGAAATTTGAGAACAGCTCTTTGCTTCTGGTAGATGCGTCAGAAGTGAGGCCGTCCTGCCAAATCACGTCTAGACCGTCTAAACTCTTGTCCTTCAAGAATGTCAATACCGTTTGAGTGAAATTCTCAACACTGCCCTCAGTAGCAGACATCAGCTCCAACCTAAACAACAGCAAATTGAGTTGGTGTCAGGTGATGCTAATGTGAACTGTGAATACTTCATCCAATTCATTTTTTAGAAACTCAGTTATTCAGAGTTTTTCTTCATCAGTAAGTACATTTAAAGTGGTCCAAAAAAACCACTTGGCCTGTTCACACCAAGGACGACAACTATAATGATAACAATAAAGACAGTTTTAAAATCATTTAAAATAAAATAAAAAATAGACGAGTCCACCAGAACTGTAATGATAACGACAGAGAAACGATCTTGGAATCACTTTCACAATGACTTGACGGGAGCCAATCAGAATTCATCTAACTTTTAACGAGCACAAACTAATTATAAACAACAATATTGTGCGCTGGTGTGGACGCTAATATAGTTACCGTTATAGTTATCATTAATGGTGTGATTTTACTAGGTTGAAATTTTTGGTACCTTGATGATCTGACTTCCAATCCAAGCAAAATCTTCAAAGTTGGATTTCTGGGGAAAGTTATATATTTCTATGAATATACATACTTTTGTGTAAAAGACTGAAATGACATTAGCCGTGGTCAAAATGGACAACTACTGCTGAATAAAGTTTACTGAAAACAATACATGCAATATATATACAGTATATATAAATGGATGGATGGATGGATGGATGGATGGATATATGATCATGTTGCATGTGGAATTGAACAAGTGGTTATTTTATTGTCAATTTGTGAAAATGTCAGAACACCAGTCAAATAATGAGTCTAGAAAGAGATATCAATAATCAGACCTCTCCTTCATCTTTCTAAGAATAATCCGGTCATCTTCCGACAAGCTTTGGCGGTAAAGGTCTTCATCACTGGAGATCGAGGGGAGAATGATATGAGTGCATGGACCCTCACGTGTGCGGTGTGTTAAAACATCCAGATAACAGGTCAGTCTGTGATTCCTCTGCGCACCTGAGTTGGACGAGTGAAGCAGAACTTGTTCTTATTATTATCATCACTCTGAATGCCCTCAGCAGTAGCCTAAGGATATTATTTCAGTTAAAGCTTGTTTTGCCTCTCAAAAGTGTCCCTCTCGAGTACTCTAATCTAGCAGCGGTGTGCTTGTAACAAACACTACGTTCTCCTTGAGAGGTGGTTGAATGACATTTTAAACAGGTAGTGCACTTACCCACTGAAATCACCAAGCAGAGGAATGCAAAAGCTGGGGAAAAAAAACAATAGGAAAATTATTTATAGCTTTTTAAAATATTTATAATTATTAATAACTTGATAAATTAATCAATATTCAAGATTTTTTTATGAAAGATGTTAAAAAGTAGTTCGTAACAGTTGTTTTTTTAGTGCAAGTTAGAAGGCCTGTGGCTGTTCCAGTGTTCCGGAAACCTGCATTAAAAACCACTTCCTGATGTCTGTGTAAGTGTTTTTACAGAAAATATTCAACTGCACAATTTTATAGCACCGAATGGCAAAAAAAGATACAACATACTAGATACAATACCTTTAAGAGGTCTTACATACTAAGTAATTTTATGTTGTTTAATTATATTTTGTGGTATGTGACATAAGAAACTGTTATTTTTTGACAGATTCAAATTCAACATCAGCAAATAGCTACTTTAGATATTAATATACTGCACTGTTCAAAATGTTGTGGTTGGTAAGATTTTTGTAGTCTCTAAGCACGTATTAAAAAAAGTATTTTCTGTATATATTTTTACAGTAAAAGTAATATTGTTAAATATTATTCAAACTGAACGTAACTATTTTACACTAATTTATTCTTGTGATGGCAAAGATGAATTTTCAGCATCATTACTTCAGTCTTCAGTGTCACATGATCCTTCAGATATCATTCTAATATGAAGATTTGCTTAAAAAACAATGCTGGTTGTTATAATTGTTATAAATTATTGTATTAAATAAAAAATAAAAAAACAATCTTACTGACCCCAAACTTTTGAACGGTATAGTGAATTTAAAATATGTTAAAAGAAAAATGATTCATCATTTTTAAGCTGCTTAGTAAAACATGAAAAACTATCATCTGCTGAAAATACTGGTTTAATAACAACATTTAAATATTAATCGCACAATGGTTTGAAGATCAAAAATAACAGTCTCAAAATAACATTTAAAACACAAAACAACGCAGAGTATACTTGCCTCTGTTGAGCTGCATTGTGCCTGAAGCAGTCATCTGGTGTATGGTCTGATAAAGACAAACTGTACATAATAAACATACAGAAACCACTTCCTGTCAACACTTGTCCCAACAGTTTCCCTTCAGCTTTTACACTTTTCTGATGACAAGCCCACATCCTGAAGACTAGTGGTGTACAACAGGCCTGTGTTGTTTCTTTCTACACATGCTACATTTATGTTAAAACAATATGTTTATTGTATTTATTAAGTAAGCATTAATTTCTGCCAATTGATTTCTGATTAATTCTATTAGGTCTGCAATCTCTTCCCATGTATTCAGAGTTAATGTATTATGTGATTACATAAATTATCACAATTTCATAACAGTTTTACAAATGTAGGCTAGGTATATTGAAATTATGCCATGATTAGATTACACTTTATTTGGTAACACTTTATTTTACAGTGTCCTTGTTACATATGTTACAAGTACTTACCATAGTAATAACAGTAAAGTATGCATAATTACATGCAACTAACCCTAACTCAACTAACCCAACCAAATCCTACCCTGACCCTATAGTAAGTACATGTAGTTGCTTAATATTACTCAGTACTTAAATTTATAATTACACTGTAACAATGACACCTTAAAATAAAGTTTAACCATTTATTTTAAGGTGTCTGTGTTACAGTATACTGTGTAATAATGTACTTACATTAGGGTTAAGATTTGGGTTTGTTTTAGGGTTAGTTGCATGCAATTATGTATAATTTATAGTTATTATTACAGTAACTACATGTAACATGTGTAACAAGGACACTGCAAAATAAAGTGTTACCCATGATTCTTTAAAGAGTACTTACATGTAGCTTCTGAAATTTAGCTCATTTCGTGTGGTTTAAGTGAGATATCACATTCAAGAACGCCTGTTGAATCAGATGGACAGGGTTGCCAGGTCTGCGTAACAAAACTAGCCTAATGGCCGAACAAAAACAGACCACAAGTATCCCAACAACACAACTCAAATTAAGGCTCCCGTCGACGCTCCTTCACAAAACTTAACATCAGGCACAGTTTTATCTTTGGTAGAATATAAAACCTTTCAATATAAGTATTTTAGTCGAATATAATTTATGTACTAGGTCAAACCTTTAACCCGCGGGGAAAACGCGGGTTTGGCAACCCTGCTGATGGGCTTAAAGAATGCGATCCCCTTCTTCACTCCAGATTAAGCTTTGTGTTTTTAACCAGCTCGAAGAGCAGCATATCGCCACCTCTTGAAAAGGAGTGATGGTCTGTTTCAGCCTGTATACATCCTTAATTTAACAATTTGTATTTAAAGTTTACATTTGAGTCACAATGGTGAGTCAGTCCTACAGAGCTATAGGCTACATACAGCCTACATCTGTTTAGTCAATGAGTCCGCAGATATAAGCTACAATGTAAAGTAATTTACAAGCAAATGTTCGAATGCTAAACTTAAAATGGAAAACACTTTGCACAAAACACTTAATTTGTCAGGACTCATGTGGAAGCTGAGGTAAAATAATATTAACCAGGCTACTGCTCCCTGCTGGTAAAGAGTGTAATATGCTCAAACTTGCAAAAAATTACAGTAACTGTAATTCAGCCCACTTTAGATATTTGACTGACTGTAATAACTTTGCAGCCAAGTACGTCAATTTATTCTACTAACCTTAACCTAACAGTCTACTTTTACTCTAATAAGAGTTAGCTCGTGTAGTTGCAAATTAGTTGACATGTACTTTTAGTTTAGTAGAACACCTAAAGTGGACTATCGAAATGAAGTGTAACCAAAATCACTACTACAAAATGCATGGCTTCAGATCACTTTGTACATCAGGAACTCTCCAAAGTGAAAAAATGAGGCAACACATAGGATTTGTGGGAGAGAATAAAACAGTACTTTAATCCCCAATGTCCCAATGTCACGTACTGTGCAAAGTTTTAAACTGCATGTAGTTTAACTGTAATCAGGGATAAATTTGCATACATCTGGATAAAAGCAAACGTGATACAAAACTGCTTCACATACATGCTATAGAGTGAAATATGGTCTGTAAAAGGTTGTTTTGAAGGTGACCTTTTTTATTTGTTTAAACAAATAATACATTTAACATTTCTATGTGAACTAGTGCAATGTGATCGTGTTTTGTTACTTTTTGGCTCTTAAAAAAATGAATTATTTTTCAAAAGACTTAAATAAATAGTCAGTTCAAAAATTATTTACTCACCTTCATCATGTCATTCAAAACCAAGTTTTTTTCCTCTCATTGGACACAACCGAGAAGATAATCAGGGGATAACAAATTAAACGTTGGTCTGTTTCTCATACAAAGCTATATGAGGGCTGTATAAAATACTGTACTTTGGATTTGAATGACATGACGGTGAATAAATGACTGAATTTTACATCTAAATTAAAACTACTTAACATCTAAAATCAGACTCAAGCATACACACTTAATATCTGCTCAAAAGACAGACAAACAGAACACTCATCTTTCAAAGCACATGAATTTAAAAAATAAACACATACTTGTTTTTTCTGGCAGAACATTCTAAAGAAAAGTAACATTTCAGATGACATAACACAGATATTTAGTATTCAACAATATTGTGAATTCAGCTACAATTTAGTGATTATATGTAACTAAAAACAATATAGATGCAGATGCCTAAGCACCAGTTATTAGTCCCCATCACCCCCACTAGTGGCAAAGAGAGGAACTGCATAATAATAATGCATCGTGCACAACGTTCGGGAACGGAATACTAGTCATACCGCCAAATATTTACAATACTATGCATATAAAGATAGTATACGAAACAGAAGGCATGATGCAATAATCAACTTGAAATGCTACATTGTCTTACATGAGCGAGTAATAAATGCATAATTTTCATTTTTGCATGCCTTGCCTTTTAGTATTCTGATTAAATAATGAGTCAAGATGTTAAAAATGTCTGAAATTCTGTGCAGCGTGTGCAGTTGTATACTGCACTTTTTAGCAAATGTTGTAGGTTGTTCAGACAGCATAGTTTACAGTACTGTTCAAAAGTATGGGGTCGGTAAGAATTTAATAAATACTTTTCGATTTTTTATAGAACTTTAAAAAACATATATATTTTTTTCTTCAGCAAGGATGCATTAAAACGATCAAAACTGACCTTAAAGTTTTTTAAATTGATTTAAAAAAATTCTATTTAAAAAAAAAATATATGCTGTTCTTTTGAACTTTCTATTCATCAAAGAATCCTAAAAAAGGCAACAAAATCAGCATATAACAATGATTTCTGAAAATTCAGCTTTGCATCACAGGATTAAATTACATTTTAAAATATGTTTTACTCTTTAACTGCCTTGTTCAGCATAAGAGACTTCTTTCATAATTTTTTTAAGACATATTACCACCCCCAAAATTTTAAATGGTAGTGTACATACTGTAGAAATAATAGTACGGTAGTATGCTGTTCCGAACACAGTCACAAATAATTCTCAACTTCCAATCATAAATAAAACTAAGTATAAACAACATTTAAAAAGCAATGACAAATGGCAAACAATAAAGAACACTATGTCTGGAATCTATAGTAACATTAAAACCAACATTAAAGTCAATTTCACCATCGCTGACTGAAGCTCCTAGATGGCCTACAGCTCTGCAAATAAAACTGTACCTTTACAGTTACAACAACTTGTCACAACAGCAGTCCTCTCAAAGCAACTTTTTTAATATATTATATCTGCCCCAAATGGGTTCACAGTAGTACTTAAAGACTGCATATTATTTGTGTTGTTTCCTATGGCCAGTGTATTTTTTTAATTCTTTTCAATGGGAGCACTGCAAATTTAAGAAAGCCTGCAGCGTGATGAGGCGGGGGATTTTTTCTCGTCGCAGAGATTTGAAAAATATTTGGGTAAAACGCATAGACATAGGAAACGCATAGCAAAATCACCATAGATATGTATACTTATACGCCACATTCGACCCATCCAAAGACACATTGATGTCCGCCATATTGGAACAGTCAACATTTCAGATGCTGTTGTCACTCACAGTAAGCAATCAAACGCTGCGTCCGAAATCGCGTACTGTCCGAGTAGGTACTACAGTTAAATTTACTTTGTGATTATTAAAGGGTTGGTGTTTTAGCTCAAAATACCCCACAGATATTTTTATATAGCATGTTAAAACTGTCACTTTTTGAGGGTGAGCAAAAACGCACCGTTTTTGTGTCTGTTCCTTTAAATGCAAATGAGCTGCTGCTCCTGTCACAGAGGGCGGAGCTTCAACAGCTTGTGTCCTCTTACCTCACAAAGACACACACTGAAAATTTGGAGAGACAAAGATGGAAAGACTCAAGAAGAAGTGACAACATGTAGAATGCAACTTGACATTTCTAAATGGTTAGTTGAAGAATTTATGCAGCTGACGTGGAGTTAACTATCTTCTAGTCATTGATTAGCATATTCTGTCTTGATAATCTATAAATCGTGTTCCCAGGGGTGGGGTTTATGTAAATTTTAGGGTTAGTGATGTCACTAACCCGGGAGGAATGTCGTGTAGTCCTTACCAGCCGTTTGTTGTAGTCCTTAAAAACGATTTCTTTCAAGTCAAATATCTTCCTTTGCTTTGAACTTTGAGCCTTGGAACTTGTTGTTTATGCTCAAACATCAACATTACACACTAACTAGAGTTAGAAAAGTGAAATCATAATCAACCACCCCTTTAAAAAAAGGATGCTCTATATAGTATGAATATAGGTTTTATTAATGAAATTTGGATGTACTACATCCGCCATGTTGTTACTGTCACGTGACCTACCAGGGTCAGTTGGGTTGCTTCACTGCCATTCATAAATTCTCTCCTGTGGCCTCACGGGATATTAAAGCGTCCTACTATGTATACTACATACTACTCTTTTGACATAGGCCTACTGTTTTTCAGACACAGCTAATGAGTTTTTGTAAAAACTGCTTAGATTAAAATTCCAGAAGAAATGGGATAACCTTTCACAGGTGAGAATGTGTTGGTTTGTGTTTTTATATGGATTATCTCAATATTACAGGTTTTTATGGTAACTTGGCAAATATGGTAACTTTTTAATGTCATGTTAGCTGATATTTGCGTCTGTTTAGCAAAATCATCTGCTGTCCTTTGCAGATATAGATATTCATATATGCATATAACTACGATTGCTGACCCACAGTCAACTTTCTCTGGAGTGTTCACGGATCGACTTTGACCATTCCAATATGGCGGACGGCTTACATATAGCGGCCCACAGAAACAGCCGCTAATGAGGAATCTATGTATGTATATAGATGGACACATGAGTAATCTTCAAAGATGGCCACCGTGTGAAATGACTAGCCTTCAAGACACTTTGCCAATAATCTGCATCCTTGTTAAGGGGTAAATAAGGTACAAAGGTGTCTCTTTAAGGGTACTGACCCAGTGACAAGTTTTTGCACCCCTAAATGTACAACTTTTGCAATTTTTTTCTGACAGTGAAGGGGAGCCATCACTTCACATCTGACATTTATAAAGAAGTTGCCCTGAGTAAAGTAACAACTACCTGTGAACACATCCTAGTGTATCCACTGCCTTCGAAACACTTTGACCCAATGTCAATATAAAACCCCCAGTTAACTCAAAAAGACAGGAAAGAAGCAGATCACAGACATTCACCAACTTCTTACTCCAGGGCCCGGATCTGAGGGGAAGGAGGGGCTGAGATTTGAGTCTTTTCTGTGAAAGCAAGGAGGCCGTTAAGACGGTATTAAAAAAAGGAGAACCATCAATCCATCCTTCATCTCCACATTGGCAGGTGAAGCCACCGATTGCAACTACAAATCCTTTGCAGCTGAAGCAGCCAATCAAAAGTCACTGAGGATGCTGATGTCAGCAAACTCCTGGCGGTAACGGAAGGAGTACATGCCCAGCAGGAAGGCCCATTTAAGAGTCATGAAGCTCCACACGGCCGACAGATAGAAGCTCTTGGGGTCAGTTAATGCTGAAGACAAAAACATACAGAACGGATTACAGACAACACTTGCAAATTACACTATTCCATTATTACAGATTTTGTGTGGGGGAATGTTTCATTCGACAAAGCTGTCCACGTGAAGGTACTTACACTGCTTTTCTAAAACACCTAGAGTTATGAAGGTGGCAAAAGCAGCAACAGCCAGGAGGGAGAAGACAGAACTAACAAACATGAAGAACTTGAGTCCCTTCAGCCATGTGCGCCAGTAGTCCTGAATGTACATAATGTGAGTGACCAATGCCCAGAGTGCAAGAACGCCTGTGGATTTAAACACATAACATACGCACATCATGAGATTAATAAAGTATCTACCTAGCTATCTATCAAAGGTTTATCCAGTTATAAAACATTCAGCAATTATAATTGTTGGGACCCAAAAGACATACCATTTTTTTTGCTATTTCCATTTTTATACAAAATAAATGAATTATAAATAATATTCATATCAGCATAACAATTTGAGTGAAAATTTAAATAAAATTCAAAAAGTGAAAACTAAATCAAGTGCACAAACACTGCTTATTTGATTCGTTGGTGTTAAATACTCAAATACACATTATTAAATATTGTTGATTACTTTAATATTAACTTGTTCTTTTTAATATTTTCTGTTTATTCAATGACTTTTGCAGCGCACTGCATGTAACGTTAGCCTACTTTGTGTTTCTTTATTCGTCTGCGTACAAATGGTCAAATATCTGCATATTTATGGGTTATTATTTCCAAACTCAATCTAAGAATATAGCAGGCTGATTTTTTAAAAGAAATAAATGCGTTAATATAATCACCAGTTGTATCTATATTGGAAAGGCAAACCTTCCACAGCAGACTTATTTTACACAATGTGACAGGAGATCGTGTCAACCGCAAGATCACACACCAGATTTAAAAATCAGGACAGTAAAAGAAACACGATGTGAAATCTTTATATTTGACAGTGGATGTGTGAAGGCTGTGGCCTTGAGTTTATTTACAGACCTGATAATCCGCCCATCGCCGCCGTCCACGGTTGTTTATAAACCACATTCCACACGATAAACGCCGAAAACCCCACCAACATGCCGAATGTGGCATAACCTACACTAATGTAAATTCTGTTTGGACCCATTAAAGATGTATAAAGTACCGCAGGAAAGCTGTAGGAAGAGGCTGGACAGAACGATTACACCATCGATGAGGGATTATGCAACTCACAGCTGCTTATTCGTAAACACGACTTTAAGACCCGGAAGAGCTCCGCCTATCACCAAAGCAACCATCAACAACCTCGCAGTCCCGGATGTGTAGTTCAACAAAACGTTTTATTAGATTTAAATATGCATTTAAACCAACAAAATATTTGCTATATCATATCACGGAGTCATAACTTTATGTAATACATTTAGAATTGTATATAAATAGTTCTCCTTACTCATAATTACTGTCATTTCATTAGTCAACATTGGCAACTCACAATGTGCTCCAATTACGCATTAAGTGTATGTTTGTTCATTACTGAGAATATAGTATTTACTCGTGAAAAAAATACATTTACAGGCTATGCATGCTCATTAAGTATTGTTTATTTTAGATAATTACTGTATAACCAAATAAATAGCCAAATAAATAGTATTGCAAAATAATAAAATATTTATGAAATGTGGTATGCACCTATTTTTGCATAAGACAGCCAGCCTATAACTTTATTTTCTTTCTAGGCCTAATGCAGAATTAACAAACAAAAGGTGATAATCTAAAACTGAGGAAATGTGTGTAGAAAAATGTATTAATTTACCAATAAATGCTGCGTTAGAGCCAATAGTGTTTCTCAACCGGTGGGCAGGGAACCACTAGGGGGCCGAAGGATGACTTAAATTATTCAAATGATTAATTCAATTAATTTAATGAATAAATTAATCAAAAAACAGTAGCATAAAATGGAGACATAATATTTCTTTATTTCATTTCCCCTCAATAACTATTGTTTCCCAGTTTCTTATTAGAAAAAAAAAATATTTGAAAATTGTGTTGAACAATGGGTCTTTAAAGATTGAAAATCACTGCATTAGACAATGTCACACAATTCTCTTGTTGTTTGTGCACGGAAGATGGTGGTTTTAATCAGTTTGATCTTTGCCGTGGTTTTCATCTGAAACTCATTCTCAGAGCTCGACAGTAATCGTGCCACAAACTCAATTGCAAAAGTAGGTTATAAAACCAGCTGGAAGTGATCATCATTATTCCATTGTAGAACAGAAGAAATGCTATACCCAGAATTTATCACTGCTGACATCATTGACGAATTTTCCCTCCGACCTTCTCTCTATTGCCCGTCAATCATATGCGTACACAAAATGACATGCCTTTAGGTACTATATTTAAAATACACAGTCAATTAAAAATGATTAATTAAACAAAAAGTGATCATATAAAAACTGAGATTATTAATTCATTAGCAGCACAGACAATATGACATATAACACAGTAGCATGAGTCCTATTCCCCATGTACATACTTACAATTATGATAACTGGGTAATAACTAGGTACTAACCCTGAACTTACCCCTAAACCCAAACTTGTTACGGTTCCTTATTTTACCAAATACGTTCAAATAAAGTGCAACCCAACAGTATAAACAGAACAGAAACAGAACAGAGTCAGATCCATTCAGATTCTCAAAATCTCAAGTGTTAACATGAGCACAACATTTTATTGAAGATGCTGATGTACTGTAAACAGAATGAAAGTCCAGAAGTGAACTAAATCAAGGGGTCACAGATGTACTTTGACCTCATTTCCTCCAGTCACCATTCATAATTGAAATATTATGGCCTTTACTTCTAATTCGAGGAAATGGAAGACAACAAGTGTCACCGAGCTTCTAGACACACCTTCTTAAGTCAACCTTTGTGAAATAAACACCAGGCCAAATTTTATGTCACCAATGAGAGTGCAGCAGGAAGCCGGTAACCCGCGTGGCTTCAGCGAATCAAAACTCGTGGTTTCCTCTGTCTGCTTCACAGAGACACACAAAGATATCAAGATCAAGAGAAAGAAAAAGTCACAGAGACAGATACAGCGCAAGACAAATTAGTATTTGGCGCTCGCCTGAAAGACAAGAAAGACAAGATTGTCCAGACTGGCGTTAAAGAAAACTATTTGGAGAAATGAACACACTGCCAACATCAGATATACCAGGTAAGTGTGTTTGTGAAATATATCACTGAAAGATGCAACCACATTTACTTTGTGTAACCTTGCACTCTTAGATAAAGGTTCTTTATTGGCATTGATGGTTTCATGAAGAAGCTTTAACATCCCTTTTCATTCCACAAAAGGTTCTTTATAGTGGAAAAGGGCTCTTTAGATTATTAAAATGTTCTTCACACTAAGACAGAAATTGTCAAACTTACTGAAATGTTCTTTAGGACACCTAAAATGGTTGTTAATTGCTTTGAAAGACCCCTTTTAAGATATTAGATAGGAGATATTAATACCTTATTGATCCTGAAAAATGACTTTAGTTAGATAATAATTAGATCATCATATTTTTTGATTAGTGTTATAAGGTTTCATTAGTTAACTACATTAGTTAACATGAACTAATAATGAACTGTACTTAATCTTTAATGTTAATTTCAACATTTATTAATACATTTTTAAAATCAAAAGTTTTTTTTAACATTAGCTAATGCACCGTAAAGTAACATGAGCAAACAATTAACAAATGTATTTTTATTAATGTTAACAAAGATGAATAAATACTGAAACAAATGTATTGCTCAGTTTGGTAACACTTTATTTTAAGGGGACAGTTACACGTTACTTATGTACTTACTATAGTAATAACAGTAAATTAGGCATGATTACAGGTAACTAACCCTAAAAAAACCCTAACCGTAACTCTATAGTGAGTACAGTTAATTAATATTAACTAAAAGAGTCCCTAAAATAGAGAGTAACCGCTAGTTAATGTTAGTTAATGCGTTAACAAATGAAACCTTAAAGTGTTACCAGTGTTTTTGACTAATTTCAAACACATTTAGAATAAAGTTCATTTAAAGGTGTACGCATGACACACGGGTACCTGACTACAAAATATTTTACAGTGTTGATAGAAGAAAATAGGCAGTTTTATACATTTATCCTGAAACATGAAACAGACCGCAGTCCAAAAGTAGCTGTTTACAACATGTGGCTAAAATTGTGTCTCACATTGGTTAAAATGTTGCCCGTGTATGTGTATTTAAAAATCTTCAGTCAGTCAGACAACTGTTGGAAATTCTGTGGGTCAGTGATTCATTGTGATGCTGGGAAAGTTGAGCGGCTTGTAGGTGACAGGTGGGCACGAGAGAGCGAGAGAGAGAGAGAGAGAGAGAGAGCGAGAGAGAGAAAGAGAGAGAGAGAGAGAGCGAGAGAGAGAGAGAGAGAGAGAGAGAGAGAGAGAGAGAGAGAGAGAGAGAGAGAGAGAGAGAGAGAGAGAGAGAGAGAGAGAGAGAGAGAGAGAGAGAGAGAGAGAGAGAGAGAGAGAGCGAGCTGTGAACTTGCAGAAGCCCCCAAATAGCTCACAGGAAGCAACACGATGTGGCCGGGGGAGAAGGTGTGCTTTTAAAACATCTCTGTCTTTTCTCCATCTCCCTCCCAATGCTTTCATCGCTTCATATATCACTGGAGTTCCAATATAAACAATATTTCCTTCCTCCATGGGCGCTGAGCTGGTATGGGAAGGAAAGGCTGATTTGGAATGACAGGATTTATGAGCATGTAAAATCACACAGTGTTCTGGAACTACAGATGGATGGGCAAGAAACCGAAACAATCTTCATGCACATGATGTGTGAAGCTCCAGATTCCAGTGTGCAGGACATTATTGTGTGTGATTTTTGTTTCATTTTTTAAAATTGTGTCTACAGGGAGCTGATGACTGATTACAAAAGGCTGTGATTTGTTGCAGGAAGACCTACACCCTTTCCCATAGGAACTGTGTGCTTTCTTACTCTCTGTGATGGGAAAGGTTCTATATTTGTAGGCTAGTACTGGTCTGCCAGTTAAAACTAGCTGTGTGTGTGCATTCTGGGTGGGGTGTTTCATGGAAATATAGAATACTAAGATTCTTAAGTCATTCTGTAAAACATCTTCACAAAATTGGCTCCTATTTATCAAGTGTGTAAAATGTACTAGCTATAAACACACACTAGAGGGCACACTAAGTTCTTGTTCAAGCAAGCAGGCATCACTATTGCTCATTCTTTTGGTTATTGATTTGAACGAACCCCTAACCCCCCTAATTTTTAAAACCTTTTATGCTGCCAACAATAATAAAACCTCAAATTGATTATCTGGATTAATGTTATTTTCAAATTTTCAATCACACATTAAAATATAATTTTAAAACAATATGTATTTAAATATATTTGTAATAATAATAAATATAGATTACAAATTATTAATATTAATGTAATAATTGAATAGATTATTGAAATTTTATAATAAAATAAATATACAATGTATATTTAAAGGAACACTCCACCGTTTTTTGAAATAGGGCTTATTCACCTTCTTTCCTACATTTAGTTAGGTGGGCAAATGCATTTTTGTCTCAATGCATGCATTGTTTTAGTTTGACAGGGTCGGCGCTAGCTTAGCTTAGCATAATGAATGGAATCCTTTGTTGCCAGCTAGCATGCCCTGAGTAAAAGTGATATAAAAAATTTAAAAAACCCACCTAATTACTTCTTGTGGCCTGCGTATTCACAACAAGTACAAATAGTGATGCAGATTAACACTAGGCAATTTCCTAGGCAGATATTGACTTATATATTAAGGACTATATTAGGGGGAAGCACAGGCGAAGCACTGCTACTTGGGCGTGATATCTCTGCGCCCAAGTAGCAGTGCTTCACCTGTGCTTCCCCCTAATATCGTCCCAAGTCAATATCTGCCTAGGAAATCGCCTAGTGTTAATCTGCATCACTATTTGTACTTGTTGTGAATACGCAGGCCACAAGAAGTAATTAGGTGGGTTTTTTAAATTTTTTATATCACTTTTACTCAGGACATGCTAGCTGGCAACAAAGGATTCCATTCATTATGCTAAGCTAAGCTAGTGCCGACCCTGTCAAACTAAAACAATGCATGCACTGAGACAAAAATGCATTTGCCCACCTATCTAAATGTAGGAAAGAAGGTGAATAAGCCCTATTTCAAAAACGGTGGAGTGTTCCTTTAAGATAAAATACATAGGCCTATGGAAATAAATGTAATTTGATTTTACTAAATAATAAAAAAAAAGTAAATGTATTTAGTCAAATAAAATTATAAATAAAAATAGATATATTTAACCTTTATTCACTCTATAGGATCTATATGGTTCCATAAAGAACCTTTAACTTCCATGGAACATTTATAGTGGAAAAAAAGGTTCTTTGGATTATTCAAATATTATTGTTCACTGAAAGGTTAGGGAATCGGTTCTTCTATATGGCGTTGCTGTGAAAATAATGGTTCTTTTATGGCATCGCCTTTCTGAACCATAAGAGTGTTTTACCAGGAAAATAAAAACTATCGATATATTTAAAATGTCTTTTGCAAGAGTCCTGGCCAAGACATTACAAAAAAATAAGACACGATACATAAAAACAGCAAAAATGTAAATAAAATATTTAACATCACGGTCAGCTCAAACAGCGGTTTGACGAAAAAATGTTTCTTCTGTTTCAGCTGTCCTGTCTAAGTGAACTAGTTGGGTGTCAATAGCCTATTGTCTTCAAGTACTATGTGCGAGTTGATCTAGATATAAAATATATTTCGTTCTCAACGCAGCAACTACATGTTTAGAAAAGGCATCCACATCTTTACATCTCCACTGCACACAAACACATTTTGACCCTCTTAAACAATGGCAGACAAAGTGTCTCTTTCTATCTGATCTGAGTTAAAACTCTTTATCTCTCTTTAACTCTATATCAGATACAAACTACCACGTTCAAATGCCATGTGAGGGTCACATGCAGGAGAACTGGATTTCTGAGTCCTGTCATAGGCAACCACTGACACACACACACACACACACAAACACGCAGAAATACACTTTGAAATATGCAGAGAAATAGTCAGGCACAGTTAAAAGGAGCGATTGTGGATCGTCTTACTTTCATTTACTGCAGCCTTGGGGTTTATATAGTTGCTGTGAAGTGAGAAGTACATGGAGGATATACATGCCAGCATGTTTTCGTTCTTTAAACAGATCTTGTCTGCTAAGAAGAAAAACAGATTCGGTAAGACAAATCTGATACTGTTCTGTTGAAGTGGATGCCTAGAACTCATGATCAGTGTGTTAACACCAGTTCACATAGCGATGAGTTTTTTACTTGAGTGCACAAATGAGTACTTGTGTATAGCACTTTCCACAAACGGTACAAAATATGGCTTGACACTCAAAATAATAGTACAAAAGTCATTAAATAGTCAGTAAAAGGAGGTACTTAAACCTGATTGAATCCTGATCACCAACCTGACGAGGTCAAACTAATATTATATAAGCGGCTGCATGTTTTCATGCTTATTTAACTTATATGAGGTTTGACATTTTTACAATCATGTTGCCAAAATTCAGGACATTTAAAACCCTGATTTAAAAATAAATAAATATTTAATATTTTACTAAATGTTTCAAATCTGGATGGATTTAGTTTGGGGTTTATCTATATATCCTGTAAATTAAAGAAATGTATATATTTTTTAATAGCATATGTAGCATGATTGAATGGTTGAGGTTGACAAATGACTTGTTGATTGACAAATGACTTAGAAAATATTTGTCAAAAAAATATTAAATGGAATGAAGTGAATTTGAATGGAATGGAATTTACTTGCCTTCTGGTCATGCTGTAAATAAAGGTCAAAATGAGGTTACTTATATTCAAATGCAAAATCAATATTATATTCTTAAACAATTTACTTATATAAAAATCAAGGTAGGAAACAAAATATGGGACAATTTTAACAAAATATTACATTTTGGTTGCACTTTTTTTTTTTCAATACTTGCACACACTTACAGTGTACTTATCTATAAAGTACTGGTTAATATAAGGTAACTAGATGGGTTAGGTTTAGGGGTAAGTTCAGGATTAGTAGCTAGTTATTACCCAGTTATTGTAATAAGTACATGCACATGGGGAACAGGACTGTAAAATAAAGTGCTACCTAAATTCTTGTTAATCAGTCAGTCATTAAACATGTTTCATGACATTTAACATAAGTTAAACAAATTGTGTCAAAATCATGTTTGGCATGATAACTCTTGACGTGTCCATGCAAAACATATTTTAAAACAGTACAGATATTTAATGTTTAAAACACAACATTTTTTAATGGCAGGTTAATGTAATAGGATTTGAGCCTCCAATTCTTTTTAGTCACAGAACATCAAAATGTACCATTCATGGAATGTGCCATATACTTACATCTCACGCAACTTTGTCAAGCTCATGTTGAAACACTGACTGCTTTAGCTCCAGCAGTTTTGGAGAAATATGTTGGTTTTGTGGGTCTGTTTGTGCAGTGCTGCCAGACAGAGATAATATTACTCAGGGCAACAGTTGAGAAATATTTTGAGGCCCTCTTGGAAGAAGGCAGATGAACAGAGACAGAGCAGGGACAAGCTTCCAAAAACTGTGCTAATTCAAGGAATCTTTACAACCACTCAGTTACAACATATCACACATAATCATTCATCACTCACAGCCAGGAGTTTAGCATACCACATTATCACATAATTAAAGCGGTTAGTGTTAAACCAATGTTCCGAACTGATTTAGCGCAAAAACTGTGAGACCTAATACACAACTTTTCTGTTGCTGTGTGTGTTTCTCCAAAGCTTCACATATCATTGTAATGCCCAATTAACATGCATATGAAAAATAGCAACAACATACTGGTATTCCACTATTTTGGATTGAGAAGTGGAACTGAAAAACTCCCCAAAACAGTCTAGTGACTCTGTGTTGTTATATTTCACTTCTCCAGGAAGGGAATATACTCCTGAAACAATAGCCGGGGTCTAAACAAATATTATGTAATGTTCCCTGACCTCCAGCCACATGGGCATTCTCAGATTGGGACAGGTTTTAAGATCGCCCCCAACGTGACCTGTGGGTATAGGGAGGACGTACAGTATTGCCCACGTTGGGATGATGCCTATTGAAGTGAATGACACTCATTCCTCAAAAAAGTAATGCATTTTGTATTAAAGGGGTGGTATAATGCGCTTTTCACAAGATGTAAAATAAGTCTCGGATGTCCCCAGAGTGTATATAGCTCAAAATACCCCACAGATATTTTTATATAGCATGTTAAAATTGTCACTTTTTGAGGGTGAGCAAAAACGCACTGTTTTTGTGTCTGTCCCTTTAAATGCAAATGAGCTGCTGCTCCCCGCACAGAGGGCGGAGCTTCAAGAGCTTGTGTCCTTTTTTGAAAATTTCAAAACGTTTATCCTTTTTATGTTCAAACCGGAGTCAGAAAGATGGAGAGATGCGAGAAGAAGTGACAACACCATTTCTGAATGGTTAGTTAGGGAATTTATGTAGCTTATGTGTCGTTATCTTCTAGTCATTGATTAGCATATTCTGTCTTGATAATCTATAAATCACATTCCCGGGGGCGGGGTTTATATAAATTTTAGAGTTAGTGATGTCACTAACCCGAGTGGAATGTTGTACCAGCCGTTTGTTGTAGTCCTTAAAAAACGATTTCTTTAAAAGAAAATATCTCCCTTTGCTTTGAACTTTGAGCGTTGGAACTTTGCAGATGTTGTTTATGCTCAAACAGAAACATTACACACTAACTAAAGTTAAAAAAGTGAAATCATAATCAACCACCCCTTTAAAAAACAAATCTTTAGTCTTAGACACCTGGTTTAGTATAAGTGCTGTTTCAATCCTCATTTGTGTCCAGAATATTTTGAAATTGCTCCAAATACTTTATATATAGTTATTTTTGTAATGCATTTTACATAAGGAATGTTATTATTTGGGATGCATGTGTCAGGGTGTTGCTGCACATGCAGTTACTGTATGATGTTTCTTTTCAGTTATGATGCAGTAGACAGTGCACTAGATTTTGGAACAGAGCTAGAGTTTCTATATTTGGGAACAACTTACAATAAACAGTAGCAAATACTTTCCATCAGAGTTCACAATATCCATCCACTGGGTTTTGTGGGAGTCATGAGATCTCACAAATCATAAGCCTGAGATACAACATGATGTAACAGTAAAAGGAGAGCAGATTGAATCAAACAGCACTGACTTCCTTTCTTTCTTTACTTGTGTCTCCTCAGAGGCTCCAGCAGAAGTCATGTGTTCGGCAGACACAATCTTCCGGTCGTCTCTGCGCTCGTCCCTGGAACAGGTACAGAATAAAGATTGCTAACTTAGTATATGTGTCTTATGTGGGGTCAGAGTATCTTTATAAAACATAAACTCAACTATGGATTGCTTTTTTACTTTGCATTGGGATAATTCATGGTTATCTCATGCACCAACTCTAAATCAACACAGCAACCCCATTTTGCTACATTGTAAACATTCAAAACTCATTTTGAAAAGGGGGAAATTTTAAGCAAAGCTGGGAAATTGTGTTCTATTCATAGTTCAAAAGGATTTTAATCCAATCTAGTGCAACATTTAACTTTTAAATAACTGTTTCACTCCAACCTTGGCACCTGCATTAGTAAGTAAGGTGGGTTATGGACACGCCCCCTGATCCTCAACCCCTCAAGGTTTATCATGCAGCTGGAACACACAGATAAGAGAGCTGAAGGAGAGACGGAGTGTGTTATTGAGTCAAACGCATTCTTTTTCCTGCTCTAGAGTTTCTTTTACTGCTTGATGCAGAGGTCTGTCATGCTAAGTTCTACATATCTGGATGCAGACGGAATAATCCTTCAATCTGTGACACTACTTAAATGGGAAGCTGTGTTTTGTTCCACTTCATAACCTTCTTTTCTGTCTCTTAAAATGTTTATTGCTATAATGTCCAGACATTTTATTATGCTTAAGAGATTATTCATTCATGCACATTCAAATGTTTAGATATGCATATTGTATATTTTAATGTACAGTCTGTACAATATGAAAAATATGAAAGCTGTCACAGCCTTTGTACCTTATTGTAAGGGTGCTGCCCAAGTGACAGCTTTTGTACCCTTTTTTCTGAGTGTATATTTCACATTCATATTTTAATGTACATAATTTACTGATCTGTCAAGCATTATATGCAAGAGTACAGTTTCCATGTTTTAAATATCATATTTTAACTGATTTAGTCACTGTAACGACTATGGTACAACCATATTCAATACATTGTTATTTTAGCATCATTTAGATTGTTACCGGTACATTTTTTTATTAGTATTTTGATTTGAGTTTTATTTTATTTTAATTTTAGTTAAAGTTGTAGTAATTTGTTGTGTTTTTGACATTTTATTAGTTTGTGTTTGTATCCCTATATATAGAATTTTTAATTATAAACTACATGAAATCGAAATGTTGCCATGGAAACTAGCTGAAATGAAATAAGTTTATATTTCATTATATATTTCAAAGTTAACATTAAGCCTACATTTATTTCATGTAACAAAATGTTTTTAATGGTTTTAGTTAAAGAAGTTTTGGGGCTCTTAGTATGCATATGTTAACCTCACTGTTATCTAGGCTATAAGCTAGTGTGCTCCAAAACAATGACAAAATTAGCATTTAGAAGTGTACCCACATTTCCCACGAAGTGAATATCATTAGGAACTTTTTCCATGATTATTTCAACCAAAGAATAAACACCAAGCGAAAACAAAAGGCTATATATACGATAGTAAAGTTCGTTAGATACATTTTGATGTAAACAAACACCTGCGGAAATCAAAGCGGACGCTGATTAGTTTAGTGAAGTATGAGGCGCGCGCCCTCAGGGGCGGGAGCGGGAGCGGGAGCGCGCAGGCTCGTCTCTGACAGCGAACAGCAGGTTTTTTAATGGCATTCGCAGCCTGGGCTCACACGCACGTAGGAATGCAGCGTGCAGGTCGGGTTGTCTTTAAGCAGGGACTGTCAAATCCTTATTGGAGATGTAGTTTTCGCCATGTGTTGCTGCAACAGATGATCTCTAAGTAAAATAATTTGTGAGACATCGGACTTGACTGAAACATGCATCTCTTTCGGAGTTGTAATTACCGAATCTTTCCCGATCGCTGTTCCAATGAAAAAACACCTCAAATCCGGGGAATCAGCTGGGTAAGTGGGCATATAATAAATAATAATAAACATGCAGAATTGTTATTCAAGAGAGAGAGGCTATGAAAACTTCTAGGCTATTATTATCTGGTTATTCAACGAAATATGTGCTTGTTTGAAACGATTTGAAACATTCTTTCAAATCATTTTTAAATGTTCATCAATTATAGTGTGAGAATATGTTGCTTTAAAAACCTTTCAATTTTGATAACTTTCAAAAGTTATCGCCATGGAGAAAGAATAATGAAAACATTTTTGTTTACTTATTAAAAAAAGAAAAAAAGTTCATAATACATTAGAAAATATTAGGTGTCTGCTTTTCATCGTTTACACTTATTCACAAAGGGCACCATTTTCTTGAAATAACTGAAAAAAATATTTTCTATTTTTGAATGCTATGGTGCAATTTTCTCATAGCACTATATTAACTGTGTACTAATAAAGTGCATTAGTTTGTGTCAGGATGTGTGAAGTGTTGATGGCATTGAAACTCAATGCCAAATGATGTAAATCCATAGACACTTAGAGTCCCCCAGACATTGAACATGACCCCAAACAGCCGGAGCTTTGAATTTTTGTTGTATATGTTTTTGTGTTTACATGTTGTTAAAGGGTTAATCAAGGATGAGTTATTTATAGTGTATTGTTCATTGTCCATCTTAAGGTTTGTTCCCTTACGGTTTGGAAAAGAATGTGCACAGGAAGACCCACACCACTATAGACCTTAGTGAACAATAGTGAACTTTAGTGAACTACAGAGTAAATCTCATAGAATGAGCATGTTTTCCCAAAATGAAGGATCTAAATTCAAAAAGACACTGATCTCTTTTAGATTACATTCATTTCTGGTTTTGATCATTTGGCTTTCATGTCAATATCAAAAAGAAAATACGCAAAACACGAGATCAGGAAACATAGGGCACTGTGTAAACCTTACGGGTGATTTCCCATTTCCATATTAAACACTATTTACTTTACACTTACTTTACACTACATTTACACTTTCATAATTATTCAAATGCACTTTAAACAGATGCTCCAATCAGGAAACTGTTTCTGCACTGATGATTGATAGTTGTCGTAGAGCAGTGGTCTTTTATGCCGAGACCCAAATGTCCCTGTCCTATACATTCCAGCAATAAGGGTCGTGACTCAGGATGAAATACCTCACATTGCACAAGGACCCCCTAAGAAAGAGATAAAGAGGCTCATTTAAAGAGAATGTGTTATGTCAATGTGCCACGGTCTGCACTCCATCAGGGTTGGAATGGGGTTTTATCGTCCTACCTGAAATTTTTGTAGTATATTTTGTCCCAGAGTTTAATTGAAAACCACCGAACCTCAGCCTGAAACATCTGTCTATAAGACCATCCATCATACTATAATATATTTGTGTCGACCACATAAGTAGGATTCTTATAAGAGTTTCTAAGATAAATGGCAAGTCGTATTTAATTTATTTATGTTATAAGACTTTGAATAATGTAAAGCAAATTAAATGCATGTTTGACAGCAATGATACACTCAAAAAAGGTTACAGGGTTGTTTTAACCCAAATTTGGGTCAAATATGGACAAACCCAGCCGTTGGGTTACATTTTTAAATGACATTTTTAACATTTTTGGTTTGTCCATATTTAACCCACATTTGGGTTAAAACAACCCTGCATTTTTTTAGAGTGTATCTATCTATCTATCTATCTATCTATCTATCTATCTATCTATCTATCTATCTATCTATCTATCTATCTATCTATCTATCTAGGAAATGAAGGCACTTGTCAATAGGATTTGACGATCAGGTGATCTCAGACACTTCCCAGCACCTTCATTAGACTTAGAGTCAATATCTTTGTGTAATTTCCCTCTCGTACCGGAGCATGTGATCGTACCGGCTGTAGTTTCACTCTACACAGTTTACTCAGTCAACAGAGCCACAGGGTGGAGAGATCTCCACGCTGGCTAACCTTATAAAAGGTAAATCAAGCATGAGGATGCAGTGAACCTGACCACCTGAGGATCATCCAACCATTTTTACTGTCTATTGCTGCAGTTGAAAGGGAAACCAAGCAGGGAAAATGCTGAGGGAAAAAAAAACAAAAAAAACAAATCAGCTTATCCTCATAAGATCTTTTTGAGAAATGATACATCGGCCTTAAATGTTGGCACTGTTGACTCAAAGCTGATGCGTTTTCTGTAGGCGTCTGCTGTATTACCTCCCTGTGTGGTGTGGTGTGGTGTAGTGCTTATAAGAATAGTAAAAAATCATTTACTCACCCGAATGTCGTTCCTCTGTGGAACACCAAAGGTGATGTTTAGCTCAAACTGGTCTCGTTTAGTGGAATCCTATTGGTTTTGAATGACATTAGCATGATAGAACTATCCCGAACAGAGCAAGAAAGGAGAACGCCTTAAGTATTATCATAATAACCATGAGCCATTGTAATTGTAAGCGACCTTTCAAGCAGGAGAAAGCAAAAAGATTAGTTTTCACAAAACCTATAAAGATACATTATCAGGGCAAGCCCATAAAGAGCAGGATATGCTTCTTAATGCTTCACAGAATTAGTCAGCTGATGCTGAGTAACACCTGCCATGGGAACAGAGGCTGACAATGCCTCATAAAAACGGAGTTATGGACTCTCTGCCATATGAGCAGAAGGGAATCAGGTGGAATTTGGGCAGTTCAAGACTGTGGAGATTTTCTCTTTGTCTGAAGTCTAGAATGCTAGCACTGCAGCATCTCAACTGGTAGTTCTAGTCGGTTCACCTGGACATCATGGTAATGCCCCCTGCAGCTATTTTCTAGTCGCGCATGCATCTGTTTGTATAAGACTGAAATCTCCAAGCTTGCATTTCAGTAACATTTCAAATCAGAGATAAAATCTGGCAACAATTGTATCATAAAATAATCAGGCTAAAACGGCCCAGATTCATTTGTGATTCTTTTTTTTTTTCCTTTTTTTTATGTAATAATTGCATTGGTCATTAATGGTATATGATTTGGTTCTTTCCAAATGTGTCAAGGTTTTAGGCAGATAGTAAAATTTGTCCATACAATGCTAAACATATGCAATAGTGAGGTTTTGACAGTTAAACAGAGCTGAGAATACTACACTCTGGTTGATAGCTGATTGCAAAATAAAATTGTTTGGCCATGAATATTTAATAAACTTGCATGGAAAGAGCATGAGGTGTTTATGGCATTGTGAATGACATGCCAATTCTGTGGCACGCAGAATCCATGTGGTCCTAGTTATCCACCTGTACAATGAAATATGATATGATGCATTATCCAGAGATAACCCTATAGGTCAGATCATTTCAGAATCAATAGCTAAAATGCATCTGGCCATCTAAATCACTAGTGGTTACCGCTAAATATTTAAACGCAGTTCATCCATAATTCTCTCTTCAGTATTGATGCTCTAATTTCATCATGTAAAGGAGAGAGACGCTTTTCTTGCCTCTTGATTGCAGACAGAGATCAGAGCTGATGGCGATTGTTGTTAGTTAATAGCTGGACAGAGAACCAAAAACTTGAGTGCCTCTTGAGCAGGAATCCCATCAGATATGCATGATTACAACCTGTTCATTCTCAAGTATGTGGTCCAGTTCAGCTGGTTGAAATCACTCGAATGTGTCCGTCCTCTTTTTAAAGTGTCATTTCAGTGACTTGTATTTTCAATGACATAATGGGCATTAAAGGAACAGTTCTTGCAGAAATGAAAATTGTCATTATGAGTCTTGTATAGCAGCATTGTCATTGTCGTTTGTCTGACAGTCCTAAAGTAATACATTATTGACCAGACATTACACAGTTCTGATGAGTACACACTAATATTTTATATATATTTTGAGACATTTCGTTATTAATATATGGGTCACATGGGTCAGTTTGTCAAAATTGAGATTTATACATCATCTGAAAGCTGAATAAATAAGCTTTCCATTGATGTATGGTTAGGATAGGACAATATTTGGCTGAGATACAACTATTTGAAAATCTGGAATCTGAGGGTGCAAAAAAATTGAAATATGGAGAAAATCGCCTTTAAAGTTGTCCATTTATGTACGTGACTGTGCTGCATTCACTCACAAAAATAAATGTATTATATATTTACGGTAGGAAATTTACTAAATATCTTCATGGAACATGATCTTTATTTAATATCCTAATGATTTTTGGCATAAAAGAAAAATCAATAGTTTTGACCCATAGGCTACAATGTATTGTTGGCCATTGCCACAAATATACCGACATGCGACCGGTTTTGTGATCCAGGGTCACATATACATAATATAGGCTATTATTTTGATATTACTTGCAAACATTGTATTATACAATATTTTTATTTAATTTTTAAATGTTTAATATTTCCACAAAATGCAAATTAGCCGTATTTAATTAGTCTTCTGTAGTGTAAAATAATGCCCTTATCTACCCCATTGTTTAGTGTTTTGCATTTTGCACAACACTCAGTCAAGCAAGTTGTATTGTAAAGACAAAGGCTCAACTTCTGTCCTTCCTCCACATCACAAACTTATAGAGCCAAACATTCCTCTTGAATTCTTGTGTGAACCTTAATTACATTATTGCTGTTAATTAGTCTTGCTGAGAGGGAGGCAGGTGGCAAAGATCATGTGCAGGGCTAGAGTCAAATACCATACATGACGCCATTAGCATGGCATGTCTTCTGACATTCTTTACCCCGTGTTTTAATATTTTTGACGTTGTACATGAGGGACAAAATGGCATTTTGCCAGAGGCAGATTGATTTAATAACCTCTATAATACTTTGAAACTAGATTTTGACATGTTGTGACTGGTGCTTCTCTGTGCAAAATAGGCCGCCACAACGCTTTAGTCTGCACTGCAGTGTCAGCTCTTATCTTTAACACTTTTTCTCTCTCTGTTTTTCTCCTCACAGACACCTCTGCCAGAAGCTGTGGATACACAAGACACCATCAAACAGGTATGATGGTCTTTGAACAGCGGCCTGGGTTTAGTATATGTTAACAAGCCTTAAAGGGAGAGCTCACCCAAAAATATTTTTTTTGTCATCAGTTAGGGGCCGTCTACACGACACTGTTACAACTAGTAAAAACTGAAAACTTTTTATGGCCATTCATTTACACAACACCACCATTTTGGGGGCCAAATGCAAACTTTTGAAAAGGCCTTTCAAAGTGCAAGTTTTTTAAAAATGATATGGTTATTGTCTCAGTGTAAACTGCAAAAACATGAATTTGTGAAAACGGTGACTTTGCATGCATATTACGTGTTTAATCTATAGGCGTGTAGTGTTTCTTTTCAAATTGACTTTGATAACTACTGCAGAACGCAGAATTCAGCGTTTTTAATAGTTTTCGCGGATCTGTGTGAACGGAGATCGTTTCTACAATGTTGTCGCCTGTACGCAAATGCAAATATTTCCATTTTTAGTACATTGCTGTCATGTAAATGTACCCTTAGTCACCCTCATGTCGTTCCAAACCATTTGACACTTCTGTGGAACACAAAAGGATCATTTTAAAACATTTTTCATGTATTTACAATAAATGGAGACTGAAACTTCAAAGAGTAGACAAAAGCACCACAAAAATATCGTAAAAGCAGCCCATATAACTCATTCACTATAATCCAAGTCTTCTGAAGCCAAATGATAGCTTTATGAGGAACATTGAAGTTGCATTAGTCATATGGATCATTTTTAAAATACTTTTAGACTTACACAGAGCTAAATGGAATTTTTAGGTGATCTATCTCTTTAAATAAGCTCTACTATGTTCCAGTGTGTTCATAGGGATGTGTGGCATTGCATACTGTATCTCTTTAACAGAAAGCATGCTTTTATCTTCACACCTCTGACCCCTGTGTGTTTATAATATCATGCTCACAGAGATTGTAGAGGGTGGCGCTCTGTACAATTTTGTTAAGGCTATAAAAGGGCTGATGAAACTCTAAATATGGTTTAAAACACAACATGCACAATATATTAAACATCTTGTGGAGCAATTTTTCCTTTCCTACTCACCCATATATCACGGCATTCCTCCAGAATGTGTGAGGCCACAATAAATAGATAAAATAGTTTAATTTTAAACACATTTTGTTGCTGATTTGACAAACCACCACAATTACTCCTATGATGGTGATCAAAACACAGGTCTGTCATTTCATTTCAAGTGGACTGCCAATGGAATGCCTGTTTCAAGCCTTAATTTGCAATATTTTGTGCAATTATAATGCATATGTAATGTTTTCAAACTCAGTTTAAAAGTATGATTGCATACATATTTCACTGATCCTTCACAGCTATTTCATTACCCAGACAGTTCTAGTAATGCAGTGTCACTTCTCTCTGCTCATATGATACATGTCTCTTCAGTATCATCATGTGAGGCCCTGAGGGAGGAAGCCACTGTAAATATGTTGTTGTACTGGCTCTGCCTATCTGGAATACAGTACATCTTCAAAATCTTGATAAACTAGGTCAGTAGCTCAGTATCAACTTCATGTGAGTATCAACTTCATCGTGTTTTTCATAGGAGATATATAAAACCAAATGAAACGGTTGTTGAGAGAGCTCAGATGATTTTTATCGTTTGAAGAATTTGATGAGAAATGTTTGAGTTCTAATTAAATCCTTTGACTTTTGTTTGCCGACTTTGATATCTTAACACATCTGAGCATATTTTCAGACATTTTTGAGATCTCAAACAAATTCCATGTAAGGTCCAGAGGCTAAACCCTTCTTTACGCTACACCCAAACCCTACCTTAGTTCGTTCGGGCTTATCTATCATTCCTTAAAGTATAGCCTGTGATAAGTGAGACTTACTTGAGGGTACATCTGGAACGCTATTGTTTTTATGCAGCTTACCTTATGAGCAGCTGC
Source organism: Scardinius erythrophthalmus (assembly GCF_964197995.2). Taxonomy (NCBI): domain Eukaryota; kingdom Metazoa; phylum Chordata; class Actinopteri; order Cypriniformes; family Leuciscidae; genus Scardinius; species Scardinius erythrophthalmus. The sequence goes on from NC_138235.1 coordinate 31,042,927, forward strand.
CTAACCCATTTTAACCCTCAAATGAGTCTGTTTTGTGACTTGAAAGCATGCACTTAATTACCATAAACACCTATTTTCTTTGCGCACACCTCTCTGTTCTTCACTTGTGTGATTCTGTATTGAACACAAAAGGGGAAAAATGTATAAACCTGAGTTTGCCGTTTGTTTTTCAGTAGATGATTTTAAGCAGACATCTGGGCTTGGATGTTTTAGGTATTGGTTGTGTCCAATGGGAGAAAAGGCAATATTGCCAAGGATTTGAATGTGGTTTATCAGGGCTGGAAGGATGTTTCATCTGTGGAATGCTCTCAGGTCCTGGAGTGTTTTTTTTGTTTGTTTTGTGGGCACAAGTGATTCCTGGAGTGTGTTTCTCTGAACAGAAAGAGAACAAGGAAAGCTGTATTCAACTGAGTCCTCTGATCTTTTCTGTTATTAGTTGGGCTTTTTAAGGCAAGCATCGCTGTTATTATCGTTCATACTTAGGACAATAAGTAGGGTTTTCTAAATTAGGGTTTATTGTAGATTTACATTAAATAAGGAGGAACCTGAGACATTTCTGAAGACCAGAATGTACGAGATTTGAGGGTGGGTTTCTTTTGACTTGGGCCTGTAAGCAGAACACCTTAGCAACCAGATAACAATGTGAGCGTCTCAATAAGCTCCCTAGCTTCCAAGGTGGAGAATCAGTATATAGTGTTCACGAATTCGGGCACTGGTAAGGACCGCAAGGACCCTGGCTCATCACAAATTGGGTCACTGATGGCTTTATTTCCAATGACATGACAATGTCTTCATGGTACAACATAACTATTGGTATTTATGATCAACAGCAGAACTGACATCTTTCTTTTTTTTATGTTATCCATAGTATACTGTGATAAATACTTTGCTTGTTTCATATACGTGCAACATTTCAGCCGTAAATAAATTATAAATCCTAGCTAGGTTATGTTCATTACCTGTCTAGAGATGCATGTTTATGCTGAAATATAATTAAATACTGGTTTGTTTTTTGTTGTATTTTGTTGTTCACTTGCCTTTAATATTGTTTGAACTTTTTTAGTTAGGCAAGTCTTTTTTACGGTGGTATCGGAGTACTAAAAGTGAGCATTAAGAAATGTTACCCCCTACCCCCAAAATATTATATTTTTTCTTGCTGATCCGAAAAACGGTCTGATCCGTGACTCAAAAACCGTAATATGATCTGTTTTGTGATCCGTTGAACCACTACAATTTAGACTTATTTTATTTCCGTTAGTTTGTATTTTTTATTTATTAACTTTAATCAACTTAAACTAAATAAAACATTTAAAATTATTCTTTGGCAACTAAATAAAATAAGTTTTTCATCTAATATTTTTATTTGATTTGATTTCAATTAACACATTTTTTCTAGTTTTAGTTACATTCCTGATATGTTCATAACCATAATGCATCCTGAGTGGCCTCAGTGTTTCTGATATGATTCCTGCCCACCTCTATTGTGAGTGCAGTGTGTATTGTACGGAATGGCTCACCAAGGTCACACCATCACGACTGCCTCCGCTGTTACCGTCGCCCACAGATGGAAAACACAGCCTGTTTCCTCCCCACACAACAGAGGTGGACGGGTCTGCGCTGCTGCTACTTCAAAAACCCAGAGCTTGTGGGTGACTAACACTTGTATACAAAGGAAGCACCAAAAAAACTTTATAGATGAGGTATTGTGTTAGAGGTTTGCAAAGCTCAGTAGGGTGAGGCTCTGCTGTGTTGTTGAGCAGCTATTCATATTCATACAAACAGGGCTGAACAATACATATTTTTTTCAGCAGTTCAGGTGGTGTACTGTACAGTAGTTGTGGTGTACAGTATTTTTGTCACATTAACTGAACTAGCTACTTGAGCCCTGGTTTGAGGACGTTTCATTAGGAAAGTTCACACTGTGTTTAGAAACCTCTGTGGTGAGACATAATTACACATCTATATTGTACAGTAAGTACTATCATGTTGCCTTTCTACATTGTTTTTGGTGACTGTTTGTATAGCAATCTGACAATGCCACCCTCTCCCTCTGGACAAACCCTTACTCACGTGGAGATGTTACATTAGCAGTGTTCAGTGTTGTTTGGTTGGAGCTTTCCTGGGATCCTTAGGCACACCTGAGAGAATCAGAAAAGCAAGTATGTATATGTAAATATAGCAGAAACACATTTTGTTAGCCAAATATTTTGCAAGGTGAAATAATAGATAAATCCAAAAATAAGACTTGTTTGCACACTTTCAGGTTGTCAAACATCAGTGGAACATGTCCAAAGTTAATGTGTTGAACATGTACACTACCTTTCAAGAGTCAATAAGAAATGAATGCTTTCTTTCAGCAAGGATACTTTAAATTGATCAAATCTTACAGTGAAGACTTTTATATTGTTACAAATTCTATATTTTTTTTGAGCACCGAATCAGCATACTAGAATGATTTCTGAAGGATCATGTAACACTGAAGACTAAGAGTAATGATGTTTTTTTATGTTCCATGAATAAATTACATTTAAAATATATTACAATAGAATATAGTTATTTTAAATGATAGTAATATTTCACAATATTATTTTTTACTGTGTTTGTGATGAAATAAATGTAGTCTTGGTGAGCATGAGAGGCTTCTACAGACCCCAAAATTTATAGTGTACCCACTAAAGTGACCTATAAGAAATTGAAGTTCATATGTGACCCTGGATCACAAAATCAGTCATAAGTCGTTTTTATTTGTGGCAACAGCCAACGAAATATAGAATGGGTCAATTTATCGATTTCTCTTTTTTATTCCCAAAATCATTAGGATATTAAGTAAAGATCATGATCCATGAAGATATTTTGTAAATTTCCTACCTTAAATATATCCCAAAATTTATTTTTGTGAGTGGATGCAGCACTATCGCCAACAGAAATGGACAACTTTAAAGACGATTTTTCTCAATATTTAGATTTTTTTGTGCCCTCAGATTCCAGATTTTCAAATAGTTGTATCTCGGTCAAATATTTAAAAAATAAAATTACCCATGAGACTGGTTTTGTGGTCCAGGGTCACATATATGATATTTCGGAGATTGACTCAAGTGTAGCTCTTTGTTGTCACAGGTGTTCTATGATACATGTATTCCCAGGTGTTCAGCAGAGTAGTTCAGAGTCAGTGCTCCATAGTGAAGTAATTATTCCCAAGGAGACTGTAGAATGCTGGGAAAAGGCTGCCAGTTCCCATCTATACCCTCATCTCCAGGGACAGAATCACGAAGCAGAGATGACAGGGGAGAGATTTACATGCTCAGGGTCTGCAGACACAGTGTCTGGGCACACGCTGTGTAAAGTGAGCTAGATGGAGAGCTCTGCGCTGTGTAAGTCTCGGAGGATACAGGCTAGATGGAGGTTGACCACATGCACTTTGCTGCTTAGTTGGCTTAACTTAAATACTAATTACCAAAAATGAGTTACATCAACAGGCATCAAGAGAATTATAACTCTGAAATCGCCCTTCTATAATGCGGAGTGGAGAATAAGCACATGTTGTATACAGCACTGTTCTTGTGCAGCGTTTAGTGAACTGGACTTGTGAGATCAGCACTGTAGATGTGGCCTCCTTTTGGACTGAAAAGACGGGTCAGCCGATCCCTCACGGGTCAGAAGCCAATAACATCACCGTGACTGAGCGACCAGGCCAGGGGCCTCAAAGAAGAGGCACACGTCACCGCCCTCAGCAACAACCACAACAAATAAAGTGTGAGAAATGAAGGCGATTCAAGTTTAAGACCTCATCCTGGGACAAACTGTTCTGCAGAGGATACAGAACAAACAAATAAAGGTTCAAACTTTCCAGAAAATCACATGAAGAATGCTAGGGTGGAGCAGAAGCGTGTGTCCCAAATCACATTACTATCCATCCTAAAAAGTGTTTGTAGGATATTGCTTGTATATTTCCTGAAGATTTTAAAGGTGCTCATGCTTTTTGGGCTAATATTGCCCACAATGAGTTTGTGACTGTTCTCTTTTTACTTTTCAGTTGTAGAGAAATTGCTAGCAAGGCAACTCTGAGTGCCACAGTGGTTGGATATATGATTATTTTTAAATATTACAGTTTTTCTCGATTGCTTAAACACATTTCTTGAAACTATGCCTCGTATTCTCAAAACTATTAACACAAATCCATAACGTCTCACCCAATTCCCCAAACATCCTATTTTCAGGTCAAAATGAAGCTCTACACTCAAAACCATTCACTCTTGCTGAAAAACCAAACTTTGCCCTCAAACAGGACACACAAGCCCTCAAAATCACACACACTACAACATAGTCTAAGACACTGGTGCAATAAATTCAAAACAACATTTCCAAAACTGGTGTTATGTTGCTTGTGGTTCCCCCATCACAAACCTTTTCACATGATGAACACAAAAGACACAACCAGTGGATACATTGGCACATTTTTATTCATACACACAAAACACACACACACAAAAACATTTTTTTTCCTGTTTTACTCCTTTTTTTTACTCTCTCCTCTAAATTTTTTTTTTTTATATTTACTTGCAGTAAGATGTGTGTGACCAACATATGACAGTAAAAGTGCACACACAAACCATATTCTAATATGGAATTCGAATTGTATTGGAATGGTAAAGAGTGTTGGGACGTAACAGGATGGCCTCCACTCAAGGATACAATATGATGGACACGTCTAAGAATGTTCCACATATGTTTGAAATACCATCATTTGCCTAGAAAGATAACATTCTGGGAGTCAAGACTATAAAGGAGAAAGGATGCCCTCCCTTCACTGTCACACTCTGCAGTCGCTTTGTGTGACTGTACGACTGCTGGCCTTTTCTTGCAAGAAAATAAACCTCATCAAAGACTATTGGAAATGTTTGTCTCTTATTCAGTGATATAATTTTGTTTGCCACCACACCTCCCTGAAGGTTCTCGAGGCGACGGTAAAGTGACTCAAATTTGGCCTTACTCGTAGCCGAGCCTCCCTCATAGTCATAACATTGACAAAGACATGGGCAACTAGAGTGGCTTGAATTCCATCTGAGACTGCTCGTCTTCTTGTCCTTGCCCTTCCTCCTCCTCATCATTCTTATCTCACTTCCTTCATGTCTTTCTGGATCCATTGTTCCAAAACGCAATAAACTGATTTGGGCCCTTTTATCTATCTATTGAAGGTTCTGATTGATGTGTGTTAAATTTTGACTATTAGTGTTTCCACCTGGGTAATTGTGTGCTAACTGAGCTGAAGCTGTGCTGACTTGAGTGAACAATTTTGAATGCTAGTGCTTTCTAAATGACAACATGGTCTAAGCAATGAGAAATTAAGGGTTCGTGTGTAGAGTTTTGCAGTGACAGTTCAACAAATCTGACTCATGTGTCAAAACAGGGAATAGTGTTTATAGTTTAGTGAAATGGGTGTGCTTTTTGATAAATGGCATTATGGTTTTGAAATTTTAGTTCAAAAGCCTGGTTATAGTGTTTAAGCAATCGAGAAAAACTGTAATCCAAATCTAGTAATCATAAGCTAAATGAATTTAGCTAGATATTAAGACAAAATGCTAGTATGTCTCACTACTTGATATACTTGTATGTCTCACTACTTGATATACTGTACTGCTCACTAAAAATACACTACCTTTTAAAAGGTTGGGTCAATACATTTTTTTAAAGAAATTAATACTTTTATTCAACAAAGATGTATTAAATTGATCAGAAGTGACGGTAATGACATTTACAATGTTTCTAAAGATTTCTGCGTAAATGATTTGCTGTAAACTTTCTATAAATAAAAATAAAATGAATCACAGTTTCCTCAGAATATTAGAATATTAAGCAGCACAACTTGGCAACTCTAGCGAACTCTAGTCACTTCTTCGCTGATTTTCCCTTTTGTTGTCGCATGTTTTCCCCACGAGCTCCCCCTACAGCTGTGGGGGGGCGTATATGTCACAACACGGTCGTAAAAAACTCACTTGCGGCGGCCTCCTCCCCCTCTCTACCGCTGGCGCTGCTCATGTGCGTTTGTTTTGATCGGAGCAAGCCAACTGTATCGTGTGGAGCTATGTCTACCGAGGTGGGTAATCTGGTAATACATCATACATGCGTGTGTGTTTATGTTGAATTGCCGTAAAGCGATTCGTGTTTCACGCTCATTGTCGTTCTCGTTCTCGCTTCTCACGAGACTTCCGATTTCTATTTTGCCGGGACGGTAGTCCCCAAGTTGCAAGGTTGGTTTTCCGCCTGGGAACGCTGGGGGGAGCGGGGAAAGTCACCAATATCACCAGAACAGGTTGTTTAACCATCCAAATGATTTCTAGACAGTTTTATTAAGTTAAAAAAGTTACCAAGTTCTCCTTTAATAATAAGAAATGTTTCTTGAGCACCAAATCAGAATATAAGAATGATTTCTGAAGGATCATGTGACACTGAAGACTGGAGTAATGATGCTGACAATTCAGCTTTGCCATCACAGGAATAAATTACTATTAAAATAGAAAAAAAATACAACACTACTGCATTTTTAACTGCATTTATGATCAAATAAATGCATAAAACATTTTTTTTAAACATACTGACCCCAATCTTTTGAACAGTAGTGTATGTACTTTTAATTTTGGACCAATAAGCAACCACACAGAACACCTTAGCAACCACATAGCAATGCCCTAGCAACCGCTCACAGCCACACAACACCCTAACATCATGACAGCTAGTTGTGTGGCCATCACAACTCTCATTTTCTTCAGTAAATGCACAAACAGTTATCAGATTTACTTTGGATGCAATGCTGTTTTCGGCCTCATGCAACAGCTTGAGGCGTTTGGCTTTGAACTTGCAGCTTTTGATGTTCTGAAGCATAAATGTAAAAATTAGGTGTATTTTGGTGTGTGTGATCTCTACTAAAACCACTTCAATCACTTACATAGTGAAAAGACCAGGATATTTTGTGTTTTGGATGCCGGTGTCCCTAAAATATTCTTAACTATCTAAACCAGCAAGCCTCCTTTCATTGGTACACCAGCACTAAAACCAGATTGGAACTTGATGCCTCTTTAGCATGAAAATATTTAACTAATGCAATGCTTGCCATCCCTACTCGTTTGTCTCCTGTGTTTGACTCCACTTTGACAGTTTTTAGTCTCAATGCGCCAAACCAGTTTTATCATAATGTGAGTTGGTCTTGGCAGGCATGCAGTAAAAAAACGAAGGCTGCGTAGCAACAACGGTGGCATGCTTCAGTAGTTCAATAAACCCTAGCCTCAATCAATGAGGTCGAGTTCTTACACTCCAGTTTTCTCAGTCTGTTTGGGAGTTGGAGCGGGACGCGCCATCTGCGGGGGGTCCAACAGAGCTAAGGGTTGGAAAGGAGGAGATGTGGAATGAAAACAGAAGTCCTGAAAGGGAGGGATGGATGAAAACAGAGCAAGTTATTAGAAGGAAAACAGACGAGCAGAGAAACAGCTTTCATACGGGGGAGGAGTGTGAACGGTAGCGATCTTTGGTTTGGTAAATTCAACTCGGCGGAGGAGGAGGTGTTGGAAAAGATGTGGCACATTCTCAACCACCACTCACCTGTTCAGTAAAACACCCAACTCGACTGTGTTTCTATACAGCTCAAATAATCGTAAAGGAATTTTTCTGTATGAATGAAGACAAGAGTAAACTTTCCCAGTCTTCCTATGGAAATGAGCAAACTGTCATCCAATTGCACTACATTTAATTATTTCCCGGAATTTTCCGGGCTTCCTTGTTTTCACTGTTGTACGTTAAGGAGCGCTATTACGCAACTTCTGAAAGAGTACTGAATCTCCTGATCAAAACACATGCGAAGAAGAAGCAGAAACAAGCAATATCATATGTAAGGACATGCATATGTAAAACAATTATCAACATTAGACCACATATAAATCAAAACTGCCATAATGTTACTGAATGAAATGTCGACCCAGGACGAGCTATAGGACTGTGCAAGCATTAGGGGTGTTATTGGACTCGATCTACTCAATCTAGGTTTTGATCATCGTTCTGAATCTGATCCAGATGTAGTCTTTGATAAAAATGTTGCTTTTTTTGTTTTTCAAAATGTTTTTTTAATGAAACTTACCCACATTCAAGTGTTAAAAAAATATCTGAAAGAATAAAACTACTCTTTTTGTTTAAAAGCAGAGGGTATGTTCTTTCTTTTAATATATTGCATGTTCAGGTATTCATACAACATAGTATGAAAATGGTCAAAAACGCTGGTGGTGGTTGGCAACTTAAAAAAAAAAGTGGTTGGGAAAAAGTTAACTTGCATAATGTGGCATATTTCTGAATATTCAATGGGAAATAATTATTGCAGGTTTTTTGGGTTTAGGTTTGGATGAGACTGTTTGATTGATTGGGTTGATATTGTTTAATAGGATCAAATAATATAATTATTATCGAGTCTTTAAGAAGGTAAATGGTGTCAATTTTCATTTCACATGTCTTTAAATAGTATGCAAAGACATTCAAAACATATTTGAACCATTTCTAAAACCTTAAGAAAGTGAAAGGTGCCAATTTTAAATATTTAAATAGTATAAAAAGACGTAAAACATTAAGAAAAGTAAATATATGGCTTAGTGTCATCAAACAAAATAACAAAATAATGACCGTAATAATGTTCATTACCTTTTTTCTTTTTCTCTCTGTCAGTTTTTGTCCGAACGAATCCTGAAGGCTGCACGGGTGGTTTACATCGCTCTGTTGGAGCGTAATCCAGGCTTGATACGAGACAGAAAACACCATCTTAAGACCTACAGGTGCAGCTTTCACTCTGTATATCATGTGCTTGAGCCAAACTTGTTATACTTCTGATTGTGACTAAAGCATTCCCACTCAGCATCCTTTGGAGAAACAAATAAATCAACTTACATGATTCAATCAACCACAAAGACATGCAGATAAAAACATGTAACACTTTAAAGTCACTACTCAGCTTTTTGACAGCTTAATGGTTCTCGGGTTTGTCCCACAGACAGTGCAGCAGTGGGAAGGAACTTGTGGATTGGCTAATGAAACTCAATGACTGTTTCCAGTCACGGAGTCAGGCAGTCGGAATGTGGCAAGTTTTGGTGGATGAGGGCATTCTGGTTCATGGTGAGTATTAACAACAATTTCTTTAGATGTCTGTGTGCAAAAGATAATAATAAAAAAATGGTACAGTGATGTATCAGGAGGTAATACTGTAGCACTTTGATTTACCATTGTGATTAAATCATTTATGTAAGTTGTATTTACTACAATGGTGCATGTCATGGTAGTACCCTGATGTCTGAATATATTGATTAACTGACAACCAATGTCTCTGTCAAAATGAACAGTGAAACAGGAGTTAAACTTCCATGACAAAGACACACAGTTTTACCGCTTTATGGAGGCCGACTTTGACCTTAACCACACAACTAATGAGAAAGACTCGAAAGACGATGAACTCCAAGAGAGTTTATCGCTACTAGTCCAAATGGGTCCAGATGCTCTTCTGACTATGATACTGCGTAAATGGTGAGACACGAGAAATTGTGCTAAAACAGTCTAAAAAAATAACATTCATAAACACAGTTTATATTTGTTTGCTGATTATAAATAAACTTAAAAGTATTATTAAAATTGTTAAGTTTAATTCAAATTTAAAAATACCCAATATGCATTTAAGGTTACACTTTATTTCGATGGACCACTTTAGACACTCTACTAACTATATGTAACTTTGCAATTAGTTTGCTGTTAGTTTTAAGTGTTAGGGTTCAAGTTAGTAGAAAAAATGTACATGAAGTTGCAAAGTTACTTATAGTCTGTAGAATGTCTGTTGGGGAACCATCAAAATACAGTGTTACCAGATATTAGGAGGACAGTCTACTAATACTCTGAGAGTTATTTGACATGTAGTTGCAAAGTTACTTATAGTTAGTAGAATGTCTAAAGTGGGCCATTAAAATAAAGTGTTATATAAAGTGTCCGTTAGCTTAGCAACATGCTAATGTCAGACTCCTTTAAAAATCAATAACAAATTAAGTTTCCCATGCCAAATTTTGTGACGGTTATAGTTGTTTCTACATATTACGCTGGGATAGGAGAATTATAGTAGAAACACTTCAGGTTTAATCTCTATTATAAACAGCATAAGATTTCTGTGTGTAATAATTTGTGTGTCCATGTCTTAGCCCGAACCAGAGAACCCCTGATGATCTGGAAGTTATTTACGAAGAACTTCTGCACATCAAAGCTGTGGCCCACTTGTCTACATCTGTGAGTTAACACTCGCTGACACCCGTCAAGTTTGTTTGCGCAAAAAAATCTTCATTCATCCCTCGTTCCTTTTATCCTTCACTCTTTCCCGTAGGTTCGGAAGGAGCTGGCAGCAGTGCTGGTTTTTGAAAGCCATGCCAAGGCAGGAACAGTCTGTGAGTGTGAAAGCAATGATGACATTTCATTAATGGTGGGCGGGATGAAGGAACGTTGCTAATATTAAATTAGCGCATAGCCAGAGTAAAAATGAGCAGCAAACTTTCTAGTTAGGCACCATAGCAAACAGCATGTGAATGAGATGATTAAATCATTTTATTGTGTAATTCCCTTGTTACGTGATGAATTGGATGATTGACATCGTAATATCAGCAAACTGAGAGACAAAGGAAAAACGGAAAGCATTTACAGCGCGTCTGGCGTGTCATTCATGCATAGTGAATAGCACGAGTAGGAAGCAGAGACACTGATGAATATCTAATAGGGTAGTTTATTCTCACTTTTAAAATCTGTCAAGTTTCATAAACTCATATTATTGGAGATTATTTTATTTGGATTATTTTTTTATTTTTTAAAGCATATTAATGCTACATGTTTTATTCTGATATTAAGATTAAATTACTTTTAAATGGATCCAGTGGACTCTTTCAGTGGAAATTTTCAGTTGTTAGTATTAATTGGTTTTATGAAACATAAAACCACATTTTCTTTTATAATGGAACATACTGCTGAGTGAAACAGGATATTCAACCAGATAACATTTTTTTAGGATGAGTCTTGATTTTATCTACTGAAATTTCCAACTTCGAAACGATACCTTGAAAAATATCGATTTTTCGATACCACAGGGAAAACTGCCATATATACTGCCATGCTGATATTTGTTATTGTCTCATAATCTTGATACTTTGGGTAATTTTGTTGCAACACACAGCTTACACACATTACAGGGGTGCTTTATTTGAATCATTGAACTAAATTGACAAAAAAGACAAGTAAACAGACTCTTATAATAAAATAAGAAAAATCGCAAATGATGGGACAAATAAATACAGTAGAATCAAGAGACAAATCAAATAAACACATCTTTCAGTTTTTCAGGTGAGTCTAACAGTAGTATTCATGTAAGAACTACTACAGAAATTAAAGTAATCAAATGTGAAATAACACTAGATAGTCTTCATTGTAAAAATTAAATACAGATTAATGCTTACAATCAAAGTTACAAAAGTTATTCAGTCAAGAGCAAAGAGTGACTTTCTCTTTGTCTTTTGTTCTCTGATTAACAGGACAGACAGCAGCAGGATTATTAGGCTCCTGTCACTTTAAGAGCTTAAGCACGGATCCAATGTAATGTTACATAGAACATGCGTTGTTTCTCTACTAAGCTACAAACCGACTGTATTTACCTGAGTACTCGGCAAGACGGGCATTTTAACTTAATGAATGTATTTGACCGTTTAAGCGCATTAAGCAATGAAAAAGAAGTCAATTTGATGCTTGTGAGCTGTTTGAGAGACAGCTGTATGTGAGCGCCACTAATATAGTTAATTGGTGCGCGTGCTTTTGGTGTGAGCACGAAACCTGCGGGAATTATTTAATCGGAGCGAATTTTGGATAAGATTGTGTTATTATAAGAATACAATGTAATATGTTTGTGTTTATGTCAGTGTTCAGTCAGGGGGACAAAGGGACTTCCTGGTACATCATCTGGAGAGGCTCTGTTAATGTCATCACACACGGCAAGGTAGAACCATTTAACTTCAGCTGAGTGACCTTAAGAAGTCACTGAGTTTAAATATAGACACTTACATTGTTTGAAGGTTATTCATTCTGTTCCTCTTAAGGAAAGATGATCTTGTGTATGTGTGTCACACAGGGCTTGGTGACCACGCTCCATGAGGGAGACGACTTTGGGCAGTTGGCCTTAGTGAACGACGCCCCTCGTTCTGCCACCATCATCCTAAGAGAGGACAACTGCCACTTCCTGCGGGTGGACAAGCAGGACTTTATACGTATCCTTAAGGTAGGTTTTGTGTGCATAGCCTAGCATCTGCATGTGCCGATGTGTGTCTATGGTAATCTATAAGCTGAATGTAACTGCAGGATGTCGAGGCCAACACCGTCCGCCTGGAGGAACATGGTAAAGTGGTTCTGGTCCTTGAGAAGAGCTCGGCACAGGAGTCCACCTATCAGGGAGGATCAGCAAGCAGCAACAAGTAAATGATTCTGTCAAATTATGTACTAAATTGCACATCTCAATGATTTAATTGAAGCCAAAGTGTGTAATGTCGGCACCAAATTTAATTTAATGTAAAATTTAATGTAAAAACTATTTGAGCATAAAAAAATTATACACTTATTATTACAGCATACACTACCATTCAAAAGTTTGGTGTCGGTATGATTTTTTAAAATGTTTTTCAACTTTAAGAAGTCTCTTATGCTCACCAAGGCTGCATTGATTTGATCAAAATACAGTAAAAAATAATATTTTTTTAATATTCATTTTAAACAAGTTTTAAAATGTCATTTATTCCTGTGATGGCAAATCTGTCACATGATCCTTCAGAAATCATTCTAATATGCTGATTTGCTGTTCAGGAAATATTTCTTATTATTATCATTATCAATATCAGTGTTAAAAACAGTTGTGTTGATTCATATTTTTGTTTCAGGATTTTTTGATGAATAAAGTCCAAAAGAACAGCATTTATTAGAAATATATCTTTTGTAACATTATACGTGTCTTTACTGTCACTTTTGGTCATTTTAATACATCCTTGCTGAATAAAAGTATTATTATTTTTTATTTTTTTTTCTTACTGACCCCAAACTTTTTAACGATAGTTCATAAAACTGTGTGTCCATGTTTTAGCCCAAGGCCTCTGGCCCTTTCAACTTAAAAAAATAATAGATTTTAGCTCACACAGATGATTTAATAAAAACAATTACTTACAAATTTGAACTGAATTTATTTAATTTATGATAATATCTACTCACAGCATTAAGCCCATTTTAGCATGCATGTGAGTAAATTAAATCAGCCAATTCAAATGCATCTTCATAAACCATTTATATAAAATCAGCAAGTGAAACGATCCCTGAATAATAATTATCCAGATTAGGTAAAGCAGTTCATTTTTAAAAACGTCTGCAGTGAAAGTGCACTGTAGGTGATTCATGCAAATACTTCACCTACAGAAGTGCTATTGTACAATGAAATGCTAGCTAAATCATTAGTCATCACTATTATTTGATTTCAAGTGCATTAAACCAATTATGAATGATGGAAATGGAGGACACCTAATCATCGATTTGAATTATCCACCTCTCGCAGGTACACAGTAATGTCAGGAACGCCAGAGAAGATCCTAGAACACATGCTGGAGACGATTAAACTGGAAACCAGTGATTTTATAGGTATGGCAGATCCATGGTTTGTAACTTGTGTAACATTTAAGCTAAACTTAACAAAAAATACTTTAGAAATCTAGTATTAGTTTGTTTGAGTTCAGTTATGTACCCCAGGCTCATTGCAGAAGAACGGACTGAGGGAGAGACCAAAACATTCCTGTTCATTTGGTGTTTACGCATCCATTTAAAACCAGCAGTCAGATGATTCAGAATGTTCTGGGTTTCTCAGCACAGCTCTGCCAAGTAAACAAGTCCTTGTTAATGAAGTTTATGAGTCTGTTTTGTGCTTCTACAGATCCCTGTGTAAGTGACTTCCTCCTAACGCATCCAGTCTTCATGCCCTACGGTCAGCTCTGTGCGGCCCTCCAGCATCAATATCCTTCTACTACAGGAAACACTGACAATCTGCTGCATTTTGGTATTTCTGTGTTGTTATTGTTATATTTATTATTATTTTTTGGTCAAATTTCACTCCTTAACCTGCATTTGCACCTACCAAGCGGAGCCATCAGAAGGCTCAGACCTGGAGAAGGCAGCGTATGCTCTCAACACCAAGCAAAAGGTTGTGAAACTGGTGGGTCATTGGGTGGCTCTGTATGGTTTCTTACTGAGGGACAATCCTGTGGCCTTTGAATTCCTAGAGGTAAAAATGGGTTAAATGCTGTAGTACAATTTTTCATGTCTTTTGCATTTCACAAGTTTAGATTTTGATAGTACGGCACATTCCCTTCATTAAACATTTTTTGCCTCTGAAAGGGCTTTTCTGGTAACATAATGCTGGAAAAGTAATCAACAATGTCATAACCTAAAATGTTGATCCTGAAGTGAAATAGCTCCATCTTTATGACTTTATGATAGAAATTCAGAGAGGGGGTGATGGCTGACTCAAGACTTTCCAGCATGCTCAAAGAACAGCTGAGGGACAGGAGGAAGACAAAAATGTAAGTAAAACATTTGCCAATGTAGCCTACATTTGTACACCTGCAAATATACAGTTCTGTCATGAAACTCTAGATGGTGCAGGCTGCTTGCAATTAAATCAGATACATATCTGATATCTGTACTAGGGATGGCTCGATACCATAATTTTGGTTTCGGTACGGTACCAGAACCTAATACCTCGGTATCGATACTAAATCGATACCACAGGTGACAAATAACCAGCCTCAAAATTTAAGTGAATTGAAACCATTTTATTAAAAAACACTGCTTGAAACTAATAAATAAATAAATAAAAAACAGTCAGGGAACTTACAGTAGATTAAATTTTGGATTTTGAAAAAAAAAGAAAGAAAGAAACCTGAAATGATACAATTAAAATAGGTTAATATCTATAATAATTGATTAATATAGAATAATAATAGAATAATGAAATGAGTCATTTTTAGCTGTCATGCATTAACAGAGAATTATCAACATTTATAGCATTTATTCATCTTGGTTTGATTACTGTTTGGTTTGTGTTTGGGTTCATATTAGTTTAATGCATTGCATATAAAGTAATGTTAACATGCTAAACATGTATTAGTATAAATAATAATTACTGATTGATCTAGATTAATAAATGCTATAATACGGTTAGGTCAGGTTACCTAATGAATGTTGACAAATGTAGCTTAAATGTAAAGTGTTACTCTAACATTCATATTAGTAATATCCATATTACTACTATTACTCTAGATTCCTTAGATTCCTCTAGGGGTCGCACTCGCCACAGCAGCAGTGATATGCCATTCATTTTACTATCACTAATACTAAAATTAATATCACTAATCTCTTTATTCATTCAAATTCAATTAATATATGATTGTTTGAAAGTGCAAAAATTATGAGACCTAAACTTCATTGGTTCTAGCGTGTCACATTTGAGCTTTCGTGTTAACCATGTCATATTTAATTGATAAGCTTTTATGTATGTGCGCTATGAATAAAAGTCTAAATTAAAACAGTTGAATGATGGACTCACTTGTCGATCTCTGAACTCTTTGAACAAGTCAGGATGATCAAGTGACAAGTGCTCAACGTTAGCCAGATTTGATGTGTTGCCTCCCGTCGCAAATTTAAAGCAGTGTTTGTAGAGTGGTGCATTGAGGTCTGTTGCTTCACCTTTCTCATTACTTTTGTAGGCAAAGTAATGCTATATTTCACTCCTACTGCTCTCTTTTTTTATTAATTTCGGGCGTGTAGAATGAGCTTCATCTGTTTGATCCATCGTGTTCCTCCGTTGTCACCGTTTGCCGGTTGTGCGTGACCCGCGTCAGTTTGGGTAGCGCACTGCCGCCTAGCGGTGAACTTCGAAACAGCAGCGCATTAAATACCGAATTGAGCAAAATTATGATATTGTACCGTTTGAAATATAATATATACCGGTATTTTTGCAGTACCGGTATACCGCGCATCCCTAATCTGTACATCCGACCTACATCTAAACACGTATATCCAATTCCCCTTTGAATTCCAATTCCACAAGGCGAGGACGACACGTTTATTCACAAAGAAAAGAAATTGCGTGAACACAGAAACATTCAGGAGCTGGTTTTCAACCTCTGCCTGTGACTTAAAATAAAACAGCTTCACTACTGAAAGCTACATTATATTTCTCAGCAATGACCAATAAGCTTCACTATTACTGTAGGTTTCTC
Source organism: Scardinius erythrophthalmus (assembly GCF_964197995.2). Lineage (NCBI taxonomy): Eukaryota > Metazoa > Chordata > Actinopteri > Cypriniformes > Leuciscidae > Scardinius > Scardinius erythrophthalmus. The sequence goes on from NC_138235.1 coordinate 31,059,276, forward strand.
ACTCGCGCACGCTCTCTCTCTCTCTCTCGCTCTCTGGTTAATTCATTTGAATCCCTAAAAAAAAAATGTACAGGGCTACTTTATTTCACAGAATTCTGAGCTGTAGATAAATGAAAAATCTGTTCCGTCAGATTTTGCGCTGCAAAACATTCATGAGTCATGGCAGCTGTTATCTTGTCCATGCTGGAAAATAATCATGACCACCCGACATGAATTACAGTATATAAATAATTTTAGTTTCACGGCCATTCAAAACCAGGAATGTAACTCTGTGGAGAGTAAAACGATCACCGAAAATCAAATTGGGCGGGAATTAATGTAAACACAGCTATCGGATACAAGTGTTGTCTAAAGTGAATGTAAACAGGCGGGCCAAAAATCAGATATGGTCAAAAGATTGGATCAGTGCAATAAGACTTGCAGTGTAAATGCAGTCTTAATGAGCATTTGCTGTAGCAGTGCAGCACGCTTTCAGAAACCCTCCACCTTCCCCAGCTCCACCTGTGGGTAATTCATGTTTGCTATTTTGTACAGCATCAGCGTCTCTTACTTGCTCACAGCGGCGTGTCATGTATGTATTGCAAGTAGCAAGTCCCGTATTGGCTCTGCAGCGGCAATAACCAGCAGCAGCAGATCTATTCCGCCAAGACCAAACATATCAACATTGTCATATCCATTACCATGCCAAACACTCCAAGAGTTGTCATGACAGAAATATATTTAGTCAAAATGACCACAATCAGGTCTCTTACATTATGATTTGACCTCTGACAGACAATTATGGTAATTCAGTAATTCAAGTAAAAAGTTATTTTTCCAGTGTTTGAATAATTACTGCACTTCACAGTTTGAAGTTGATGTCATCAAATAATAAAATAAATACCATACTTAATCTTTATTTGACCTGCTTTTTTAAAGTCCACACCTTTACTCTTGAGTCTTCTACTGTATGTCATCAAACCTCTACTTAATCCTACATTTATAGCTACTCCCTATTATGCTCCTTACAGAACCGAGAATGGATGTCACACTCTGACGAAGGTAAGAGGCACTGGTTTCTTAGTCTAATGTGAAACTTGCAGCAATAAGAGACCAACCAATAAATCCTACTTACTTTATGACACAGCATAATAAACAGACTCTCCAGTGGAAAAGTCAACATCTCTGTGGCCAGAGGTCTTTAGACAAATTCAGAGAACTAAACAAAAGTAAATCCCTTTCTGACAGAGCATTGAATTGTACACTAAAAGTAGGTCAGCTGTATCCATGGTCACATAAAACCCAGCCATCCGTTATATAGTTTGCACTGTATTTGGGAACAGGTGTTTAAATAACAATTACATATACTGTATGTACAACAATACATATAGTGCAACACTGAAATTTCCCCACTGCTTGCACTTAAAAAAAAAACAGCATTAAGAAAAATAAAATCGCATATTACCTTAGTTGTGAATGTGAGTTGCAGTGTTATGCAAAGGAAAGCACTTAAAAATTCTAAGTTTAAGAGAATTAAAAAAAGTTTAAGTTTAAGTAAGCTGAACTTGCGCATTTTAATTGCTCTTAACATGAAATATTTGAGTAAGCTAATTCATTTAACTTAAAATTATATAATCTCAATTTATTTTTAGTAGAGAAAACTTGTCTATGTTTAACTAGCTAATTCAGTAAATGCTAAAATCCCAGCCCAGTTTCAGTTAACTTTAAGTTTGTCTAAATTAAAATAAACAAGTTCATAATACTCAAAACAATTAAACAATTCAGATTACTTGAAATGTGTCAGTTTTGTGAACTCAAAAAAAAAAAGTTCTCATAAATGTTAATTTGTTTGAACTAATTTGTTTAATTTCAGTTTACCCTACTCAAACCAAGCATTGAGCGTTAGGGTTTACAGCATTTTTTGTTCCTGAACGAGTTCCAGTACTTTGGGAAATAAATCTCTTTTGAGCGAATTATTGATTAAATCACTTACTTGTTCCGTTGCTAAATGAATCATGGTTTTTAAACACATCAGTTTCATCATTAAGACTTAATTCATTATTAAGACTTGCCACCACCTGTGTGATGTGCTATTGTGTTTATATATAGTGTGTGTATGTAAAACAGTTCTGTAGGAAACACTGTAGAGCAGTACTGTGAAACATACTAGTAGGAAGGCATCCTAACAAATAGTTTTAAAATGCTATATTGACCATCCTTCACTGATACCTGATCTTGTGTCTGATTCCTCACATTCTTGGAATAAGAACCGCACTTATTTTCTCAGGCACATAAAATCCATCTTACCCGAGATCATCCATGCTGTCCATGTACTTCAGACACACAGTCTTTCTACACATGTTGAAAACTCTAATATCCAATATCATCATCTGTTTGTTTCAGCTAAACCAAAAGTTTGATTGGTTTTCTGCTTACGAAGAGCCAGTGGGAAAATTAAGGTCGATTAAAGCTCAAGATAAAGGTTTGTAAAAGTACAAACCTATGATACAATTAAAATAAGGATAATATCCATGTGAAATTGCTCGCATTAATCAAAAGGGAATTTACCTAATGAAATTTGTCCAATTGTCCGTTTGCAGTCTTGTATGAGATCTTTAAACCGAATCATCAGGCTGTCACTGTGATGCTGCCAGTCGATGCTTCAGTGAATGACATCTTGACTACATTAGTGGATCCTGAGAGAAACTATGTGCTGGTCAAGATGAATTCCTCGGGTGGTAAGCTATGAGATTCAGATGATTTGGCTTCAGAGTTTCCTCTGACCGTGTCAGAACTGTTACAGTTTCAGATTGAAGTCAATATTAGTTTTTGTCCGACCTACTGTAAGAGATCAGAATTTTCATGTGATCAAAGTTTCTTCTGCTTTGCTTCTTGCAGACAGAGTCCAGCTCAAGCTGGAGACCACGGCAGTGTCTGCCTCTTTAGGAGTGAACGAGAGGCTTTTCCTCTGCTCTGCCAGCCAAGTGGAACAACTGGTGAGAGATGCCAGCAGAATTACTGCTGATTCACAGTAAAAGATCCTCACTCTAGTCATACAAGTCAGCTGTAAATATACATAAACTGTGACAAATGTATTGTTCTGTACAGATTTACATAGTTTGAAACTTTGCAAAACTAGTTATAAAATGTTTTTTGTTTTTTTTTAGAGATTTAAATAATTAATTCATCCAAAAGAACTTTTTTTTTCATGTAATATTTGTTTATGATATGCCATTATAATGAGTGGGGACTAAAACTTTTAAAATCGGCATGAAACGCAAGTTGTGATAGTCTTTTATTCCCTATTGTGGCATATATCCAAGTGAAACTGCTTCGTAAACAAGAAAAATTGTTGGGCGGGACTTGATTTGGTCCACCGGGAATTGATAAAATAGTTGGACTGTTGTGATTTGCTATTGGTCAATCTCATGTCATGGTCTCGCCCTCACGCCAGTAAACCTCATCAGAGAAGAGATGTTTCTGCAATAGTGAGGGGAAGTTATTTTGATTAAAGATTATGAGGGCACATGAATAAAAAATAAAAAAAAATGATGTGCACAGATAAATCTTTACTTGACTTCAAGCTTCAAAAATGACACAAAAGCACCATAAAAATATTATAAAAGTGGTCTATACTCCATACCATAATATATTGACTTCTAAAAATAGTGTAATCATGTCTTCAATTTTTTTTTTTTTTTTTTTTTTTGGGGGGGGGGATGCTTTTCTCAGCTAATGTTGATTTATGTAATTTGACTTGATTAATTCATCAATATATTATGTAATTACTGAACAAGACAAAATTTTAAAATCCAAATTTCAGTTTTAGATTTTTAAAGTTCCAAAATGTGAAGTGTGCGTGTGCGTGTGGCCTAGTAAGCCCTACATTATGAGGACAATATGTCCCCACAAAGATGGCAATATCCAAAATCCTTGTCCATTTGAGGACATTTTTTGATCCCCATGAGGAAAATAGCTTATAAATCATACTAAGTTTTTTGAAAATATAAAAGTGCAGAAAGTTTTCTATGATGGGTAGGTTTAGTGTAAGGGGATAGAATATACAGTTTGTACAGCATAAAAAATTATTAAATCTATGGAAAGTCCCCATAAAACATGAAAACACAACATAAGTGTGTGTGTGTGTTTTACCCCTGACAGACCCCCGTGACCGAGCAGCTGGTGCCAGAGAAGAGCACCATGGACACTCTGGAGCAGATGTGCTCCAAGGACATGGCCAGTCAGCTCACCAGCTACGACTGGGAGCTCTTCATGGCCATGCATGAGGTAACAGCCAAACCAACACACAAATTCGTCACTGGCACAACAAAATTCATCACATTCTTTCATGGCAGTTACCAGATAAAGAAGGAACATTGAACGACATGATTAAATACTAATACTAAAATCTAATCAGCAGCATTGCTAATCACAGTTAGAGCATCACGTCAGTGTGATGCTTCTATGACACAATGCTGTAAAAATCAGTGTGTGCTTGGCATCTCACACAGACACAAATGTCCACGGTATCTGTTCGAGAATCAAACATGTCAGAGAGAACGAGTCATTGAAACATTTTACAGCCGAGCCGTCTGAATCACACGCCTGACTTACACCTGCTGGGTAAACAAATATCTCACGTCTGCATAAGTGCATATCAGATGAATGCAAGAAGGAAGTTAAGTGTCATTTCAATGACTATTTGTTTTGCATTCAGAACAATCAAAAACATCCAAAGTTCACCTGAAACAAGTAAAGAGCCGACAAAAGCAACTCTCTTCTTGTAGAGTTATACTAATAGTTTATTTAAAGAACAAATAGTTTATGAATGGGAAAAAAGACAGTTATTAATCTGTTTTGTTTACATTTCTTGTTAAGTATATTACTAGCGTTCAAAAGTTTGGGGTCAGTAAGATTTTATTAATGTTTTTTAAAAAAAAGTATCTAATGCTTATCAAGGCTGCATTTATTTGATCAAAACAATAATATTGTGTAATATTATTACACTTAATCTTTTTTTTTATGTTTTTTAAAATGTAATTTACACCAGTCTTCAGTGTCACATGATCATTCAGAAAACATTCTATATGCTGACTTGGTGCTCAAGAAATATTTCTTATTATTATGAATGTCAATTTTGAAAACACTTGTGCTGCTTAATATTTTTGTGGAAACCGTGACAAATTTTTTCAGGATTCATTGATGAATAGAAAGAACAGCATTTATTTGAAATATAATTTTTTGTAACAATTTAAAATTACTGTCACTTTTGATCAATTTAATGCATCCTTGCTGAATAAGATTAACATAATATATATTATTATTATATAATTATAGATTTATTCGTAATATATTTACATATGATATTATAAAACTAGGCACAACGCAAAGTGGAAAAATGGGTTGGAACAGTAATAAAAAGTTATTTAAAAAGTTATCAATTAAATGAAAATATATATTTTTATGAATTTTAATAATATGAATAAACAGTGGTTGCCAAGCAAAGTCTCAACTTGCCACATACAAATATAGAATATGTTTATTGACATGCTATGTACTCTAAATAAAAATCATTAAATTGGACATTTTAATTTGCTGTACTACAGGTGGAGCTGGTCTACTACGTTTTCGGACGGGAAAAGTTCCCAGGAGCCACTACGGCTAACCTTGAGCGGTTTGTCCGTCGCTTCAACGAGGTTCAGTACTGGGTGGTGACTGAGCTGTGTCTCTGTGAGGACCTGCTCAAGAGAGCCATACTACTGAAGAAGTTCATCAAGATGGCTGTTGTGTGAGTACAATAGCAATTCACAGGACGGTCAGCTGCCATACAGTACAGCATACACACACTAGAGGAGGATATTCCACATCTGTCAGTGGTTTAATCATTAATGCCATTACAATAGTCTCTCTTTACGTCATAGTCATACTATTGCATAAGTTCAGCTTCACGACATCAATTTGACTCACTCTATCCACTGTATCCATTAATTCACATAATCTTTAAACAAACTTTTTGTGTTCATTTTGCTCTACAGCTAAAGCACTTGTAGAAGAGAATGTACAAATCACACCAATATATGTTAGTAATAAATGCTACAAAAAAATGAGTATACAATATGCTGCTATTTACAGCATAAATTAAGTTGTTGTTTTTTTTACAACGTTTGGTTGTTAAAAAGCCTAAAAATTACTCCAAATTCTGAATACATCATATTTATTTGTAAAAACAACAACAACAGCAACAACAACAACAAAAAAGTGTTAAAGTCAGCATGAAACTAATAGACTTTCCTTCCATATTGTTATGAATATCTGAGAATATTCTGGTTCTAGAACAAGAAAAAAATGTTGGGCTGGACTTGATTTGATGGTTGTGGTTTGCTATTGCTGTGATGTCATGTGAGGGACAGATATGAGTGTTGTATCCACAGATGAATCATTAATAATTACTCCAATATTCCATAAAAAAAAATCCATTTTAAGGTGACTTTAATTCATGTAAAATCATGACCATTTTTATAGTGAATGCCCAATTGTGACTACTAGGGGTAGCCAAAATATTGACTTATTCACAAATAACGAGTTTTGTAATATCATACCACCAATAATTTACAGTGAAACAAACACATTTGACGGTGTATGAGCTCATGGCCATCTGATTTGATCTATTTCAGTTTAAAAGAGCAGAAGAACCTGAACTCATTTTTTGCAGTGATGTTCGGCCTCAGTAACAGTGCAGTACAGAGGCTCAACAAGACATGGGAGGTAAGGACAAGTATGTTCTCTTAGTCTAGATAAATAATCTTTTGTTGTTTTATTTCTGTAAAATACCAGCATCAACATTTTTTCATCACTAACACATATCATTTAAAAGACTTTGCATTCACAAATGTAACTATATTATCACCCAGCTCTTGAATATGTTTGTCCAACTTTATCCACATACATACAGTGTACTCGCTTACACCAATATAGCAAAATCTCAACTTGATTGTATCATTGCAAAATGTAAACTATATAATCAACCAGCTCTAATCTGCTAAATGTGGCTAGAAGATAGACATGAAGATGTTATGAGCATTCACAATTTTCCATAAAGCTGCTTTGAAACAGTGTGTAATGTGAAAAGCTCTATGCAAATCAATGACTTGATTTAAAATATTGCTGTTTATTTTATCTTAATGATCAGAGACTCCCAAATAAAACCAAGAGGGTCTACTGTGCATATGAAAGACTGATGGTAAGAGCAAATGTTTACATGGTTTTGTCAAGCTATGTCTATGTACTATTTGAAAAGTAATCATCTATGTGTTGTAGGATCCATCTCGTAACCACAGGGCCTACAGGCTGGCTGTAGCCAAACTCAGCCCTCCATACATTCCCTTCATGCCTCTGCTGCTTAAAGGTACTGAATCTCATTCACATTACTTACTATGTATGTCATGGCTATTTGGTGGATAGCAGTCAACTTAATCATCAACTTAATCTACCTCCCTGTACAGATATGACGTTTATCCATGAGGGAAACCAGAACTACACTGATAAACTGGTCAATTTTGAGAAAATGGTGAGTTTGTGGTGAGAGTGCATTTATTTGAAATGATGCTGTAAATTTAAACTCCATGCCTTAGAGAAAAACATGTGCTTTCTACCTTATTTTCAGCGCATGATAGCCAGGACATTGAAGATGATCCGAGAGTGTCGAAGCCAGCCTTACGGTACGGCTCCTCCTAGTGGATTGGATCATAGGAGCCACAGTTTAAAGAGATAGTTCACCTAAAAATGAAACTTACTCGGCCTCAAGTTGCTCCAAACCTGTACGAGTTTCTTCTGTTGAACACAAAAGAAGATAATTTGAATAGTGCCGGTAATCAAATAGTTGACGGTAGCCATTGGAAAAGTCAATGGCTACGGTCAACTGTCTGGTTATTAACATTCTTTTAAATATCTACTTTTGTGTTCAACTGAAGAAAAAAAACTCATACAGATTTGGAACAATATGAGGGAGAGTCACATTTTTGGGTGAACTATCCCTTTAACTCCCTCATATCGTTTAACAAATAATTCTTCTCTGAACTCTGCAACTAAGAGATATTCCTTCATTTTTGTGCTTTTGCAGTGCCTTCATCTCCACAGAAAGGCTTGACCGAGAGAATGTTCTTGGATGCCCAAGCTATACGAATATCAACATGTATGTTGTTTATATTTCCTCAAAAATGATTTCAAAACCAGAGTGGAATAAATCAGCATAAATTTGATTTCCCCCTCTCATATTTTATAGATTCAGAGCAGTCCTTGACCCTGCGCAATGCAACCAATGTAAGACTGTACATCCAGAACCTTAAAGTGATCGACAATCAGAAGAAACTAACTCAACTCTCCAGAGCCGTAGAGCACTGACACACCGCAAAGACTGCTTTTCTTCAGTCCGTCCTGCTCCATATTGGAGAAAAAAATGACTGAGGGAATCCATGATCACTTTATGTGTGGTTAATTGGTGTAAATGATCACACACTTTGGCAAGTCAGTGCTGCGTGGACTGTGATAAGCAGTACATTGGCTGGGAAAATGCTGATATTTCCTTTTGATGCCTTATCAGAAGTGTTCTGATCTGACTGCTGTGACCGTTTGGGCCGTATCTGACACGTTATACTGCTGGCATTAACTGTTATTTATTAATATATATATAGTATGACCATGTTGATTCTGACTACTTCTCCTCTCCACATTCTTTCCAAACTATCAACACTGGCTTAGGCGGTGTTGTAGATGCATAAAGTGGTGTAAATAAGTTGTTTTAGGGACAAAACCCTGTAAAATGTCTTGTAAATAATCATTATATAGACATTTATATGCGCTAACTATGGTGTAAGTGGAATAATAGACTAAATCACTGGATCATAGAAAATTAATGCACATAAATGCATTGATTTTCAATAAATCTGTGGTCTGTCAGCACTCATTCCCTATTAACAGTATTATGGCCTGTTTTGAATATTAACCTTTGAATTTCATAGCAAGCCAGCACTGGCGGACAGAATGTACAGATTATCACTAGCTGCCGTATATAAAAGCTAAATAACACCAAAATACTATGAAGAGAGCACAAACAGTTTTGTAGACATTATATATGAAAATATATATCTTATGCATTTTTTCTAATGAAGTGTTTATTTTTTATAAATAAATTATTGAACATTTGTGTTGCTATTTCTTTTTTTGGTTTAAAATATATTGTGCGTTTATGCACCAAGTATCCACTATCAAAACCCACATACAAATTATTTTCGCCATCATGCCAAATCATCTAAAAAACAATTCAATCAGAAGTTGTAAAAAAAAAAAAAAAAACTGAAAGATTTATTTAAAATGCAAACTGTAAATACAAATAATTACTTGAACATCCCTCTGATTCTCCCCAATATGGGGCGATGAAATACGTCAAATCAGTATCAGCTGAAAATTAAAATAATCTCCTCACCAAACATATTTACAACTCAAAAAACACAAACGGGGTTTGGGGCAGTTTTTTAAAAATAGAAAACAAAAAATGAAGACATACCCAGTGTTTCCTCCCGCCTAAAATACAAAAATCTCAAGGCTAAAATCTAACTTTTGGAGGAATAAATAATTTTTGAAAATGTACAAAAAGAGATTCAAAAACATAATGAAGGATTCAAGTGGTGTCTGTGTCGGTTTTTGGTTGTGTACCAATTCAAACAACTATATTTGGTTGCTAAAACCTGCATAAATGCAGTTTAGATTTGACAAAAGACTGAAATTTTCACATTTTACCAATAAAATCTAGACCTTTTTGGCAATTAAGTCATGTTTCTGTATCTTTAAACTGCATCTGGGCTAATTTCAACCCTGGAACTGGGTGTTGTCTTCAAATAATCCTTATTTCTGAGAACTTTACTAAAATATAGTATTAACATACACGACAAAACAATTTGAAATGAACTTGAAAAAAAAATTAAAATACAACAATATTGCACTTCCATACAGATTTCCTACGCATCCCACAGTTCCAGCTGCTTTCCCTTTCTAGGTGGCTCGCTGAAACAGGAGATTCACGATGGGTGATTGCAGTTACTTCCTGTCCGATTCCGCCACTTCAGCACCATGATGTACGGAGGCATTTCTACACTGACTGCGGCGCTCCACAAAAATCTCTCATATCCTCACATCCATACGCGCACAAACCGGACAAAACAAAAAAGGTATACAGGTGTATTTCAACATTCAGTCCCTGGATGAGGCCTGCTGCCTTGGAAGAGGTTTGCTTTCAGTTCGTTTTGCACCAACGTTTGCGGAAATCTCCGTTCAAGTCCACAGTGGTTCTCCATTCACCCACAGAAGTTTGGAGGGACGACCCTTCCGCTCTTTGGCCCAAGAGTCTGTTCGAGTAATGGCAAAGCACAGCTCTGCTTCAAGGCATTTGGTGAGGTTTCACAGGCTCGGTGCGGATCCAGTTGTGTCCCAGATGACTTTTAAGGCGACGCTGCCACCGAGATAACGGGACAGAAACGGCTGACATTCAGTAGGGAAGAACGGACGCCTTCCGCGATGGATCCTGACGATGTTTTCCGCGGAAATGCGTCACTCGATCACCATCACCTGAGAGTGAAACCAGCTTGGCTTGTTTTCTTTGGAAGATACAGAGGTGACTGAGCTGAAAACATCTCATTCGAAGTGAAAACCCATTCCAATAGAAATCACATGACAAAACATTTCAAATGTCTTAGAAATAAAAGAAATAAAAGACAGCAGGTAAATGGAGATGAGGGTTCATTCTCACTTTCAAAACACAATAAATGAACAAAACCTGTATCAGTATCTTTGGTTGATTGTGAAATACTGCATAGACCTTTTTTTGGTTTAAACGTGTGTGTGTGTGTGTGTGTGTGTGTTTAGTGAAATAACACGCTAAAAATGAAAAATGCTACACTGCAGATTTAAAACTAAGTGAAATTGTTAAAAACTGAAACATACTCGTAATGTTAGTGCAGGTTGTGTCTGTCTTGAGCATTTGCTGCCGGGCAAGGCAAGTGAACCTGAGCTTTGGTTAAGATCAACCCAAACTGTTTGTAAGTGGTCGGCTATAAGTGGTGGTTAAAAATCGAAACCCACATCAAGGAAATTCAATAAGATAAAATAAACTATGTCAACATTCATTTGGCTTTAAGTCCTCAGGGTCTCGTCATCTAGTGCAGTACACTGAAGATCCAGTGATCTTTCCTCCATATTCCTCTACTGCAGTCTAGTCTTTGTCTTTGTTAAACAGCAAGTAATCTTCTCTTTGGATGAGCTCTGGTTAAGAACATTCTTTTGGGACGTGTTCTCCGAATGCTCTTGGGTGGTTTAGGCCTCGGACGCAGCCTGAGGTTTGAGCTGGGCTTTTTCCATGGCGGTGCCGTACGGAGTTCTCTTGAAGAAGCCGAGCTACGGGAATCAAGAAGAGGAGAAAATGATTTACGATTGGCTACATTGAGTGCGGTCAAATCAATTAATCATGATTAATCACATCTTATATAATATATGTAAAATATATATAGTTAAATTATATTCCTATTGCGAAGAATAAGAAATAATTTACGAATAGTTACTAGCTGGCCCAACAAAGCAGCATTTTTTTAATATAATTGAGATACTATTGTAGTTTTTATTAATATTTTGAATAAGTTTTTATTTTTATATTTTCCATTTTCATTTAATTTTAATTGAATTTTAATTTTTAATAGTTTTTGTTTTTTTAAATGTCTATATAGTTTTAGTTTTATTTTAGTTTTAGTTATTTTAGTAAATACATTTTTTTATATTTTATTTTATTTTATTTCAGTTAACGCATTTATTTCAAGTAAGTAAAGTTTATTTTCAGTTTTAGTTAACTATAATAACCCTGCAAAAGTAGGATTTTCACATTTATTTACAAATTAGCCCTACTATAACTGGTAAGCATGTGTTTATGCTTAGTTATAATAGTCTAAGAATAAAATTTACGATAGTTACAAAATAGCCAGACTACAAAAGATAAATAGTTTGACTACAATAGATTAGTTCACAGGCTAGTTTAGCTATGGTTGATGCAATTTAGTTTATGGTTAGCCACAAGTTAGTTCCATTATGAAAGATAGGGATTTATTTACAATTAGTCAATTCGACTGTGAAGAATAGGTTCACGATTAGTTAAAAGATAGTCAGACTATCAAGTGTTTCTTAATGTATAGGATAATATTTAACTTATAATTAGTGACTAACTTGCCTAACTACAAAGATTAAGATTTGTTCATGATTGTCAACTAGTCTGGCAACAATGGATACACATTATTTTACATTTAGTAACAATCTACTTCTAGGATGAAGGATAATATTTATTTTAGAATTAGCAACAAGTTAGTCCCTTTATAAAAGTTACATGTTCATTTATGATTAGTTGTAAGTTTTAAAATGACTTTACTATTGGTTGCAAACCTGTCTGACTGCAAAGGAAAATCATTTGTTTATGATTAGCCATCTTGAACTGGAAATCAAAATGGCGGACACTGACCTTGTAGAGGACGTAGATCAGCAGTGCGAGCAGCAGAAGGCCGGCTAGAATAGCCAGAATGATGATCCACAGAGGAACAGCGTATGTACTGTCTGGCTTATTCCAGACCACAGGAGTCACCAACTAGTTAACAGAGAAAAGATGACCATCACTGGATGAGAACTACATAGATTATGTCTGGTGATGAACATTGAATGACATTAGATGAGAAAGTTTACCTTTTTAGCACCGCTAGGAGTAACCTTGGGCAAAATGGCATATGGCATCTTTTCCACTTTGTAACTAGCAAGGCACTCCAGAATAACGTTTTTATAAGGATTCTGCAAATAAAAGCACAAAAACTACATTTGTAACCTCAATATGCGAAAGAAATCGAAAATTAAAGTCTAGGTTTTACAGAAAATAAATCAACAGTATGGATAATATCAGTAATGTTTTGAAATAAGACAAGAAAATAATGATAATGATGATATTATTAATAACAACAATATTTTGTTTTGTACATTGTGTAACTGTAATTTAGTTTTTTATATACATTTTTTTAATTCTCAATAGTTTTTAAAAAATAAATATGTAAACATTATGATTTAAGAGAAAATACATATTAAAATATAAATATATATATGCAAAGACGCACACACACAAACTACATTTGTAACACCAATATGGGAAAGAAATAAAAAAAAGCCTAGGTTTTATAGAAAATAAATATACATTTTGGATAATATCAGTAATCTCAATTATGTTTTGAATAAGAAAATAATGATGATAATAATAATAATAATAATAATAATAATGTTTTATTTTGTATATTGTACAACTATAATTGTGTATTTTTTACTATAATATAATATTTTTATTTTTATTTAAATGTTTAATTCACTACAGTTTTTGTAAAACAAATATATAAACGTGACAATTTAAGAGAAAATACAATTTCAAATTACACACACAAAAATAGGTAACCACGTAAAACTGTCTGTGCATTCATTTGAATGTGCCTAGTTGCATTTATGTAACAATCCCACTTGCATCCAGATGGGGGCGGTATTGCTTCACTGAATCCCAGTGTTTCTGGCTTTGGTTCTCACAAAACCCCTCTGACATTCCAATCCGCTGAGCTCTCAGGATTTCTCCTAATGTATTTTCAATGCACTCACTTATAAGCTTTGTATTGGCTAGAACTGCAGAGAGCATGTAAGGCGTCTCTCAAAAGAGCTCCTGTTTGGAGACATCATCTGACTCCCTTTAACATACATGAACAGACACTCGCACAGGAAGCAGTCACACTTTACATTAAGAACTATAAAGTATAATCAATTTAACTGGTATAATCATGGGACAGACTTTGAGCAAGCTCTTATTTGAGTCTAAAATAAGACTAATAAGCTTGTACATGCTTTTATTGCAGTATTAGTAATAATCTAGAGAGACGACAGCTTTGGACTGCTTGCACCAAGGTTTTCCGCTCACCTCCATAAATGTTTCTGCCCAGATTCGCGAGCGAACATGCAGTATGGCACTCGTCCCTCGCTCCAACAGGCCAACGTTACACGTAAGAGTCCAGCAATCCACACTGGAGCAAGACTAGCACATCAGAAAAACAGAGTTAATAATCAGTTTATGGAAGTTTACAGAACCATTTCATCAGTGCAATTTAGCTCATGTCATAAGTCATTACAAACCCTTTATAACTGCAGATATTCAAATAAACAATTGGAACTGAATTGTAATGATGCTATAAAAGACGTGCCCTTTAAACAAACACAGATCATGCAAGTTAAATTTCCTGCCAGAAATAAATAAAATCACCATAAAAGCATGCCTGGTTGTCATTTGAGACATGAGCATTAATTAAAAACCCAACACTAATTATGAATGTGAAGATCCGGATGGAGAGATGGGACCATGGGAAAGACATTAGCGTCACGAGCCAACGGCAGTGACAAAGGACCTAATGTTAGCGTCTTGTGCATCGACTGCTTTAAATTAGTGGGAAATCACTAGAAGAGTCACAGGACTGTAAAATCCTGCCTACAGTTGCCTGAAGTCAAATTCCAATCCACAGATGCAATAACGTAACTCAATGGTTTTTACAAGCTGTGCATTACCACGTTCATCAACGGATCCTTGTAACATCAAATTTGTTCCATTAGGAGGGTGGGGGAAAACATTATCACAGAACATACATATTTTCCTATAGTGGTACCTATAGTGGTATATTTTTATATATTTGTAATTTTATGTACAATCATTAAGGTAATTAATGGTTAAAACAAGAAAAACTATTTTTTAAAAGCCAGTAATATAATATAATATAATATAATATAATATAATATAATATAATATAATATAATATAATATAATATAATATAATATAATATAATATAATATAATATAATATAATATAATATAATATAATATAATATAATATAATACTGTATAATATATGCAAAAAGGTCAAGTACATTTATCTTTTTCAATATTTGTATGTCTATTTGGTAACACTTTCCAATAAGTTAACATTAGTTAATGCATTAACTAATATTAAATAACAATAAGCAATTCATGTTTCTGTATTTATTCATCTTTGTTAAGGTTAGTAAGTAAAAGTATAACTATTCATTGTTAGTTCATGTAAATTCAGGTCCATTACATAATATGAACAGGTACAACTTTTGATTTAAAAAATGTATACAAGTAAATGTTTAAATTAAGTAAGACTAGTAAATGCTTTTTTTCATTGATAGTTCATGTTAACTAATGTTAACAAATGAAGCCTTATTGTAAAGTGTTGCTGTCTATTAACACCTCATCCTAGTCGAGAGATGTCAAACCTAGGTTGGACCTTTTGAGTCCTGTAACACATCTCCACTGTTCACTAACAGAACATGTCAACAGAGACTCCTGCTCTCCCTCAACAAAATTAGCACAAGGGAACAGGCGAAGAAATAAATAGCCCTCTAGGAACACTTCATCAAGCAAGAGATGATAAATGTGGGCGATTGAGCGCAACAGGCGACAAAGCCCCCTTTCATTTGGTCAGGTACAGCTACCTACAGCTGGACTACACAACCAGCTGCTGTCTGAGAGAGCTGGTAGCTGGAGCGGTTAATGACGCAGAGAACAACGGGGAATTAGAGGGTAGAGCGAGGACATTTCGGCAGACCCATCACTCTGGAGAGTAATGAGGTCATTAATGGTCACGCACATACGCAAGCACACAAATACGCACACATGCACCTAGACCGACCAAGCAAAACATCTTTAATGCCGGCCAATCAGTCAGAGTAGATCTTTGACCCTGTATGACTTAACCTTCTTCTGAGTTACTACACTAGTGAACGTAAGGTCTCGCGGCATTCTCACGACCTCAGACGCCATATTAGATGTGTTTGTTCAACATTTGCATCTCTCAGTGAAGGTAATCCCAAATGTATGCATCCAAAATGGTGGTAAAACATTGAGATAAATCGAGAAAACGCTAAAGTTTTGTGAGTGAACGCGAAAGCATTGAAACAATTTTTCCTCCCATTTAATTTTTTTCATCACTATGTCACTTTAGGATCTCCGTACATTTAATACTGAAAAGTACTGATTAAAAAAAGTTAATTTTAATTAAAAGAATTTACCATTTTACCCAATATATGTGTGGGTTATGTATTTTTTTTCCAAATTAGAGTAGAATCCCAGCTGAAAAGACCCAACCATGTTCGGCGGAGACCATTGCCACTGATGTTCTCTACCATCAACTTAGCTCACGATGCTTTTGGGAAATTCAGCCCTGGTTTGTTGTTCTTAGCTGCTGTAACCCTTAAATGCATGAATGTTTCGCCAATCGTTTTGACATTATCGGGTCTTTAGCGACCCGGATCTATATCTCACACGGATAGATCTCAACCTGTCGCGATAATATAAAACTTTTCTGATATTATTTATATAAGCATTTTTTGTTACCTTTTGGAGCTTGGAAGCGTTCAGTTTGAGCAGATGTTTTATACCATCATCACTGTCCTCGTCAGAGCTCGTTTCCCAGTACATTCAGCATCTGGCTCATATTCGTGACCATATTCTCAAAACTATCATTTTCAAAATATTCTGAGCTTCTTCACCAGATCCACCATCAAGTGACAGTAACACTAATATTTGTTTGTGTTCAGTACTTGCTCTCCAGTAAATCACTGAGCCATTTAAAGTTTTGCTGATGATACTTCCTAGTCTTTTGTTTTCTGCCTGCGATAACTATAAGTGAAACGTCACTTCATCATTGTGTATCAGACATTGCAACCTTGTGGAATAAAGGTGAATTGCTCTTATTTAGTCATCAAATATTCAATTATTGTTGAGCAGAAAAAATATATTTACACTGTTACACACCTCGGGTCGTTGGCGACCCAATACAATTTTTACCCAAAAAAATGAATAGGAAAACTTTTTTTTTTGACATAAACATTGTTTATAATAAACTGATTGAGGAATACTAAGAAGGTTGTAGTCTAACTTTAAAAAAATGAATGAGGAGGAGGGTAGTGAATGACATCCCGGGTCACTAAAGACCCGAGGTATGCGTTTAAGGGTTAAGAAGGTCTCTCAGCATGGCTGAGCTGGTGTTTAGCTAGTCTCCCAGCCTGACCAGCTGAAAAGTTTCCAAAACCCACTCCAAAATCAGCCAACAGACCAGCCTGACAAGGCTAGGACACCAACTAAGACCAGCAAGCCAGTTCATGATGGTATAAGATGTCTTTTCAGCAGGGAAGTCATTAGCTTACTAACTCTACTGGAATCAATTGCAAGAAGTGCTAATTGGGTTATTTGAGTTGCTGAGTGTTTCAAATGACTCACTTATAAGGTTCTGGTTCAGTTAGGATGTTGTCTCCCTATTTAGGCAGCTCTCTAGGTTTCTGAACAGAGCTAATGTTTCACTCGCTTTCTTTGTGTTTTGCCTTTTTATAAACTTTTTTCCCTCTTCACATTGAAGAAATCTCACCAGATTGGTCAGCTGAGACAGCTCGCCCTTGTGCGTTTCCCTCTTCTCGATGTGGTGTTCCCGTGCCGCGTCTCGCAAAGGAGGCTGTTCGGTAGAAGACTGCTGGAGCTAAAGACAGAGTGAGAAAAAGGGAACAGAACATTGAATGGAAACTCGCCACCCTTTTGGACACTGTGGACGCTGACATCACGGTTCAATCTGTACTGACGCCCTCTGACTCAACACTGACATTCAGCCGTGAGCTCAACGGGAGGGACACAACGTGCAGGACACAAGGGGTATTTTGCAACAGATGTCTGAATTTTACTCAACTTCTCCATTGTGTAGACTCATACTCTCCTCAAAACCAAGAAAACACCCTAAAACAGCATGAGAAACTGAACAAACAACCACTTCGAAGAGGAGTTCTGCACAATCCCAGATGTAACAGCAGTTTTGTGTTACGAATCATCCATACGCCCATCAGATGGGACAGAATAGAGAGACAGGGGTGTAGAAACGTATAACTTGTAGAAAATAGAAATATGTCCCCAACTTGTTGGGAAATAATTTATGGAGATTAAAATTTCTCTTTTTAACGCGAGATACCTCATTTGTTCAGATCATTTGTGAGCTCTTAGAGAGGGAAGTGTTGTTGAGCGGTCTTTCATAAGAAGCTCTGATTAAGCTGATGGCTGTGTTTATATAGATAGCAGTGGGACGTGAAAACCGAAGGGAAGCAGATTGAGATGAGAGTATGGCAGGAGGATCAAAGGCTGGTTTAATGCCCTTGGGTGGGGCTGTTCGAGGGACAGGGTGGACATATTAGGAAATATGGATGGATGGGTGGCGTGTTCATGTGTTTGGCATATGCATTTGAGACTGTATTGGGACATACTGGGTGTTACTGACAGCGGATGTCCCTTGAGTTTAAATGTAGCTTGTCATCAACAAGCTCTGTCCCCTTTAAAGGGTTAGTTCTCCCAAGAATGAAAATTCTGTCAGTAATTACTCACCCTCATGTTGTTTCAACCCCGTAAGACTTTCGTTCATCTTCGGAACACAAATTAAGATATTTTTGATGAAATCTGAAACATAGGCTCACTATTGGCCAGCATCACACGCATCACACACATGACCAGCGTCGGCCAATAGTGAGCCTACGTTCTGTTACACTACATGAACTCACTCAGAGGACACACAGAAGAAAATGAATAGTTGAATAAAGTCGTTATTTTTGTGTTTTTTTGCGCACAAAAAGTATTCTTGACGCTTGATAAACTTAAGGTTGAGCCACTGTAGTCACTTGGACTATTTTAACAATGTCTTTACTAACTTTTCTGGGGTGGCAGATATCGATTACATAGAAGCCTATGGAGGAGTGAGCCAGCTAAAATCATCAAAAATATCTTAATTTGTGTTCCGAAGATGAACAAAAGACTTACGGGGTTGGAACAACATGAGGGTGAGTAATTACTGACAGAATTTTCATTTTTGGGTGAACTAACCCTTTAAGAGCTTCTGTTCTCTCCTCACATGACTGCATGTGAGTCTCCTGTCTAATATCTTTACAGCATAAATTGCAGCATTTTTTTTCTTCATATTATAATAATGAGAATGACATTTTTCCATTGCGTTAATGAGAATTCTCATGAAAATAATGTATTCAAGCCTAAGGGTCTACAAATAGGCTTCATTTTTCATTTTGGGTGATATATGACCCAGACACGTTCCTGATAAGTTTCATTTGATTCACATGTAAACAGTGCTTTAAAAGAAAAGCCTGATAGATCAAAGTCATGCACATAATGACAGACAGCACTCCAGTATTAATCACTTCATCAGGTGAACCCTGATCAAATCTCTGCACTGCAGTTAACCCTGGGCGTCTTACCTTGAGGTTCAAGGGGTTGACTATGTTGTGGGTGGTGCAGTTAACAGGCCCCTCCGTCATGACCTCCAGTGGGTAAATGAACCTGTTACTTTGAAGTCTCATGGGGCATCTGAGCTGAAGTTGAGTGTGACTGATGCGGCTCGGCCCGTTGTTCACCAACTGAGAGAGAGAGAGAGAGAGAGAGAGAGAGAGAGAGAGAGAGAGAGAGAGAGAGAGAGAGAGAGAGAGAGAGAGAGAGAGAGAGAGAGAGAGAGAGAGAGAGAGAGAGAGAGAGAGAGAGAGAGAGAGAGAGATGAGTCAAGTGTATGTTGTCATAATAAACCCTCTCAAACGCATTGGTTTAACATCAAGGTTGCGGCTTTGTTATTTTCATGATTACACGTACGCCATCACAACCATAGATTAAAGTCGTGCTCCACAGGTGTTTCTGTACTCTCTGGTCATCATAAAAGGATGACTTGATGCCTTGTGCTATTTCAGGACCTATGTCTAACTGTTGGAGATTCTCCATGACAACTTCTCCATGTACAAGTTGTTTGCATGACTCATCTGCAGAATCCTGGCAGAAAGTATGTATAAGGAAACCAAACTGCAAGCAGCAATTACAGCGGCACTCACTGACATAAAAAAATAAAATATGAAATGGACTTAAAATGAAATCCAATAAAAAAAAATCTAAGTTAAATTTATATTATTTTTTAACATTAAATAAAATAACCTAAAATAAAAATAATTAATTATATATATATATATATATATATATATATATATATATATATATATATATATATATATATATATATATATATATATATATATATATATATATATATATATATATATATTCGGTTCATTAAAAGAAATTATGAAATAAAATGATGAAATGACTTGCAGACATTTTAAATCCTGCCAATATAACTGCTAGTTTCTAGGCAGCCATACATCCCAAAATTGTACCACAGTGATCTATAGCCATTACTCTGGATTCCTATCAATGACAGGCCACTCTGGCTTCATGTCCAAGTGAAGGACTCAGACAAGGTCTTTACCTCGTAAGTGTGCTGGATGGAGGGTCCAACATCCTGTTCAACCATTACATTCTTGGTCAACTTCCAGTTCGGTGGGGGAAAGAAGACCTTGTCTGGTCTGGAAACACTGTAAAACGAGAGATAAAGAGAAAATAAGAAGGTGAGGGAACAGGGAGAGCTTCCTAGTGAGAGTTCCAGAAGAGCTATGGTCTTGTGAAGCACTTCTAAATGGGTTCTTCATGTGAACTCACCCCTGCAAAATAACATCAGACTGGACCACCACCTCCAGCTTGTAGGGGACGACTTCACTCTGGGAGTTATTCTCATTCTTACTGCAGATGGACAGATGGAGAGCTTAATAAAGAGCATATTTAAGGGCATGTGCAACTAACCTGACCGTATATTACAGATGCATGATATATCAGTGACAATAACAGTCTGATTTATTTTTTTAATAATAGTAAAATAAAAACATATTATGGCCAGTATTAATTGTATTTTTAAATAAATCATTACATTAATTTATTGAATGCATTTATTTTATTCCTTAAATATATACATGCTTGTGTGTGTGGATTCATATATACAAAATAATTATACACAGTCCACACAAACTTTTATTTTGGATGCTATTAATCGTGATTAATCGTTTCACAGCCCTAATATGAAGAGTTCAGATGCAAAAGCCTCTATGTGCCATCTGAAATTTTCTTCTAGAATGATCATTTTTATCAAGCTTGTATATTTAAGTTTAGTAATTTCACTTAAATGGCAATGAAAATTATTGCCATTTAAGTGAAATTACTGAACTTAAATATACGAGCTTGATAAAAATGATCTGAACTCTCAGATGCTGAACTGCATCTGAACTCTTCATATATATATTATCCATGCTTGCTATTGTATAGATTTTATTTACTGTATAGTATAATGTGAATGTTTATTTTCGTAAACAAATAAATAAATCAAAATAAGCTGTGTTTATTTGTGTATATTGTCAAGTTTCATACCTACGGATCTGTAGGTCAAACTGCACAAATTTGTGTGTGTCCTTGAGACGTGGTACTGTGAATCGCAGTCCGGCCCATAGCTGCAAAAATTTAAACAAAATACATTTCTAAATCATATTATCCCATAAGGTAATGTGAACTTTATTCCTCCATTTTTATATATACATATACACACACACACACACACACACACACACACACACACACACACACACACACACACACACACACACACACACACACACACACACACACACACACACACACACATACATTTCATTCATCAGAAAATTTGAGCTAAAACAACCAAAAAATTTGAGCAAACACAAGCAATTTATCATAAAGGAGCCAACAATATTTGCAATGTCACAATACTGAATTGCAGCTGTCCACGGATTACCCCAGAGAATTCTCTACAGCACACAGAACATACAAATCACCCATAATGCACTGTCTACCATAGCAACAGAATGGATGTTGATGTTGGTGGAATGTTTCTTTCCTGTACTCCATCCAAAAAACACAAGTGGAAACACTAAAATGTATCCTCTCTCATTCATCTTAGTGATGTCATGTTTAGCTGCACTGTCAAAAGCACTCCAGTTAGTTACTACCCTCATCCCTAAAGTGCTGAAGTCACCTACACAACCCCAGACTGCATGGGAGTTCCAGCCTCCCTTTTATAATTGTGGTTTTATGCTCCCACCGCACGCACACAAACTCTGGCAATAAGACCCTCTTGCTTTCACGTGGGGGTAGGTGTGATTTCTGAATATCTCATTAAATAAGATACGATTACAGATACAGGCCAGTTGTTGCGAGGAACCTCTTTGGTGGTCCTGGAATCTAAAAATAATGACCTAAAATAACGTTAATAATAAAATTGCTGAATAAACCACCCAGATAACCTGCCTTGAACTAATGAGAGCAGTGTTGCGGTGCTGACTGAAACATACAGAGGTGTCTGGAAACACATTGACATGGAGTATAATTGGGTGATTGTTCAAACTCCTCCATGTCTGCAGACACATTAAAAAGCCAAAAATCGCCCCATCTTCACACAGTGGCATTTTGGAAAGGGGAACTCCACTACTCAGGGTAGGGCCTAAATGACTGTCACTTCCTGCATGGCTAGTGGGAACTTCCTGCCTGTCTAAACATGATCTAACACAGCCCTTAACAAGACCCCCGGACAGCACTAGAGCTGACTAACAGGTTAGGTGACTAATAAAGGTTACATGACTAACAGGACACACAATTATGGTTGCTGGAGGTCTGGATTTTATTTGGTAGAATGCTAGTTGTCAGTAATCAGAATTGCCACTTTTCCAGATGTTTTTGATTACTGGATAAGGATAACTGGATTGTCAAAAAGTAATTTTATAGAAATTGCACACACAAAGAGCAATTTCTAGCCAAGGAAGTTTCTAGAATTTCTAGACGTAAAGACATACGTGCAGACAGACAGATAGATATTCTCTATAGAAATGTATTTTCCATGACATCATAAGATTCTACACATTTCCATGACTGTCAAAATAAAAATTGTACTATTTTCAGACACACTGGGAAATTAGTAAGATTCAAACGCATTTGATAAAAGGTTCTTTCTCAATAACAGTGTGAAACCTCAAGTCACTCTAGTGTGTAAACACACAAACAGAAAGAAGAGTGTAAGTGTGCTTACGCTGGTGCCTGATTTCATGGGGTTCCCCAGGTCACAGCTGAGATAACGGGTCTGATTCTCCGTCTCATAACTGCAGGTCAGCTGGGTCAGACTCTGTCCAGAGAATTAGAGAAAAAGACCAGTTAATTTCTGAAAAAATACGCACCCACACACACACACACACACCCCATACTCCTGACTCATGTCTTGACTGTTTAGACCAGTTCTGATACTACTGTTGAATGTTACATGTTTGCTCTAAATTATCCTTAGGGATGAAAATATGTTCAAGTAATTCATTAAAAATGGTGTTAGCCCTTTTTGATGCCCATGATCCTCTTGTGAGAGACACTCCTTCCTTGAATAGTCATCTATTCATGCATAAAAACCCATATATCTGTTTAAGAAACTAATAGTTTTATATTAGAAAGACATGTTTACCAAATCAAATAATTGATAACTTCATTGTCATTGTACTAAAGCAATATTTTATTTGAATTTATTACATTTGATCATTTCCCTAACCACCAGTTTGAAACATTAAAACACCGACCGCTGTCAAGTTTTGCCTCACTATGGGATTTCTCATCACATGTCTTCATTAATAAAAAACACATCTTTTCTTGAGTATCAAAGTAACAGAACAAAGGTCTTTCTCAGCTGAAATGCTGAACACATGTAGGAGTTAATGGACGGGATCTGGCACACATCCGTGTAATAGGCAGCACCTGGAGGGAGGGTCTCCATATCTCACCTCATTATTGCGGGCTATTCCGCTGTAGTCGGCCTCTGGTGGCAAGACCACATACAGCTCGGCTTCATAAGCTCCGCCTCCATCGTTCTTCGCGTTGAAAGTCAGGGTCAGAGAGTTGTCATCGCCCATGTACACTTCCTTCCTGTCCCTGCAGTACCCAAAACACCAACAAAACATTAAACTCTTGCCTTGACAGCTAATTTACCTTCTATAGGGTCTGGGTCTTCTATAGAGTTTATCAAGTGCTGATTTAATCTTAGAGAAATAGTACAACATTGTGGGAGGAGTTATTGGCCAATGTTTATTTATGCAGGTAGACGTTTGTTCAAATCTCTACCCCAGAATATAATCAATAGCTTTAGTGTGTTAACAAGCACCACTAATTAATCAATTAAAAAGTAGATAGATATACAGCCACATTTTGAAACTTTGTTGTAAAGTATAAACCATGGAGGAAATTGTCATACAAAAGTTTGGGGTCGGTATGATAAAAAAATAAATAAAAAAAGGTGAAATAAGTTTGTTATGCTCACCAAGGCTGCATTTATTTGATCAAAAATACAGTAAAAGATGTAGAATATTATTGCATCTAAAATAACTGTTTTCTACTTGAATATATTTTAAAATGTAATTTATTCCAGTGATGGCAAAGCTGAATTTTCAGCATCGTGACCCCAGTCTTCAGTGTCACATGATCCTTCAGAAATCATTCTAATATGCTGATTTGGTGCACAAAACATGTCTTATTATTATTATTATCAATGTAAAAAGACAAAAAAAAAACAGTTGGGCTGCATAAATATTTTGTGAAACCATGATACATTTTCTTCAGGATTTTTTAATGAACAAAGTTCATAATAGAATTCTCCTGTAACATAATAAATGTGTCATTTTTGATCAATCCGTGCTGAATAAAAGAAAGAAAGTGTAATTCTGCTGATCTAGCGGTGAAAAATCACCCAGATCTTTCCAACAGGAAGCCCTTCCTCCTGCATTACACACACATTTCCTATTAAAAACCCCTAATTTCCATTGTAGCAATAAAGTTCAACATGCAACGACAAAGACTGTGAAACATTCCGCAAAGTTCCCTTTTTCTATTCCTACATGTTCCCTCCCCTTTCTTTTCTCTCTACATCTCAGACACAATGAGAAATTCCATGCGAGGGCCACACAGACGCTTCCAATTACCGCCTGGCCTCGTAAAGCCATGCTGGGGAAGCGTACTGAATTCAAACGCTGGCACTCGGCTGGTGGGAGACTCCAACCTACATGGAAGCCGTCGCTTGCTGCACTTTCATAACAAACCCCTTCAGATGGCACATATGAGGTTGGGGTCATGTCACAAGAAGGTCAAGATTTACATTCAATTGCTAATCAACATAAATATCACGATCCTCACAACAAATTAACACCAGTGAGCTCTAATAATCACATGGAAGTGATTCAGTACAAAAAGTTAATTTGAGTGAAACAGAGAACTTGGCTGGGTTTCCTCAACATGGACCTGGGAAGCAGATGCTGACAGTGGTACCAAAGATAAGCTAGTCTGGGAAGCTGTCTAGATGTAGTTTCACATTTTATCCTAAAGAATAACCCCTCCAGTGAATTTCCAAGTCGTATGATTCCCTCCGCTTGTTTAATGTCAAGATAATCCAAATCACTCTGCGGAGAGAATCAATGCCCTACGCAGTTTCGTAAATATGTGACCTAAGATAAATGCAACAAATCTGTAATGGTTTTGGTAAGGCGCATTTTTGCGGTCGAAGAATAACAGCAAATGCAAACAAATCGATGTATAAAAGACAGAGAAAATACCCACAGATTTCACAAATCAACTGCAGGGAACTGCCATCGTAACTGAATGGAAAAGGGGGCCGTGGAGATTTCCAAACTTATCCGTTTCATCTATCCAGTTTTTTTTTTTAAAGCTAAGTTAACCAATCACAGCACCTGTTGCTTAGCCCTCCTTCCTGTTTTTTTTCTGAAGTCAGTGTGTATCTGTGCATGTGTGTGTGTGTGTGTGTCACTATTCTCACCTGGGAAAACTCTATCCATTACTGAGACTTTCTTAAAGCTGTGACTCATCACATATATTTATCTAAATATCTCATCTAAACAGTAGCTGGAATAGCAATTACTAATTTCTCGAGCCTAACATTGTTCTACTTTATATGTGTTTCTGCAAACTTTGCAACAAGCAAACTAAACCCCAGGCCTTTATTACAATTTTTTTTGCATTTCTTGCTAATCATCTTACCCGTGAACGGAGAGTTTCAGGTCAGGGACGCAAATGTTGTCCTCTCCACAGTCCAATAAAATCTGGGCCTAGAGCAGAAGCCAGAAAAAAAGTTAAGGTCAGTCACTTAATGTCAGAGAGAGATTATTGTATTGTCAATTTGCAACCCATTTTACTTTTGTAATGCGACTTATTTCTGAGTGAATCAGGGCATTACATGAGAAAAAGGACCTGATTTGGTCTTTCAGAAATTGTTTGGATGATGAATATTGGGCAACCAGAATGAATCCAGGCAAAAGGGTTGCCAGGTTTGCGTAACAAAACTAGCCCAAAGTTGCCCAATGACCCTTCCCCAAATATCAAATCTCAAAATATGCCACTCCCATACCTAGAATGCATATTTTACAGACACTGTATGCGTTATACACAATTCAACTTGAAAATCACTATATAGCAGTAATCAAACACTGTTTTAAAACTGTTAAAAGTTAAAAGTCTGTTTTAATATAGGAGCTCCCGATCAGTGCCCTTCCTCACAAAACTCATCATCTAGCACAGTTGTATCACTGTTAGAATGTAAAATGGGTAAAATCTCTCAATACAAGCATTTCAGTCAAATAAACCTCTTAAAAAAAAAATCATCAACCCGCGGCAAGTTTAAAAGTAGCCTAATTCTGTGGAAAAACAGCGGACATGGCTACCCTGCCAGGCAGATCTATAGTCATATGCAAATACAGAACAAATGTAAGCTTTTATTTTTGTTTATTATTAATTATTTAGTTTATTATTGTAATTACAAATGTATTCCAAAATACATAACAGCTATTCATGCCAGTTTATATATATGAAGACTTCAGATGCAAAAGCCTCTAAGTGCCATCTGAAATTTCCTCCTAGAATGATCATTTTTATCAAGCTTGTATGTTTATGTTCACTTATTTCACTTTAATGGCAATGAAAATTACCTATTAATTGTGATTAAAGTGAAACTACTGAACTTAAATATATGAGCTTGATAAAAATACAAATTTTAAAAGAAAATTTCAGATGGCATTAAAGAGGCTTTTGCATCTGAAGTGTATATATATATATATATATATATATATATATATATATGAATAAAAAAAACATTTTTATTATTATTATTATTTTAGAAAATAAAATAAAAAATAATCAATAAATAAGGTCCATTTCAATTTCATGTTGACTTTAAAAGGTAAAAGCAGAAACTTAGCCATTCATTTATTAAGATTGTGAGCCAAAAAATAAATAAATAATAAGATTCTCAAGCTCGATTTTTTCCCTCATCGGACACAGAATGACTCCAATGTCATTCAAACAGGCATATAATACAATTCCTATAACCAATAATGCAATTAAACATCTTTGGGCTCTTTACACAGAAAAAAAATAAATCCAATAGGCTAAACCTTTACAAACTCCTATTAAACAACTGCAGCTATTTTCAAAAATCCAAGCAAAGTACTGATGAAATATTTGTAAACAACAGCCCGCAGCAGCGAGCTTCATCATAAACAGTCCGTTCAGTTGGGTCAAGTATTAGCGCACGACCGCGTAATCGTCAGAGGATAGCGCCGCCTAATATGCAATATGACTATAAACATTACCATTTGCATTGGTAAACATCACTTCTCAGCCGCCTGAAATAACAAGTTTTAGAATTGTAAACAGAATGAATTCTGGGCTGAAGAGCAGATGTGTATTGGCTTCAAAAAATGTATAGAGCTTATTTAAAGGAATAAAGAGCTATGGCTGTTCTATCATCCACAACATCCACATCAGAGGCTGCCACCCCTAAACCGCATGCTAGCTGCACGCGACACCACCCAACTCTCACCACACACACAAATATATCCCAAAGCGCACACACACATTAATGAGAGAGAATCCATATCCATATCCAATTTATGAATGAATCTAAAACATCAAGAAAAGGGGAAAGTCGTGCCACGGCTAATTGCTACCACCTGATGCCTTATTTCCAACATGTGCGAGAATGACGCAACATGACGATGAGGATAAAAAAATAGAATGGGAGATTAGAAAGGGCGAAGTGGCTTCCCTGTAATCAGCAATCGCTGAGCTCTAATTACAACCCACCCCTTTCCACAACTCTGAACCTCCTGGAGAGGGTTGTTTGGGTTCACTGCAGCAACCAAACAATTCGAAGACCAAGAGGAGATACAAGAGAAGGTCACATGTGCATATGTCCAAGCCGACCCTCAGCCAAAACCACCATCAAGTGTTTACGGAAGTGTCAGGGTCTGCAAACAGCATGACTGAGTCAGCAAACTGGAGGGCGCCGAGCGAGATCACTCACAACATTTATCAAAGGAGGTCCAAAACATCTCTCATCAAAAGGCAAGACGAATATGGAGCCTCACATTAATGGTCCCATGCAAAAAAAAAAAACACACATACAAGCTTTTATTCAGATCTATTAACTTATTCCATTAATTCTAGAAAAGAAAAGCCTTAGAAGTTCGGCATAATCTCTTATTTTTTATTAGGAAAATATATTATTTAATAAAGAAGTATTTTATTATGTTGTATAAATGTAATTACTCTATTATATAAATATCCATAATGTTTTAGAGTAATTAATATTAATAATTCATTTTAATAATATTGTTGTTACCACAGTATATTTTTATAGAGTATAAATATTGTAAATAGGTTATATATATATATATATATATATATATATATATATATATATATATATATATATATATATATATATATATATATAACCTATATATAAAACTATATAGTATATATATATCAGTATATATAACTATATATATATATATAGTTTATACTATATGATTGCGGTTACAGCAACAATAATAATAATAATGATAATTATATTTTTACTATATAATTATATCCACATTATTTTAAAGTAAAAAAAAAAAAAAAATTAGTAGTAGTAGTAATAGTATTACCCTTTCATTATTAATACTGCATATATTTTACACAAACACACACTCGTATTCATATATATACACATATATAGTATGTATATTTTTTTTCCACAGTATTTTTGTTAAACATGCAATATTCATAATAATAGTGTAATATGATTAATAGTACTCCTAATAATAATAATTATTATAAATAATAATAAGTGATTACAAAATGATATTTTTAGAGTAATCAAATTTTAAATTGAAAATAGTTTAAAAGTTTATGTTTATTTTTATTTTTTTAATCATATGAAACCAACATGAACAAGAATTTTCCTTTTGATTATCATGGATACACTCGTTTATCATGAATGAAAGAGCTTCCACTTTAGAAGATCTCTCCAGCTGCAATGTTTCCAAGATCTCTGATTAGAATGACCATATGCAGAAACACAGCGGCCCATGTGTTCGGCACAGTCTCAATGACTACCGAGAGAAAACTGCCACCCAAAACGTTCAACCTAAACAGACGGCATATGGCCTGTGAGGGCCCGCCCGGAAAAAAACACAAATCTATTAACCCTTTATACACACAAACACCTCTACGGTGGAGTTTCCACAATGCCCAGAGAGCTTCCCCTGGTGGGACAGTGAAAAGTTCTCCGCTGTACACGCTACACATTTCCTCCGGCTCTCAAACGGCTTTCCAGACAATCTGGAGAACATCCCAGATGTATGTTTTGATAATCTCATCATGAAGGGAGAGAAGAACACACCGCACCATTCAATACTCCTGCAAAGCATTGTGGGATATCTGCGGCAGCAAATGTACGTACTTTCTGTTCGATGAGCTCCGCCGTCTGGTAGTTGAGGATGGGCCGCAGGCCGTGTCTGTCTGCCGCGGATTGAGGGTTCAGGCTGAAGTTGAGCGCAACAAAGATGGGAGACAACTTATCCCTGAAGTCCTTCTCATCCTACACTCCGAGGAAAACAGAGTGGGAGTTTGTGAGAAAGGTCAGAAAGCAAGATGAAATGACACTCTTAATCCCTCACTGCATTTTTTTTATGTGTGTTGCCACACTTAACTTCACTTATAACACTTATCTTGTACTAATAAATGGAAAAAAAAATCACTTCAACGGTGTAGGTCATTTTTCCACAACAAATTTCTATTGGTTAACCCTGCCTACTCTTAATTCTCATTGGCTCACAATCTCCTTGCTTATAAAATGTACATTAAACAACAAATATCTTCTGAATGCCACATTAGGACATGATTACATGCCTTAGCAATAGATTAGCAATAGTAGGAGTGTCACAATAAATCGCAATGCAAAAATGCAACAATATATATCGTGGATGAAACACTATGCATCATGTATAGAAATTAAAGATTTAATTTAGCATCAAATATGGCAATGTCACATCAAATATGGTAATCCCAGAAGGAAAAAAATACCACGGAAAAAAAAAAAATATGGTAATCAATGGGGGAGATCTGCTTTCCATTCTTCCAAATATCTTCCATTGTGTTCAGCAGAACAAAGAAATTCATTCAGTATACATTGGAACAACTTGAGGGTGAGTAAATGATGACAGAATTTTCATTTTTGGGTGAATTATCCCTTTAAGATGTTAAAGTTGTTGAAAGTATTGTATCGTGAGATCAGTACTGTGCATCGAACCAAAACCAGTAATACCAGTAATCTCCCAGTTTACAAAGTTTTGTAGGTAAAACTCACCCGCAAGTAGATCTTAGTGTCGCTGCAGACTCTGCCTCCATTTGGCACAGTCATAGTCCTCTTCTGTGTGGGAAGATGGGTGTCTAAAAACAAAGCTCTCCGTATGGACCCCTTCTGCTGCTGCTTCAGACGGTCCAGCTGAACTTCAACGTTAAACTCTACAACACAGGCCCATTAACAGATATATTTAGTCTTTTGGGCACAGTGCTTTTAAGTATTGGCTCCACACACAGGTGCAGGACGGCGCCATGCTGACACGGCACTAAATCTCAAAGCCAGTTGGTCAGATCAGAACTTTTTGCTTTGGCAAGAGTGGAAAGTTCTCCCAAACATTTAGGTTTTATCATCATCCAAAACCTGAAGAGAAAGACTCTAAGAAAAGCCATAACGCTTTTGATGGGCATGAAGGTATGTGCATGCCATTCAGATGTATGTTGGGCACCTGTGCTCAGTTATCTGAGCGTGTGTAGTAGGTGTTATTCTTCACACATAGTCTAGGCCTCTAATGCCAGGGCATATGGTGGTGTCATTAGCCCGGGGGGAATAGAGGTATGGAAGGCATTTTCTGCCAATTTTAAATAAACCAATTAAAACCAAAACTAAAACCAGATTAACTATGTAATTATAGAAAACTGCATGCAAAATATACCCTGGTAATCCAGAGTTCTCGCGAGAGCACAAGTTGAATTTGCTCAGCGAGTTACTCTGGTGTCGAGTAATAATGCTCATTAAATATGCCCCTCGATCTGAGCTGCACCAATCACATCGGGTTATCTGATATAGGCGGGCCGGAGGCGAGCTAAACAGATGACGACAGTGACGCTGTGACGTCGAAGTCATTAGTAAACATTGCAAGATGGCTATGGATGAACACCAGTTGTTTGAAACGGGTTTGGCAGCTACAATGAACGAGTTAGACTTGGCTTTTTATCTAAAACAGGAACAGAAGACGCCGCTCGAATCGTTCCTTTGCGAGAAGGACGTTATTACTGTTTTGCCAACCGGATACGGTAAGAGTATAATCTACCACTTAGCTCTGCTGGTAGCGTATGGGGTTGATTGTTGTGATTGGTCGTAGTGTTATCCAATTGCGTGCAGCGAGATTTTTAAATGCATGCTTGGTGCCGCCCCTCGAGCTGGGCGATTTTCATTAGTCGATGCCAGACCGTTAATCTAGGTCTGGATTTCCAGGCTATGCACAATATGTGACAAAATTGAAAATTAAATTAAATGATTTTTAAGGTGACAATGCATCATCCCGGTCAAATTAAAACATAAAACACACTTGGTGATTTGACAGGGATGATGCATTGTCACTGTGAAAATGAAATTCTCAATTTTGCGTACAGTTTTCTATAACGAAATTGTTAATCTGGTTTAAATTCTCATTTTTATTATTTAATTGATTTATTTAAAATTGGCATAAAATGCCTTCCATATAGAGGGAAGCAATTACAGAATAAATACATTGTAAAGGTTGCATATGGATAAAGATATGCTTATGGATGGGATGGGAAACAGAAATATTAAGCAAAGCTCTGCAAAAAAACATTTATTTTAGGTTGTGAAGAAATTAAGCAAAAATTAAACCTAGAATGATTTTCCACTGCAATGCTTGGGTGTTGCAGGTGGTTGCTTATCTAAAAAGGAATATTATTTAAGATCTCTTTGCAAAGGGGATCCTACAGGTATGTAAACGGGAGCAGATGTGGCTTACCGAGATCATTTGGTAGGTGCTTCCCATTGGCTGTTAGGCAAAAGCTCAGGTTGACACTGTAAGAAGGACAGCAGACAAATGATGAGAGATGAAGTGGACTTATTACAATGAGGCACATTGTTTGCATCGCTTTGGCTATGAAATATTTGCTATTATCGTTTCCTCAGGCCAAATGGCTTGACAGCTTGAAGAAAGGAAGGAAGGAAAGGTGATTTAACTGATGTAATGTACCCTTCAAAAGTTTGGAGTCAGTACGATTTTTTCATGTTTTTGAAAAAAGTCACTTATGCTCACTAAGTGTGCATATAATTGATCAAAACTACAGTAAAAAAATAAAATAAAAAAATAATAATAATAATTTAAATGTATTAAATATTTCAATTCATTCCAGCATTTTTCCGCATCATTACTCCAGTCTTTAGTGTCACATGATCCTTCAGAAATCATTTTAATATGCTGATTTGCTGCTCAAGAAATATTTCTATTTATTGAGCTGCTTAATATTTTTGCGGAAACCGTGATACATTTTTGTCAGGATTCTTTGAATAGTTATTTGTTATTTAAAAAGTTATTTATTTGAAATAGAAATCTTTTGTAATATTATAAATGTCTTTAGTTTTACTTTTGATTAATTGAATACATCCTTGCTAAATAAAAGTATTCATTTAAAAAAACTGACCTCAAAGAATAGATGACTAATTATATCTAATTAAGTTATTAGCAATTTATCCGTTTATTTGAGAGTAATAAATGATGGTGCAACTGAAAGCAAGCAAGAAAGAAAAAAAATTTTTTTTTTTGAAAGAATGAAAACCTTTTAAAAAGGGTTGAAAAAGTTAAGTTTAAAAAAGTTCTGAAAAAGTTTAAAAGTCAAGTTTCCCAAAAAAAGAGAGAAATAGTAACAAAGGAAAGGATACTATAATACTATAACAAAGGAAAGGATTCTATAATAAAGATATAAGAATAAAAAGGATACACAAAACAAAGAACACAAAAGAAACAAGATACAGAAGGGTGGAAAGAGTGAAAGAGAAGAAAAAGAAAAAAAGAAAAATCACAATCCAGGCTACTTCTGACCTGTGTAATAAACGCAGTGTGTTCCCATGTGTGTTCTAAGCCTCAGTGTATGTGTGTGCGCACGTGTGTGTGTGTGTGCGCAGCTCAGTGCGTCCTGATGTTTCCCAGCTGTTCCACCACTTAACAATATCTCATTCAAAGCCACTGCTAGACCTCTCTCTCTCTCTCGCTCTCTAAATTCTCCCAAAAGTCTCTGTGTCTAGGCAACGACTTGTAATCATGACATACGTATACAAACTTTCCCTGTATAAAACAGAACAGGCGGAGACACAGACGTTTTACGTCAGATGGAGACCAGCCCCGTGGAGTTTCCTTTCCTTCCACAGATAGGATGCATATTTCAAAAACGCACATAATGGAGGTGGGAAAGGGCCATTTTTTATGCTTCTCGCCACCTTTCTGGCTCGTTCTCAACCAGCATAGCGTGTCCAAACCATTTGGAAAAGCATCTGCCGACAGCATAACTACACCTTTCCATATGCTCGGCCGGACACACGAAGCCTGACTGTGGACGTAATGAAGTAACCTTCATTTACTAAATTAGATTTGTAAAATTCCTACATAAGTGCACTTCAATGCCGCTCAACTGATGTTAAATGTGAAAGATCATGATGTTATACCATATTATTGCTTGTTGAATGCTCAGAATTCATGAGGCCTGACAATTTAAAGTTTATCCAAATCCTATTTACTGCATTGAACCAGGAATACAACAAATTCTGGACGAAACAAGATGGCAGACATACCAGGACACATGCAGGGTCTCGTTCCCGCGGCTTATGGGGCAAACTTTCTCCTCAGGATTAATCATAGTTGGGTAGACAGTCAAGGTGGCACTGGTGTTCACAATAGGACGAGACCTGGAAATGACATAACATCAGTATTTAGCATTTTAAACAGTTTTATGATTCAAATTTAAATAGCTTTCCATATCTACACTACCCTTCAAAAGTTTCTGAAAGTAGTCTCTTCTGCTCACAGATGCTGTATTTATTTAATCATAAATACAGTAAAAACAATTAAATTGTGAAATATTATTACAATTTAAAAGAACTGTTTTCGATTTCAGTATATTTTAAAAATGCAATTTATTTCTGTGATGCAAAGCTAATTTTTTAGCATCATTACACCAGTCTTCAGTGTCACATGATCCTTCAATAATCACAATTAAATTCTGATTTGGAGCTCAAGAAACATTCTCACGATTCTCAATGTTGAAAACTGTTGTGCTGCTTAATTTTTGTTGAAACTGACATATATTTTTAGGATTCTTTGATGAATAGAAATAGAACTGAAATTTAAAATATAAAAAATGTCTTTGACTGACCGGTAAAGAAAAGCTGCGTCCTGACCAAATGCACCAACAATGAGATCTGCAACAACAAAAACATGATATCAGACTAGATTTCAAAAGTAATGGTGGTGGTTTATGGTAGCTCGACAAGCTTTCTCACCTGGGTAGCCATTGTTATCCAGGTCTTTGCCTCCACGAAGGGCGTAACCAAAACTTGCAGGTAGAGCTGACGGTGCGGCAGAAGCCCATTGGCCAGCGATCACCTGAGAGGGCTTTTCCCTGAGTCCTCCAGCATGTCCGTTATAGATGAGCACCAATCCTTGTTTGTTTTCCCCACCAAACGGACAGCTGATGGCCACATCTGTTAAGAGCAGATTGCAGAATTAGGGGTGCACTGATGCTACATTTCTGGCTAATAATGTGTGATCATGATAAATGATAAACAACAGATATTAAAGCATCCATAACATCATGATAAACTACAGATATTAAAATTCCATATTATTTTGTCTAAAGAAATTAGATGTATTGTTTTATTTTTTGAAAGTAATCATTTTAATTGAACAGATAAATGACAGACATTAAAATTCCATATTATAATATAACATTCTCCAAATAAATGTAAAATAAAACACTAAAAACTAAAAGCAACAAGCGATAAATGACAGATGTTAAAATTCTATATAATTTTGTCTAAAGTTAAAAATGAAACACACAAAAAATATATATATTATTTTAAATTAACCGATAAGTGACAGATATTAAAATTCTATATAATTTTGTCTAAATAAGTCAAAAATAAAACACTAAATAAAATTAAATAATTCTTTTAAATTAACCGATAAGTGACAGATATTAAATCAAATAACATATCTAAATAAATTCAAAACTAAACACTTAATTAAAATAAATCATTTTAAACGCTTTAAGTAAATTTAGACATTATAATGTACAATATGAATGATATTCATTTTGAGATTTGCTAAATATTACATTTCACAGTGTTCTATTTTTTTAAAAAATTCCTTAAATGAGTGTTAGATGACTACAAAGGTAATCTAAATGTAACATTAGACAAATAAGATATAGATATAGATCTAATAACAACCAAAACTGATAAAGAAACTCCAATATCGGTCGATAACCGATATGGTTATTTAAACCGACAGATAAACAAATGCAAAAATCTGGACAAATCTCTCACCGTTGTAACCATCTTGGTTGAGATCTCCAAGAGGGGTAATGGAGCTGCCAAACCGGCCGAACGTCTGTGTGCCGGTGAGGTGAGGTAGCTGAGGTGTGAGATCCAGAGGTCCATTCTGCAAGTACACGTAGACCCGACCCAACTCCTCTAACCTCCCGTCAGAGTCACGAACCATGAACATGGGAGCGCCGACTAGCAGGTCTGTCATTCTGAAGGTGATACGAACCACAAACTTAAACACTGATTACATTCCTGTGGCACATTCTGGTCTAAACCTGGTTATGATTACCTACCCGTCATTGTTGATGTCAGTAACAGCCACCGAGTAGCCATAGTAGGAGCCCATCTGAAAAATTTGGGAACATCTGGTGAATTAAAATCTAAAAAAACTGTAATTGATCTGAATCATCACAGATACAAACTACACATTTTTACACTGTACATGCAAACAGCATGTAGGATCTTACGAATGTCACATGAACAATTACTTTTCGCCTAAAGGCCTTCATTGACATTTACTCCAGTTTGTGGTGTGAGTACATGAAAAGAGCTCTTTGATGATTCAGATGTGGCTCTTTTTCCAAGCCCCCCTGAGGTGGGCACACACACAAATGCTTTTTGATTGTATTTACTCAGCTGAGGCAATCAGAGCAGTTAAAGGCCTCCAACAATTTCCATTTGCAAAACTGTGGCGCTAGTTTAGGGAAAATTGCCCGTAAGCTCTCGCCTCACATAATCCGTTCTTTACTGCTTACCACAGAGCACTCTAGCCCAGTTTAAAGAGACTTGTTAAAGGAAATTATTTTTGCTTATATCATCAGTGTGCAACAGTTTGAATATCACGGTGGGATGAAGCTTTGCAAAGCAGTAAGAATGACATAACTTCTGTTTAAATGCCACGTCCAAAAATAGCTGCTGTCATATATTATTAGTATTGCACCACAATAGCCAATAGAACAAATTAGAAACTAGATTTGAAAATATCAGTGGTGCATGCCCATACAAAACTTGTTGATGATAAGATGCTCTGTATGGTAACTATGCATCCCTATACGGTTGCTAAAATGTTTTGTCAAAATCAATGCACCAATGCATATTTCACCTTAGACAGTGTGGAATATGGTGTGTACCAAAAGTTTAATACTACTATAATCCGAATGTTGCACTTGTTTAATGTTTGTCATACTGGAAAATAAATAAATGGGATCAAACTTACTTGCTCTCCAGTAAAAGACTTCAGCAAATCCAGAGAGCCATTGAGAATGGAAACCTGAAAAGAAAAGGCAACACACTATAATTTTCGTTCCATTAAGTACCATCATATCAATCTCTGGGTTACTTTAGGGGATGTGTAAGGGATTTTGTCACATGTATCACACTGAAAAGTTGCTGTAACCCACAATTTGATCAAAAAGTTGTCTGGCTAAATGTCACAGTTGATAACGTTACTGCTTCTTCTCACCTGTCCATGGAGTCTGAGTCCCCTGGGAACTCCAGTCACAATGTCTGAGAGCAGGCAAGCCAAAAAAAAAAGGAGGAAAAAGAGAAAGATTTAGTAGTGGAAACATGGAAATGTGTTGGTTCCTCAGGAACTCTGAGAATTCTGGTGATCAGAGCCACTCCAAGTGCTCTGTTTTCAAGTTTGTTTAAGTGAAATGGATATAATAGGGTATAATCATAACACTTCCTTTGAAGGCTTCTACATACAGTGCTCCGATTTAATGCTTCTGTCTATGGTTATTCAAACAGCAGATGAGGATGTTAAATCATTATCTGTGGTAAAACACTGTCACCGTCATTCTATTTCCATTTTTAATGGGTAAATTAAAAATGACACCAAAATAATCTAGTGAAACTGTAACCTAATTGAGCACTAAGATGTAGAGGTTCTATTTTTTAGAGTTACGACACCCACCTTCATTATCATCACCACTGAACTCGCCCACAGCCAATGAGTAACCTGTTAAACAAATGAATGTGGAAAAAAGAAAATGTGGAAGGTGACAAACAGGAAACACCCTGTGATAAGGCAATAATAAAAACTAATAAAAGTGGGATGGAAAGACGTACCCATGTAGTTGTCATCAAATGTGATCTCTTTTATCTGTTTGGTGTGAATCTGGCCAGCCACTGATGTCAAGAAGTATCCCGGGTAATAGGCCTTGACGATTTCTTGTTTAAATGCAGTGATCAATTGGCCTAGAGATCGTAAGGAGAAATTGATCTTTTAATTGCACTTGCATTGAGCTAAAGGTCACAGTCGATGCAAATAATAAATGTAAATATTCACATTTTGAGAACAGAAAATGATTAAAAATTACAACGAACTTGAGAAAAATGCAAGCATTTTTTAAGTAAAGCATAAGAAAAGTATCTGATCATGGCACCATGGATGAGCTCTGCATTTCGGCACTCTAGTAAAGTCACGTCACGTTCATTTATTACTCCAGTGTGTTCATGTTTTTACTCAAGGATGTCCGACCTGGACGGACTTAACTAGACGAAATGAACCAGAAAAGATTTCCAAGTGAAAGAAGGCGGAACATCTGCGCACACATACTGATTACGTAATCGCCACGGACCAATGGTAGTACAAAGGTGTTTACCAGCCATAGCGAACTTTTCCGGAAAGCTGTTTTTGAACTCCCAAAACGAACTCCAAACTAAGCTCATTTTGGCCTGATTTTGGTTTGAAATTACATCAAATCAGTTCATTCTTCTGCCTTTATACATTTATTTTACTGTCACCTTTGATTTAATGCATCCTTACCTGGATAAAAAGATCCTTTCCATGAAGAAAAAAAAAAAAGAATCTTACAGACCCAAATTTTTCAATTAAAGTGGTCATACCATACTTAATATCAATGCCACATACTGATGAGCTTTTAAAAGACTGCATTCCCAAACTAGTGTTTAAATGTTGAATGCCAAACCTTGCCAGAAGTAACTGCCAGGTCCTCCAAGCACCACCTTTCCTTCCTATAACATAGCAACAGTATCAAGGTGAGATCAGAAGAAGAAAATAGAAGATATGCATTACATTTTGAAATGATATGTTCTATTCAGCTCTAACAATGTCTCACCTGAGTAAAATCAGCACTGAATCCACCTTGACAGTAGCCTTGTCCTCCTCTTCCATCAAATTCTGCAACGGAGAGCAAGTTATGTTACTCTCACTTCAACACGACTTATATTGGACAGTGCCTTAACAAATCATTGCTGACTTCAAGCCCACCTGTGCGACACGGAGCGTATTCCACAAACTTGGTGAAGTTTTCGACGGCCAGAAAACATGAGCCAGTAGTATCAGCACTAGGTATGTCCGCCATGGTTCTCCATGAGTAAAGGGGGGCACAAGCCTATGGAATGGATAATGCTAGAAGTTAAAGGTCAACTCTATAAACACAAAACCCACATGCTAGCAGAGTGCAGAGAAGACACTAAGAGAGGTCAGCAGTAGTTCTGGAGTAAAGCAACCATAACCATAAATCCAGGTCACTGTTTGATAATCCATGAAGAACAGCACCTGGGCTTTTGATGTTACAGACAGTAATCCTGCATTATCCACAAGCCAAAGTTCGAATTCAGAAAGAAAATTAAGGAATTATAAGGAAAAAATACACTCACCTAAAGGATTATTAGGAACACCATACTAATACTGTGTTTGACCTCCTTTCACCTTCAGAACTGCCTTAATTATACGTGGCATTGATTCAACAAGGTGCTGAAAGCATTCTTTAGAAATGTTGGCCCATATTGATAGGATAGCATCTTGCAGTTGATGGAGATTTGTGGGATGCACATCCAGGGCACGAAGCTCCCGTTCCACCACATCCCAAAGATGCTCTATTGGGTTGAGATCTGGTGAATGTGGGGGCCATTTTAGTACAGTGAACTCATTGTCATGTTCAAGAAACCAATTTGAAATGATTCGAGCTTTCTGACATGGTGCATTATCCTGCTGGAAGTAGCCATCAGATGATGGGTACATGGTGGTCATAAAGGGATGGACATGGTCAGAAACAATGCTCAGGTAGGCCGTGGCATTTAAACGATGCCCAATTGGCACTAAGGGGCCTAAAGTGTGCCAAGAAACCATCCCCCACACCATTACACCACCACCACCAGCCTGCACAGTGGTAACAAGGCATGATGGATCCATGTTCTCATTCTGTTTACGCCAAATTCTGACTCTACCATCTGAATGTCTCAACAGAAATCGAGACTCATCAGACCAGGCAACATTTTTCCAGTCTTCAACTGTCCAATTTTGGTGAGCTCGTGCAAATTGTAGCCTCTTTTTCCTATTTGTAGTGGAGATGAGTGGTACCCGGTTGGGGTCTTCTGCTGTTGTAGCCCATCCGCCTCAAGGTTGTGTGTGTTGTGGCTTCACAAATGCTTTGCTGCATACCTCGGTTGTAACGAGTGGTTATTTCAGTCAAAGTTGCTCTTCTATCAGCTTGAATCAGTCGGCCCATTCTCCTCTGACCTCTAGCATCAACAAGGCATTTTCGCCCACAGGACTGTCGCATACTGGATGTTTTTCCCTTTTCACACCATTCTTTGTAAACCCTAGAAATGGTTGTGCGTGAAAATCCCAGTAACTGAGCAGATTGTGAAATATTCAGACCGGCCCGTCTGGCACCAACAACCGTGCCACGCTCAAAATTGCTTAAATCACCTTTCTTTCCCATTCTGACATTCAGTTTGGAGTTCAGGAGATTGTCTTGACCAGGACCACACCCCTAAATGCATTGAAGCAACTGCCATGTGATTGGTTGATTAGATAATTGCATTAATGAGAAATTGAACAGGTGTTCCTAATAATCCTTTAGGTGAGTGTAGAGCTGGATCTGATCGGTTCATAATTTGAAACTTACACAGACAATTTAAGAGCATTTTTAGACTTGAGTCACCAACCATTATTTCTTCAAGAACATGTGTGATTGAAGGCAGTGTAATGCGTTCAATCACATTTTTTTTTTATGAGTCCAAACTGAATATTATACTGACTATTTTTCACACAGTCAAAAATAAAAGTAAAAAGATCTTACCAGCACACTATCTTCATGCACTCGTACTGTTGCTCCAAACCACTGATGGGATTTGAACTCTCCTTGATGCATTGTTCCATTTACAGTCACGTTTAGATCTCCTACAGCAAGAAAATAAAATTATAAAAATATACATATTAATATATTATATAATATTAATATACATGATACAAATGAATATGATGATGATGATGATGATGATGATGATACCACTTATGAACAATAGAATGAAAGGATAAATAAATAAAATAAATGATCAATTAATTTTGTTGCTCAGTTTATTTACAAAAACACAAATGTAATAAATGTGAATGTTGTTATTGTGCACAATCCATCATTAATTGTCATTATAAAGAAAGAATATATAATAATAATAATAATAATAATAATAGTAATAATAATGTTTCATCAATTTATAAATCTTATAAAAAAATATTAACTATGAATATCAAATCACATTTCACAATTCTGTTGCACTCAGAAATGTCACATCACTGAAGTTAAATGTGTTATGCATGCAGTTCCATGTTGATTTTAAGTGCATTAAGACTAATAATAAAATGAAAAATCCAAGGTGAAAAAAAGAACAGACTGTACAAAGCAGGCTCAGGTGTCCACTGAGGTTAAAGGTCATATCACGAAGAAGGCACAAGAAGGAGAAAAGACAGATGGTCACATATGGGCAGAAATCAAAACAAAGGTGACATGTCCTGACCAATGAGAGCGGTGGGGATTCAACAATAAGATCACTAGACCAAGACCATCAAAGCTCAGGTTCAACTGCCAGAGGAGTCACTAGGCCAGAACATCCAAACGCCTTCAAAACACTCCGTTCCCATCCCTGACTGCCAAACTTAACTGGGCCACAGACATTTCTACAGTTGCACCATAATTACAAGCATGATGCAACAGGGTTCTGTGGTGTGATGGAGGGGAAGGGGGAACGAGAGATTGAGGAAGAGGAGAAATGAGTGAAAGGTACAACTGGCGGTAACACAATTCTCAGCTGGCTCTGAAGAGGGGCTGGTCACATTCGGAGAGAAGAAACCGTGCCAGGAACCTTCATCCAAACAAAACAGGAGCTCAAGTTGTGTGGGTTAATATTGTGAAAACTGTCAAGAAATGTCAGGATCATAGTGCAGCCCCAAATCAAAAGAAGAACAGGAAATTATATTTTGCATAAAGAAAACCAAGTCTATAATTAAATTAGCCAAAATATTATTTTCATAATTAGGCATCATCATTAATTTTTTTCAAAATCCAGGAAAAAATATGCATAGTTGTCATTAAAATAATGTCATAATAAAAAAACAATGGTACTTAAATAGGCCTAATAAAATCTTTATGCAATAATAATTTTCAATTCTAGGGTGAAATATAACCCAAACATTGCTTTGCGTGATTCATCCAATTGGTAAGACCCAATTTTACGGTCTAAAGGACTTTGTCTCATTCTGAGTGAGGAAACAGTGCCAGCAATCCTCATCCAAGCAAAACAGGAGCTCAAGCTATCTGTCAGATACACTCCTACAGATACAAACACACACACTCTCTCAGACTCTCTCTGTCTGTCTTTCAGTTAATAGCACCCCTCACCTTCCTCTTCCCTTTCTCAGTCTGTCATCCCTTTCTAGGAATTCTACTTTATTATTTTCTGTTTAAGTCACCAACTCCCACTCATTCTTTTACTATCTTGTATGGTTTCTTTATCTCCCTCTACTTGTCATCTCTGTAGACTTGTCCTATTCCTTTCCAAACCACCCCTTAACTCAGATACAAACACATACACAGACCTCCTTTTCCCCAGACATCTTTTGTTTCCTTCTCTCAAGGATGTTTGGTACCCCAGTAGCAAAGCAGTGGGGATTAGAGCCCTCTAATAACATTAGAGGATATATGCCTTATGGTCACCTCCAGGGTGATGGTTTTCTCTTTCTTTTCCTCCCCGTCTTTCCCTCTCTCGCTGCCAAAGTAAAGAAAACCAGCAGTCCTGCCCCTGTGAGATTCCTTACAACTGAAAACTCAAGTGTGTGTACTGCGCTCCAAGACACGGTATATGGAAGACGCCGTGTCCTCCTGGTGCGCAGTTGGGGAGGACAGTTTGTGGGACGAGAATCAGTCAATGGAAGTGGACCGTTAAAACTAACAATTATCTCACTTTCCACATCATGGGTGAGGTGGGAAGATAAAGCTCAGTGGGGAAGGTGGGGAAAATGGTGTTGTTTGGTTACAGTTAGGGGAGAACTACCCAAAACTGGATGAGATTTGTGTCAGAACGAAGACCATGATTATTTAAGACTTGGATGCAAGATACCATAGAGTTACAGCAGTTGGGGATTGAATCTAGGCATTTTTCACATGTTTTACACACAAAAATTGAATGACGTTTGAAAACTAAAAGTTCTTGTGCAGCAATGAGTGCTTCTGTGGAAGAATTAGTAACTGGATTTGGTTAATGATTCATTGAACTGAATCTTTGACAGATATTCAAGCATTTTAATTGTGGAAATTAAACCAGACATTCTGTTTTGCTCAAGGCTAAATCCAATTTCATCTTAAATGTCACATAAAACGTGAAACTGCTTTACATGTCTGAGTGGGTGGTTCTTGGCCAGAATATTCTGCAATTTAGACCAGAATTTAGTCTGGTAACATGAGACAAATTCTGATGTAACCTAGAGGATTTAAGAGGAAGTATTCCAACAATTAAGGCACCTTAGGAGACACCTCTGCTGTGATATACAGCCATTTTAATCAAAATTCCCCCGATTGCTAATCCTATGAGTGCTCTCAGATCCTGGAGTCAGGCCAAGATGACCTGGCCGACTCTCTCGTGGGATAGTGGAGGTGAGGAGGTCACACACACACACCTCTCTCTTTCAATGATGAGAGAACCACCCCATTAGTGGAGAATCTAGATCTGTGTAAGAGAAAGGGAGGGTCAGGAAGGGGTAGCGGAAGGCACGAGCCACATGGCTAAATTCAGTCATCACATCAAGCGTCTCTGGGGAGACGCCGAGAGACAGGGAAATGAGAACAGACAAGAGTCAACGCTGTCTCTCCTCCGATTCCCACCCACTCTCTTTTCTCGTTTTCTCATTATTCTCTGTTATTTTCTTATCAGGGAGGAAGAGGAAAGAGGTCAGATCTGAAGACACGATTAGCTAATACTCTCTCTGACTGAGGGATGTTAGGTAAGAGGAAGGACAGCACTATGGCTTTTCTAAGTGGCCCACAAGAGGTTCACAATGAAGCATCAGTGGCCGCAGGGTCAAGCCCAGATTTAAGTGGTGAGATCTTTA
Organism: Scardinius erythrophthalmus; assembly: GCF_964197995.2. Taxonomy (NCBI): domain Eukaryota; kingdom Metazoa; phylum Chordata; class Actinopteri; order Cypriniformes; family Leuciscidae; genus Scardinius; species Scardinius erythrophthalmus. Next base: position 31,103,682 of record NC_138235.1, read on the forward strand.
TTTGATATACAGTATTTGCAGTGACTAAATGGCCATAAACTAAATGGGTAAACTGTTAATAGAGTACAACAGTCATTTATTTTCTCCATAGCAAATTTGATTATTAATAATAACATATAAACCTAGAAAGACCGAACATGAGCTCTTAAACAATGACATATGCTTTCAACTGTAAAATAAAAAAATAAAAAATAAAAATAAAGGAAAACAAACCAAAACAAAACAGGAAAATAAAGGGAAAATTAACCTAGTCTCTAACTTCTGAGACTAGAAAGACCTAACACAACCTCTTAAGCAATTATATATTTGCTTTCAAACAATAAAATAAAATAAAATAAAATAAAATAAAATAAAATAAAATAAAATAAAATAAAATAAAATAAAATAAAATAAAATAAAATAAAATAAAATAAAATAAAATAAAATAAAATAAAATAAAATAAAATAAAATAAAATAAAATAAAATAAAATAAAATAAAATAAAATGGGGAAAGGGGAAATTACTTCCGGAACCAAGGGTACTCAAAAAGGTGGTTAATGTCATACTTTATTCCAGGTTATTTACCTGACTGCTGAGACTAAAGAAAATTGCATAAAAACCACTTGTCAAAATATCAACCATTTTGGATCTGTCAGGATGTATTGACATCTAATTGAATGATCACTGGATAAGCATTAACCTCCAAGGCTAAACCAGCCCCTGCCATGCATCACACGTCACAGGGTATTAGCGTAACTCAATTATGCTCTCCTGCTAGGCTATTGAGTTAAACCAAAACAAAATTATGTTTTAATTAAAGTCAAACGTAATAAAAAGAAGAGCATGACGTTTAACATGACTCATAAGCACACAGCATACTTGCAGCCCTACAAAGCAAAATCTGTGACGACGTCGCTGGCATATGCAGTGCATCATGAGAGAAAAATAATTATAAAAATGAATTTGTAAAAAGTTTTTGCTGGAACTTTTCTCCCTGTGTTTGAGTAATATGCAGTAAATCACAGCTTGGATGTTCAGAGGAGACTGATTCTGCAGGAAGGAAGCCAAGAGTCTCTCGCTGAGATTGTGAACGTTTCATTGTCCCTTGACATGTGTTCTACATACTCAGCAACTTGGATCAGCTATTAAAACTCTGTCTGATTCAAGCAAGAGACAATTCTCAATTGATAGAGTGTTTGTTGTGGTCTCTGCTTATTCTTTATCCTGGTTGCTACAGTGCACAGAAATCTGAACCCTAATAAAAAGCATTTTTTTTGTTTTACGTCACCACCACAACAGAAATTATTCTGGCATGTTGAGTAGATCAACGACCAACAATGCGAGCAATGTTAACATGCAGGCACTAACAAAACAGCCACAAAACAGACAGTTCGTATCAAGATTGAATATTTACAATTTTTGGAGAAAAAATTGACATTTTTTTCTTCCTGTAGGTAGTTTTTTTATTTTTTTATTTTTTTTATGGACCAATAACATCAGATTTTTTCAGTCACGTGATACCATTCCAGATATATTTTTGCTCTAGATGTGAATATATGACTTCCAGAATCAAATGACATAAAACCATCACTATTTACCCATTTAGCAGTTTCTAGCTATCATGTTCTGCCTTCCATGTTGAGAAAAATCAAGTATTTTAAGAAAATCAGAGCCTGCAAATAAATCAGGAAGTCTGCTCGAGCACTTGTCTGCCTTCTCTTCCTCTTCCATCACTCTCTCAGAGCAAAGTCTACACAAAGAAAGGCAGAGAGCTGTGCACCTAAAAAGTTGCTAGCTTTGAGGAAGCCACATAATGGAAGGAGCAGATATCAGTCAACACTGGGATTGTTTTGAGGAGGATGTAGAAACTTAAGTCAAAATACTGGATCCACTTTAAGTTCCGGTAAACAATTAGCAGGGCACATTGTGCGCTAATTTAGCTGCGCAAGCTTGAAAAACTTGATTTGAGGAACGAAACCATAGTATGTATGTAAAGTATGTATGTAAGTATATAAAAATTCAATTTGGTGCATCTAATTTAGTCTCAATACATCTTTTAGTGAACCCACATCACATGTGTAATATTGGTGTTTAAAAGGTTTCATTGTTTAAATTGAGCACAGCAACTGGTTAGTGAGACTTACCCTGTCTATCGAACTCTATGCTGCTGCATTGTGATTGGCTGAGGCTCCATGGACAGTAGAAGACTGATCCTCCTTCTATGATGTTGGGCTGACTGGTGTTGGCTTTGGGTGCTCCAACTATAATACTCACACTGTTCAAGGAGGAAAAAAAGATGAAGGAAGATGTTAGCATACTAATAAGACTGATGAATATTTATAAGAGAGCTGGAAGTACAACAGTGTTCCAATTCACAAAAAGTCTATGGGACAATTTGTCAAAAGATTTGGGTTCAAATATCAGAGCTGTAAAGAAACAATCCTTCTATGTTGAAGAAGAAAGATGAAAACTTCAGTGTTGAGAAGCCATTTTATAACAGTAGCTTGTTTAAGCTACAGTCAAAATTGAAGATCTAAAGTGAACCAAACAGGATTCAACAAGTCATTTAAAACATGTTATGCCACATCGCTATGAAAATTTGCCTGTTACTAGAGAATTATTACTTTTAGTTAACTTAGTTTGCCTAGGATAAAAAAAAGCTTGATATTACTCACATTTTCAGATTTTATTAAAGGGATAGTTCACCCAAAAATTAAAATTCTGTCATCATTTTCTCACCCTCAAGTTGTTCCAAACCTGTATGAATTTCTTAGTTCTGCTGAACACAAAAGAAGATATTCTGAAGAATATCGGTAACCAAACAGTTGATGGGTATGGGAAGAAATACTATGGAAGTCAATGGGGTCCATCAACTGTTTGGTTACTGACATTCTTCAAAATATCTTCTTTTGTATTCAGCAGAAGAAAGAAATTCATACAGGTTTGGAAAATGGCAGAGCTTTCATTTTTGGGTGAACTATCCCTTTAAAATTAAAATATAATCTTTGAGGAAATGGACTGTCTCCTACCACACAGAGAGAAATTATGTAACAGCGTGGCCATGTGCAATGGTTAATAACTTTTTTGGCGACATGTGACCACCAACACACAACCACACACACACCAGTCCCACTGGGTAACAAGTCAATGAGAAAACAAGAGCCAAGCCTGCTAAAGTCGAGTTAGCTCTGCTCCTACAGCTGTTTTCCCCCCAGGGTTATTATAAACACATGAGCTGCAAATATATGAACACATACAGACAAACACAGCCACACATCTAAAAGCATGTTCTCTAATTGATGTACGTTAAAACTAAACCAACTTCTAAACAGAGAGAATAAACAATTGTAGTTGGACAGGACGAGAGAAAGGAGGTGGAACAGCTGTTTAAAACTGCATTTTTACATTCTCTGAAGAAAATGTGAGTGCCAGGACATCGCTATGTGGTTTCTAAGGTGTTTTGATTGGTCTTTAGCAGGATGTCATGTGGTTGCAAGGCGGTTGTATGTCTGTATGATAATCTGGTCTCTAAATATGGCTAAATTCCCTCCTTATGTACACTACCATTAAAAAGTTTGGGGTCGATAAAAACTTTTATTACAAGGATGCATCAAATTCATCAAAAGTTATGTTAAAGAAATAAAATTTTAAAAGAATGCTGTTCTTTTGAAAGGTCTCTTTAAAGAAAAAATTATCCCGTTTCCACAAAAATACTAAGCAGCACACAACTGTTTGCGACATCTTGAGCTGAAGGATCATGTGACATTGAAGACTGGAGTAATGATGCTTAAAATTCGGCTTTGCCGTCACAGGAATAAATTACATTTAAAATATATTAAAATAGAAAACTACAATGTCAACAACATCACTGTTTTTACTGTATTTTTGATCAAATAAATGCAGTCTTGGTGAGCTGTCTTTTGAACGGTAGTGTAAATCTATGGGATTGTTTCCACCTATTCTTATATCTACTGGGTGAAAACTGTAAGAATGATCATTTAGAAAGGTAATAACACATGGCATCTTGAGATTTGACATTTGAAACGAGCTCTCTGAAAAGTACCCAACAGTTAGACAGCCACTCCCACAGTCCCTGCTCTTCTAATCTGTGTCTAATTTTCCAAGAGCCGGCATGGATTGGTGCAGTGCCGCCATGACCTCATTGTCTGTAAACTTACTATCATCTTTCCTGTCATTAAGGCCGGTCCATTGAGAGATGGGGGATGGGGGTGTGGTGGAGGTGTTTGTGAGAGGCCACTGAGGGCATCTCCAGGGGGGGGTTAAGGTACAGGAAGAGAACACCCTTTCCTGCCCCCTGGGCTGGTCTCAGTGACGCGGAACAGAGGACTTCCTTACAAAGGCTGTATTCAGAAAACCCTCCGGTCAGCCATGGAGACTCAAGCCCACTTTAGATGGACTATCGAGATAGAGTCATATAGGTAGGACCAGATGACCATTTAGGCCAAAAGCAGCAGAGCAAACAGAAGACAGACAGTTGACCGCATCCTAAATGAGAGGGCTGGATTTTCTCAGCTGTTATTTACAAAAAACAATGCGTCTGGAGTCAAAGTGTTGAACAAAGTTGAGTACATCATCATCAAGGTCTATAGCTTCGTGGCCATCCTGTACTATGGAAATATATGACTTTTGTAGCTCTTAAAAAAACTCTTAAACATAATTGTCGTTAATTGAAAGCTGGAAATAAATTTATATTGAAATATTAAATGATTTCAATAAATGAACTGTAAAAAAAAAAACTTGGCAAGTATTTGAAATAAATAGGTTCAAGTTTAACTACAAAAAAGCACAACTAAAAAAATAAAATAATAAAAATAATAAAAAGGACAAGCATTACTAAGAAAATAACACATTTACTAAAAAATAAACTAAAATAAAAATGAAAACTGTAAATATAAAAATAAAAGGTAATTAAAAATATTTGGAAATTGACTTTAATCGCTTTGCTGTTTTTGCTATGCCTTTGGAGTCATGGACAGTTTCCAAATTCTGCACTGAGAGGAATACCAGACAAAAAGGAAAAGGCCTGAACAATTGACTGATGGATATATAGGCAGGACATTAAATGTGGAAATGTTTGTTAGGGTCTGTTTGTTTCAAGGCCACTACAAGTGGAGCACAAACACACACATACAAAAGCAGACGTTCCATTTGTTTTTATAAAGGGGAAACCAAAACAAAGACCTCTTCCGGCTTGGAGAGAGTATCCAGTTTTTCCGCCATATGTGTGTATGGACAGAGGGAGAGTCCCAGAGGTGTTACAGAGCACTAGCTGAGGTGTAATGTCAATCCCAGATTCCCACGATGGCTTTCTCCAGGGAATTTAGAATGAAATGGTACATCTTGCAATATTCCTACTCTAGATATCATCGATAATACCTTAGGGATGTCTAAAACTAAAATGTGAACAGAACAGGCTGGTCCACCACCTCATTTGAACCCAAGCACACTATGAATGAACTCAAGTGCACTAGTCTGATGAAATGTTATGTTGCTATGATGCATGTTAAGTGCGTCTAACAGCTGCAAATTCACTAACTTTCCCAAGCACTTTCACTCTTTTCCTCGAGTTCTTGGAATGCTGTACACTTACACTACCGCTTTGGCTGACTGCTCACAAGTGTACAGTTACAGCAAAGCTACAAACGTTCCACTTTTGTTATGATAAATTACACAAATTCAGTCTCACTATAGTTGAGTTTTATCTTGAATGCCATTTGTAGTTTCCAAGCAATGCAAAACCAGTACAAGTTAATGTTTTACATATTCATTCATTAAAAAGAAAACTAGAGACAAGGTTGCCGTTTAAGCATGATAAAACAAGTAACCGCCTTCACATGCAAAACAAAAAGCTAATTACATGGCACACATTATGTTCGGTACATTAAGACCTAAATATACAGTCAAATGTGCCACTTAAATTGATGTAAAATTATAATATACAAAACTCACCATCAAACACATAAAAGGAATTTTAAAAACACAAAACTGCTTTCATCAACAAGTGGATATAACTGTGTCTTCCGCCTAACACTCAAGCTAATGTAGCCTAAACCGCACCATTTTGATAATGATCTGAAAGAACTGTAAATAAGAAACAATTAGCATGTAATGGGGGTTTATCTTATGGGGGGGATCTCATCTCTCCTAAATGTCCTTCTTTTCTCCATGCACTGAATGCTTAAACGTTGGGTTAACATTAGCATAATGATAAGAGCCAGATTGCTCTTGGCTTAGATGCTAGCTTTTTGTAACGGCTCCACATAAAATGAGAAAGTCTTCAGGAGGCCTTCCAGCAGAGGGATTGCCAAAGTGAAGCTCACTTTAATTAAAACAATCTGGCCTTGTAAGAGAACAACAGAATGTTGTTTCAATGCAGTTATATGGAGAACAAATTTGGCTTTAACTGTTATTAGCATCTGTAAGTAGTTGGTGATTAGAATTATTTCGTAGGTCAGGTTATTGTCTTTGGAGGCTGTTGTCTTAAAGGGATATTTCAGCCAAAACCGAACCAATTCTGTCACCATTTACTCACACTCATGACATTGCAAACCTGTATATTTCGAAATTTGTCTCTGTTTTGTTTCTGTCCATCAATGAAAAAAATAGGGCTTGATTTTGTTTTGGGCCCATTTCACTTTCATACAGACAAAAAAAACTTTGAAACATTCTTCAAAATAGATTTTTTGAAAGGCATTTCAGAAGCGAAACACTAAAGAATCATTCACTCGATGCAAGGAACATGCATAAAGTAAATAGAGTTAGTTTGATTTTACATTGATTTTTAAGAGTAAAAACAACATTAACACCCTTTGTGGTATCTCAAAAACAGACAACCGCTGCCTCTAACCAAGATGCAAACTCCATTCTCAGTGTGGCTCTAATTAAGCTAATTGAGTTAGTCTGAAAATCAGGCTTGAATGTGTTACCACTAAAATGCTAAGCTTGCTAGATAGTCACCACTGAGGCAAAGTACGTCTTAACATTTAACCCATCACTTCTGAGGTTTGGTAATCAGACCAGAATTAAAGCTGTAAAAATAAATTGGTGTGCCACATGTCATCTACTTAAGTTGTGGCAAGAAAATACTGGGTGAAAGACGCTGATAGCACAAAAACTAATGGCACGTATGGTTTGAGGCCATTAAATGGCAAATGCCTTCATTTCCAACATCTTCTGCTTAAAACATTCTCCCAGCCATTTCACACTTCATTATCATCCAGCTGTTGAACTTATGTCACTTGAACGCTGGTATAAAAGCTTGAGCTTGCCAAGAAACCACAATGGTTGCTAATGAAGATTAATACTTATATTCAGCAAGGATGAATTGAATTTATCAAAAGTAACAGTAACGCCTTTTATATATAAAACATGCATTTAAGATAAATGCTGTTCTTTCGAACTTTCTTTTCATCAAAACATCAAAAAATTGACAATAATAAGAAATATGTCTTGATTAACAAATCAGCATATTAGAATGATTTCTGAAGGATCATGTGACACTGAAGACTGGAGTAATGATGCAGAAAATTCAGCTTTGTCATCACAGAAATATACATATTAAATACTGTATATCAAAATCCTTTAAGATACTTTAAATGTATTAATATTTCACAATATTACTCTTTTTGCTGAATTTTATTCAAATAAATGCAGCCTTGGTAAAAAAGATTGTACAACAAAAACAACAAAATAAATCAAGCTAACTGCAACTCAATGTGTGCGCCAAGAACAATTCATTACCATCAGTCACTTCTGTAAGTAACTTTATTTGTGATTATCCCACTTTATCCGTGCCAAACAGATGTATATTAACTGATTGCAGTTTGTGGCCTTAGAAACACTTCTGAAAATCAACGCAAAAAAAGTCGAACAATTATCCGGCTATTCAGAGGCATGTTGTTGTTAGCAAAAAACGGTTACAGTGATAGCATGCCACGTCCTCCCAGAAGATGTGGAATGGATCCAAAACAAAGCATACACTGTTGCAACTCTTGCATCTCAGTGATCTCAATGAACTAACATTCTCAAAATCAAAGAAAAGCCAAAGTCAAATTCAAGGCCCAGATGGTTCGTTTTTGGGTCTTTTGCTCTTTGTGCGACGCCAGCGAGCTTTAACTGGGATGCCAGCCTGTCTCTGGTTCGTTAAGCAGCTAAGCGGTTGCGATGGAAGCAGCTAATAATGAGACGGATAAAAGTGGGCCGAAGAAGCTCTGTCTGCGGCCCTCGTCTGCTCGGTAGACCTGATCTGCACGTGCTCTATTCTGCTGTCTGGGAGCTGTGGCCCAAAGATGATGAGCAAAGCAGTGACCGCTGGGTCAGCTGGCACTGAGGGACGACAGCTCACTCACACAGCTGCCGCGCCAAGAGCCCTGAGGAGAACTGCATAGTAATGGAGGAAGACAACAGAAAGCGGTCACTAAATCTTATATTAATACAAAAATGAAACCGGCATGATATAATGCAAAAAAATGAAGCACACTCAGACTGTTGATGTAAATGAAAACAACTAACTGATTCATTCATAGTCAAACTGTTAGAAAATTTGCAAAATGCATTCAAGATGCGACAACCATCTACAGTTCCAACAGTAAAACATCACGGCCTTGTAAAAAAGTGCACTCGTGCAAAGTCTGCTGAAGTGTTGTGCTGGTCTGGAATAACCGTTAAATCTGCGCACATGCCCTCGACTGTTGATCTGATAAACACCCCACCCCGTTTTACACAGACAGATTTTAAATGTCACCACAAAAACATTTCCTCTCAAAGGATATGGTTCAAATTAACATAATATACAATGTGCTGAGATGTCAGCCAGATATAGAGCAACTCTGCATTACCTGCTATTAGGCCTGGGCGATATGGCAAAAAAATTATCTTTCAAAAAATGATATTCCAAGTGCACCACACCTGAAGTGATCGACATTGTATAAATGTAAAATAAACAACTTTGTTAAATTTTGTAAAATATCTTTGCAGAAAATGTGCATGAAACTTATCTTAAACATATCCTATACATACCTATATTTCTTAGGCAAAAATTATTAGCAATAAATATCACCAGTAAGAGGCTATTATTAAAAGCAAATGCTTTGTAAAAACAAAAAAATAAACAGCACCTTTTAGCCTGTCACCATCATGCAGACATGAAATATTAAACATACAGTAGTAGGTCTAGTTGTTTACAGGTTTTTGTATTCCACTGTGCTATTTTTCCCTATTGTTTTTATGTTTGGCTGTTGCACTCATGTCTCGCGTCTTTTGCACCGTCTCACCCATGAAACGGCATTCTAAAAACGTGGTGTTCAAGTTAAAATAAGTTCAAGTCACATCTAATAACTTTTTTTCCCCATTCCACTGCTCGTGTCTCGTTTTTTCAACGCATCAATGCATCATATGATCGGATCATTTTCTTGTCTTAACTGTTATCATTGGTGAATTGTCAACATGTCTAATTATAATGTTTGCTAACATTTTTATTAAAAACGTGATTTCTCGATTAAACCATAATAAAATCATGAAAAATCACCCTACCAGCCCAACCTGCTATGCTAATTAATGTACTAGCTATGAAACCAGAAAGTTATCTGGACGTACTACATTCACCATGTTATCATTGTCATGTGACCTACATCGTCAGTTGAGTCGCTTCACTGCCATTCACAAATCCCCTAGTAGGATTGTAAAGTATCCATCGGATACGCAGTTCAGAATCTTGGCGAAAGTGGTAGGTCATCCAGGTACTTTTCGTCTACTGTTTTATGAATACTGTAAATTCAGACATACTACTCTTGTTTTTAACAATGTTTTTCACCTATTTAATAGGGATGTATGTGACTTCAGGATGCAGGCATTAAGCAGATTCTAAGCAGGGATTTGATGTCCCCACATTAACAATGGACAAAAGTTCTCACTTTAAAGAACAAACTACACCTCTTTTAGGAGAAAACAGTCTGTAAAATGCATCTAAGAAAGCACAAGCCTTGTCATTCAACGGCACGCCGCATTTTGTATGTGACACGACAACATTTAAAAGCACCCATGACATTTACATAAACACAGAGTGTGGTTTTACCTCTTAAATCTCTCAATACCAAATTGTAACCCCAGCCCCCAAAGAGCTATAATTCACACATTCACACAGACCAAAAAACATCCCATAGCGAGTTGCAACTGTTGGCCGTCGACACCTCCAAGGGAGCTTTCTCAGCATGGAGTCCCATCTTCACACTTGAAAAGAGTAAAAGGGGCCATCATCAGGTCCAAACAATTAGCATCAATCGCTCACCTTTGCATGCTATGCCTCACGTCCTTTGTTTGTAATCCTGCAGGCAATAAACAGGCCATCTAAATGCCGGATGATTGGACATTCATTGTCGTTGCCAGCCCAGCAGGGGCCTGGTAAACCAGAACAGAACAGATCAAGATGATAATGATCTACCCAAAATGTACATCAGGAACAATGGAGATCTCCAGGCGGCAACCCCAGGCAATTGTGGAGCCCAATGGCTAAATGTCTGCAAAGTTGACTGGGGCATTTGTTCTACCGTGATCGAACACATGTCTGTTTTTCCACCAGAGCACATGTACACCACTGCACACAAGAGCCTATTATACGAGCCTGCCAGGTCCCATGAGGTCATAAAAAGCAGAAAACTGGTCAATGGTAAAGACAACCTAACCCACAGTCCCAATCAGCTAAGGTTGCACCCATTAACCTGCAAAATAGAGGACTATAATTTTACAACAGGCCAATCTGATTGACACCACCATCAGAGCCAAATGTCATGAAGCCAAAAGAGCTAAACAAGGCTTTATCATGAAGCAAACGAGCCCAAAACATGAATAAATAAATAGAGATTTAAGTCACATGGAAAAGTTTTGCTACTGAAAACAGCAAACCTTTCAACCAATGCACAAAGGCCTCTATTGTACCGACTCCATGGAAAACACTAGTCGTCGTAGGGAGAACCTGGGTGAAGAATAGCTTGGCAGCCAATGTACACACACCCATATCCAGCTGGATGCAAGACTATGGACAACAGACAGCCTAATCCAAGGAGGAAGAGTAGAAATGATAAACAGCAGACGAAACCCTGGTTTAGCTAAAGTGGGTCCTCTGTATTTAGCAAAGGCAAACTGAGCTCAAGGTCTGAGGTAAATATTGATCTATCAATGACCTTCTTAGAGAGGGTAAACTTTGTGAGAATGATGACCACAGCTGAGGATGACCTATGTACTGTACTCTATATCACGCCAAACCATCTTGCAATTCCAATATGCCGTTCTATATATACAAGACCAGGGACAGATTCATGAGACATTCTAAAGAACAAGATTCTTCTTTAACACACAAAAAAGAGTATATTCCCCAAAATAATACTTAAAGGATTAATTCACTTCAAAATGAAAATTAGCCCATGATTTACTCACCTTCAAACCATCCTATGTGTATATGACTTTCTTCTTTCAGACGAATACAATCGGAATTATATAAAAAAATATTCTGGCTCTTCCAAGTTTTATAATGGCAGTGGATGGCGACCAACAGATTGAAGCTCAAAAACGTGCATCCATGCATCGTAAACAAACTCCAAACATGTGGGTTAAATAAAGGCCTTCTGAAGCAAAATGATGAGTTTGTGTAAGAAAAATATTCATATTTAACATGTTACAAAGTAAAATTCTAGCTTCCGGCCAAACGGTCATACGCAGTCTACTTGCCCCTAATGCGCAACTTATGAAATTTATGACATCAGAAGTAGCATAGTGCGTCATGGCGTAGCGTAAATATCAGAAATAAGTTACTCGCATAAGTTACGCTAAACACTTAAGTGGAATCCGAATGTTCGTTTGGCCGGAAGCTAATTATTTTCCTTTATAAAGTTTTAAATATTAAAATTTTTCTTACAGAAACTCATTGTTTTTCTCCAGAAGGCCTTTATTAACCCACCCGGAGCCGTTTGGAGTTTGTTTACGATGGATGGATGCACAAGCTTTAATCTGTTGGTTTCAATCCACCACCATTATAAAACTAGGAAGAGCCGGGATATTTTTTAATATAACTCTGATTGTATTCGTTTTAAAGAATAACGTCATATAGACCTTGGATGGCTTGAGGGTGAGTGAATCATGGGCTAGTTTTCATTTGAAAGTGAACTAATCCTTTAAGAATGTTCTTATCTTTCTCCTTAAGTTTGTTCTTAAGACTAAATTTCCGAAGAATTCAAATTCTTGAAAGAAATGCTCTAAAAATAATCGTAAATAACTTTAGGTTCGGATAACCTTCAACAAGTCTTAAATCCTCAAAGGCAAGATGTTTAATTAATTTATTGGGTTGTTTCAAATATTAAGAATGTCAGCATAACAATAGCTACATATAAAACACATTACTACTACAAAATTAAAAAGAAACAAGATTGTGAGGTGATTGCTACTTAAAGGTTAATAGATGGACAAATATATTGTTAAAACAGTGTAAAGTTTCGAATTTGTTGTATTAGACAAGGCAACCTCACAAATAAGATGGTATACAATCAGGACTTTAGAATGTTTTTCAAGAATTGCACTTAGGGATATTCTTAATTTCTCAAGAACTTTTTTTCCTCACTATCAGAGAAAACCCTGTGGTTTTGATAGCCAACGCAACTTGGTAAACCTCAACTTTGTGAATCTTCGGGTAATAAAATACACTGAGGCAGGTGAGAAAGTTTTTTATGTTTTTACAGTAATATTCCTGCCATTGTGGCTGTAAATTTGTTGCCTTTGGCTGCTAATGCAGACAGTCCAGCTCCTTGGATTCAACCACAAGCTTCAAATGCTCGCCAACAATCATCAAACACCAAAAACATCTTTTTGAACATCATAAACACAAAAGGAATTTATGCATAGTCACACATTATTCTCTGAAAACAACACTCATCATCCAGAGCCACGCAAATCCCAGCAGGAACAGAGAGGGTGGTATTCGGTTTCTATTGTTTCTGCAATATAAACATTTCAAATAAAGCTATTTAGTTTTCTGACATTCAACCCTACATCCAGACCCTGATCTTTGCCCTTTCACAGTACAGAGGATCATCTTCTTATCCAAAGGTAAAGAATACAGAGACTGAGGAATGTGGTGCACATCACCATTTGTGGTGGTAGAAGAGTTTTAACTTCACTGACATAGAAACTGTTGGATCTCTGATGAGAACATATACAAGGAGACACTTGTTGCAATAATCAACTAGAAGACATTTCAATTCAGCTCAAATCTAGTGAACAAGTGGGACTTTTAACATCGAGTCACAATTCTTCAGGACAAATTAGGTTTATATACCAGACCATCCGGAGGAGGCCCCAACATAGGACTTGTGCTGTTCTTCTCTCAACGTTCAAGAACCATAAATTTCTCTTCCATGTATATAGCTGTGAGCCCCCTGACACCAAGATCGAGAACCTTGTCCTCGGGCAGTTCTCTGTGGTGGTCTGCACACTAGCTAATTCTATTAGTGCGTGCCAAGGAGTGCTATTCTCCTCAGACCTATACATGCCCCTTTGAGGCCAGACTATCAGAGTCTGTGAACGAAGTGAGGAGTGAATGTTTTGTCAGAAAGGAAGATATAAAGAGCAAGAGAATGAGAGAGAACATGCAAGACAGAGAGTTTATTCCTGACACCAAATTCTTTTTTTTAGACAAAGCTGTAGACAAGCTTTTTTTGCCCCAATTTGACAATGATTTTACCAAAATACACGTTAATCAAACCACTACTTTTTGAAACACACAATAATATGGATGCACTTCAGGACTGTGTTTCCCAAAAACATTGTTAGTCTAAATAGATTGTAGAAACCATGCATTTGGCACCAATCTGTTTAAGCTAACAATGCTTTTGGGAAACGCAGCCAGGAAACAGGTTCTAAAGAGGTTTTCCATAAAGGACATGTTCTTATGTTCACAACTAGCTGGAAGACAAAAGGATGGAATTATGGGTCAAAGATGATCGTCTACATGTTTACCTACACTAACATTTAAAACAAATAATTAAATCAATAAATGCATAGCCATTCAATAGGCTGGCTAACTGTTGTAAATTCAACAAATAAATAAACCAAATACCTCAAATAGAATGCAATGAAATAATTCTTACTGCATAGATGATCTGAAGTCTTGTAGACTAATTGTCTTGTATTAGTGAATTTGGTGAAATTGTTACAAAAGATGCATTTGATAGCAGTGGTGCTTTAAATTGGATAAAATAATATGACTCACTTATTATTTTTAATTAAATCAAATTTTCTCAGGTAAAAATTTAAGCTAAAAATAAAAATAAAAATCTGGATCAGTTAGTCATTTTCAATAGCCCATAGACAGCTATTGGGCAGAATGGCCGACTAGTCAACCATCTATCACATACAGCACCGGAAAACTTAGAAATACACATTCTATCAAACGCCTGTGAAGAAAACTCTTGATATTGTGCATTCTTTCACCCCTTCACTCAGCCTCCACTTTGAGGCCCATCGATCCTCCTCCACAATGACATCTCGGGAGTGAAAAGTTCAGATGAAGTCATTGCTGAGAGAGCTGCCTCTTGCCATGACTTCACAGTTCATAAGAATGAGGCCAATATACTGTGTATAGGAGTGGGTGGGTGGGGGGTGGGGGGGTGTACAGTCTAGAGTATTAGACTGGAATAGAGGGTGAGGAGCTTAAATACCATGCCGAATTACATCATCAGAGACCCACACGCTTATAGGTGCACACACACTCCTCTGACTCATTCAACCATGCGTCATGCTCTAAATCATCCGCTGCTTCTGAAATTCATCTATGCCAGACAGACACCCTATGGCAGACTAAAACAAAAGCTGGAGGGTCTGCTTTAGAGAAGGTGAGCAATGTTAGAGGAAAGGAAAGGGCTCCCTGAATACAACGCCCCCGAGAAACCAGAGCCAGCGTGAGCCCACTCTGACTAAAGCCCCTCTACAGCTGTGCACGGCCAGACACAGTCCAGCAGACAAACACAGATGGAGATGGCTGATTGTGGCGTGTTCTAGTCAGGGCATGAGTGAGTTGATTATTACTGCAATCATACCTCCGAGTCCGAACAGTGCTGCGCAGCTGTCTGCAGCTTGAAAAGAGAGCAATGCAGCCAAAGGGCAGGGAAACCCAACAGATCAGCAGTGTGATTGAATGGCATGCCTCATACTCTGTGATTTCCCCTTGGATTTATCACCTCATATGCCAAGATAATATCTATGGGTTGAAGGTAATCATATGGTCTTTCAATCACAGCTAGATTATATTTACGTTTACTGCTGCTCCATTCAACAAAATTATCCATTCAAAACTGTGCCGAAGGCAGACTGCCGGTATTTGGGGGGTACATATAAAAGCACCTTATACCTCATACTGACTTCTAGGTTAATATTACTAATCAGTAAGCACTTAAGGTATAGTTCTGATGAATCTATCAAAAAAAGATATTATGAAAAATGTGTGTGTACTTTCCATATATTAAAAGTTAATGGGGTCCAATGTTATTTTTTGGATGCCTTCAGGTTTTATCATATAGGCAAAAACAGTTAAAACATTCTTCGAAATATCTTATTTTGTGTTCTACTGAAGAAATAAAGTCATACATATTTTTGCCAACATGAGTAAATTACAGAATTTTAAAAACTATTCATTTAACATGAAAGATATCACCCAGAATCAGCAGTTAATCAGGATATTAGCTGAGAAATGAAGCATCACTTTAAATTTGTCTTTGAAACTCTAAAAGTGAGTTGTGAGACTTAAACAAAAAAAGTTTAAAACGAACACATAGCAAATGACTACAGATCAGAGATATTTAACTTTTGGCTTTTTCCCCCACTAGCAAAGGTCATCTTTGAATGGTTGAAGATTCTCATGCTAGATTATTCAGAAGACTTTAAGTGACCATAACACGTGCAATCAGAGATAATTATGGGGGGCAATCTTTGCATTCCTTTTGAGAAGAGCCGGTACCTTACTGTGACTTCATCATAATAACCACTAGTGACGTCCTATAAATGGAAAAACCACCAGCGATGCCACTGACAGGTACATGTGTTGTCATCCACTCACATGTAAACATGCACAAACACTTCAAGCGTGCACTACACAAACACTAAACCACACTTTTAGGACTGTCGCTCCCCAACTGTGGTGATGTGCTTTGATGTAGCCTAAATGGCAGTGCACAGACTGGGTTGGGATTGTAAACAACAGCTGAGGGATACCCCTGGTTTCATTGCCCCTTGGACTGGTCAGTGTTAACACTGAGCTCTAGGAGACTGTACATGATGTAAGAGAAACACACTGAATCAATGAATGAAGTAGGTTAAATTTAGGACAATGGTTTTCAACCTTTACAGACCCAGACCACCAACCCAAACTCTCAGCCAACCCAGGGACCAAATGAATTTATTCTTCTTCTTATGGACATTAGCTAACATTACTATAATAAATATATCAAAAAACATTGGTTAGAAAGTTATAAATCAATTAACTGTTAAAAATGTCCATCTATGACATACTATATCTTCTCTATGTATGGACCCATGGAGTAAGCTACATTCAGAGACCATTGGTTGAAAGCCTAGTCTTTTTCATCACATTGATAAAATAGACAGTATAGGCTACATTTCTTGGATTTGAATGACAATAATCCTTCATACTATGGTATTGTACTTCATACTGTGGTAAAACACTCTGTTCTGAGGACACAAAGGTGTCACTACATTATAATTTCTAATTCCCATTCTAATTCTTTAAGATAAAAGTGCATATGAGTCAAACATTACATACATACAGTAATATCAGGATGTACAGCAGCAATATCAGGGAGGACAAAACACCTATCAACAGTGATGTTTGGCATTTAAAGTTATTAAATAGCATTTAAATGGTAATACATTTCGTATGTTAAACAGCTCTATGGTGGGCAATGATCAGTGAACTTGGTCTAGTTGTAATTTTCTTTGAATGCACGCCAAACCTCTTCAAATTCAATATGTGAAATCAAAGAAGGAAACCTACCTTGACCCAGTCATATAAAAGTCCACCGAGTACCCGAAGTAACTACCGTTGGGTCCGTTATACACCGCTGGGTTCTCCACATCCAAGTTGAAGGCAACAGACAAAGGTAGAAGAATCAAGAGTGAAAGTCCCATTGGAGAGCATTTCGGGTTGTGTGAAGACGCTGAAATCTTTGAACGGTGCCTTTTGGAGCCCATTGTAATCGTTATGTCACAATCCACTTCTTTATTAAACTTCTTTCAGAACAAAAGGGGGCACTTGAACGGAATCCTCCTGAAGATGCTGCCTCACGCAAATCTCATGCCTCGGATGAAGTGTATCAGCTTGATCCTTATTTTTCCAAGCGCTCTATACGCGCCTCCGTCTATCTGTCCCCTTCTCTCCTTTCTGCGTCCTCCCTCAAGCTTAATTGAAGGGTTATTAGGAGGAGGAGGTTCAGTTCTTCCAGTCGTGACAAACTCCCATAGAGGTGGAGCTAAGCACAATTCACAAAGTGGGGAAATAGAGCGGTACAATATTGAGACTGATAACTTCATCAAATGAAGGGAAATACATTGCAAAAGCAGCGGGATAAAATGGCTATAGGCTACAGCAAAGAGACAAATAGTGAACTATACAAACGCATTACAATTTTTTTTTAATTAGGGTAGTTATGGTTAAAAAAAATAAAAAATTATATATATATATATATATATATATATATATATATATATATATATATATATATATATATATATATATATATATATATACTTGTGTAGCCTACTTTTTTTACAATATCATGTTCACTAAAATAAAATAAAAAATAAATCAAATAAAAATTATTTTACAAATAAAATAAAAAGAATACTAAACAAGAAACGGAGAAAAGTGAGACTTGTGACATGTTCAACAGTTCATCTGTCCACTTGAAGGACTATTTGCATAGTTGTCAAAGATAGCTAAATAAATGATTAACCCTTTAAGCAACGAAAGAGCTGTTTGCAAAGTCCGTTATCCTCCAAAAAACGATCTCCAAACTTGTTGCCTTCAACATGAACCTTCTCGGCATCGAGTTTATAGACGCTATATTCTGATAAAGCTTGTCAAGCCATCACAGAAGTATTGAAGCAATAGCCTACTAGAAATTCCGCATGTGAGTCTATGTTTTAATTTGGAGAAATTATGTTTATAGCAAGCGTGCCATGTACAAGCGCGTGTACACTGAGCAATCTCCATTTATAGATCTGACACCGTCAGGACACACGGAGCTGGGAAATTTCGCGAGCTGTAAAAAGCCACTCCAGACTGGAATTAGAATGTTGTTTTAGTTGATTCAGCCTCTGCCCAAGGGATTGAAATGGGGAGCCAAATTTGGCTGTATGGCTACAGGGAACTCGCCGTGAGAATATTTCTATTTGGGAAAGTAGGGTGTGAAGGGGGAGCTCACAGCTGTCGGACCGCAGCAACACTTTCAAAAAATTTCTTCCTCTTGCTCAAACTCAGTTGCTGCAATAAGATATTTCAAGAAATAATTGTCCATTTCTTTAAACGATGCCTGATTCGAGAACTCAAAGAACTTTCAAACAACCACTAAACGAATCTCAACAATTCGTTCACGCGAGCGATGCTCGAGTCAACTCACTGAATCAATGAATCTCTTTCAAACCTATCCGATTACGCACAGAACCTTGAGTTATCAACATACATACGAAACAGATGTGGTTTCAATAAATAATATTTTATTAAAAACTTGAAAAGTTTTTTTTTTTATGTTTAGATCATGTACGCTGATAGGGACCACGTAGTTGCGTCATGGCCTTGTTTTAAACAGTCTATGGTCATGGCCCAAACAACAACTGAATCTTCTTTTTTTCTATTAGTTGTAGTCTTTATTTGTTTAATATTTTTCCACTATATGTTGGATTATTGTCATGTTTATTATTTGTATGTGACTGACATTCAATAGAATAAAATAAAATAAACACTGAATCATTATATGAAACGGTTCTTTCTGAAGAACTCATTCGTGGAAATGATTCCCATCTCATCACCGATTTGAGTGGTTCTCAAACTACATTGCTCAATGCTGTAACAACCTTCACCACACAATGTAGTTATAGCAACCCATGTTGTTCAAACTTTGTTTGAAGGTTGGGTAAGTTGATCCAACGTTCTGTGTTTGCTTCGAGTAACAGTTAATTAGCTTTTAAAGTCCCCATGAAATCAAAATGTAAGTTTTTTTGGCTTTTAGTATGTTAGCCTTACTTTTATCTATAAGCTAGTGTGCTCCAAAACAATGACAAAATTTGCATAAAATATGAGCATTCAAAACTTAGTCTCTCACTTCTGTCAATATGGATCAACAATTTTGATGACATCATGCTGCACTTCAGCTTCTCATTAGATTTTCTGTCCAATCAAATGCTCTCTAGAATCTAAAGCGTCCCCTACATTATAAACAGATGCTGAACTTGCGGATAAAATCGGTCACTTGTTCAAACAATCACTATTTTCTACATGGTGAATGGCAGATAGTGCACTATTTAGGGGATAGGGAACGATTCAGACAGTGTAAATATGATTTCCATTGGGGCGAATGAAGTCTGGTTTCACCTTATCTGGTTTCGCCCCGTCCACACTACTGCAGTTTCGTTTAGAAACGGAGAATTAAAACGAATACGATCTCTGTCCACACCAGCGTTTTAACTGCGTATTAGAATTGATCTCCGTCCACATTAAAACGACTGAAAACGCGGATCACATGACCATTCACCAACACTGGGCATGCGAGTGCCGGTGTGGTGAATAATCCTGTCACTTTGGTGTGATGAGTCCGGGCTTAGGACCCCAGTAGTACGAATTGCTGTGAATACGGTAAGGCAGTATCAGTGCAGTATAAGCTCAGGTAAAGCTCATAGCACGATCATCGGTTAACGTTAGCTGTATGCTATGCTATTATCTAAGCTAACTAAAATATACACTAACAACGAGAAATGTTTAATTTCACAATCTATAGCTTCGGTTAAATACTAGTATATGAAATGTATAATTTAAAATACATTAAATACATTAATGACTCGTTATAACTTAGTACAAACGTCTTCTATAATAAAATGATTTTGTATGATTTGTAACCAGGCACTAAAGCTATTACCCATAAAACGTGCTTTGAACCAATCGGATTGCTTGGGTCCTAAGCCCGGACTCATCACACCAAAGTGACCGGATTATTCACTACATTCATTATTCATTATTCATTATAGAATTATAGAATTATTCTTCCCGGGTTAACCCAAAACCGACGCTCCATGTACGGTCGATACCGCCACTGCACACGGGGATTGTCACAGATCGCTCGAATAATAGCTTGCCTCCGGCGCATGTAGGCAGTTATAGCATTGTAAAATGCAGAATTTACTTGGACAACAGCTGCTAGCAAATATATACGCCATGACTGATGACACCCAATCATAGAGCTGAGCGTGAGCCTCTAATACGTCATCGTTTCTAAAGTCCTCCGTTTTGACCCGTCCAGACTAAACCGCCCTCCGGAGATTCAAAACGAAAAACGGGTCGGCAGCGTTTCTAAACCTCTCCGTTTTGGGTCTCCATTTTTGCCGTTTTAGTGTGGACGGGAGATGCAAACGTAGCAAAAGGTCTCCGTTTTTAAACGAAAACGCAGCAGTGTGGACGGGGCCTTAGTGTCACACAAACTGCCGCAGTGCTCACACAGTCTGCTCCAGTCCAGAGACATGATAGCACAGAGCGGATGTAACCCCTCTACCCGGGTCCTTCACACCCCGCTCCATGCGGGTCTCGAACCCAGGTCTCCGGCATGAGAGTCAGGCGCTCTAACATGGAGGCTAAAGACTGCAGTCTCTAGCGTCTGTCGCTAGAGCACCTATTTAGATCAGAGGAGTGAGGTTTACTCGCACAGCAACTACTAGCTGGCCTCCGTTACACTCACCCCCCTAAACCTCACTCTCATCCGGGTCACGGCACCAATGTAACCCCTCTCACCCGGGTTCTTCACACCCCGCTCCGTGCGGGTCTCGAACCCGGGTCTCCGGCATGAGAGTCAGGCGCTCTAACAAGGAGGCTAAAGACTGCAGCCTCTAGCGTCTGTCGCTAGAGCACCTATTGAGATCAGAGGAGTGAGGTTTACTCGCACAGCAACTACTAGCTGGCCTCCGTTACACGGATTATATGCGCGAGTCGGCGCAGACCAGAAAACGTATCAGACCCTTTGAATCTGCACAGGATGCTATATTTTAAAGTGATGGAGGACATTAGGAGGAGAAACGATTAGAGATTAGGAGGAAACTGCGGCATTACCGAGCTCAATGGCTCTGGTCGAGCTGTGATATAAACGAAGCGCTATTGGCTATTTTTAAAAAGGGGAGGAGCTGATCGATATGTCCCGCCCTGTCTTCCTGTTTTAGTGGAAATTACATCAACACATTGAATAATGCTGCGTGTTTCAAGGCACAAATGCTAAACGTGACCATTTTCGTGCTAACTTTACATTTTTTAATTGGTGTCGTAACTATTATATTATTCTTATAAATAAGGGTAGCGTCAAGCACATAAACTCACAATTCATGTGGTAGTTGTACTTCTTATAAGACTGGGCGGGGCCAGTGAAGTTGCTGTTTTCATAGTACAATTAACTTATTTTCTCATGAAATAACCTCTAAAGTTGCACCACCTGTAATTTGGGTTTATTTTGTCCTGCCCTTTTTTTACACTACTTGATTTCTGTCATATGTAGATGCTGATGCAGAGTGATGCTTACATATACTATGTATCCTGCTGACACTACAAGGGTCAAAAGTTTGAGGACCTCAGAGAGACTTTAACCTATACAGTTTAGAGAGAGATAAATGGTTACATGATCTGTAAGTCATGCTGTGAGTCGGCCCTCCACGCCTGACGGTTATCCTCCCTATTACCTGAGAGACTCTAAATTCTTGACACTAAACACATTAAATCAGCTGTGCACCTGAACATCTGGCAACATAAAGAGAATGCATGGTGTACATTTCACAAATCACACCACAAATCAAAGCATCCAGAGAAATGCAAAAGGAAAGTCTTATTGGTAATGTAAAGGAGTCATTTTAAATCCATGGTATGAGAGGCCTTTGTCCAGATCTGCTATAGCAAATATTGAGTTAGAATAACAGGAAAAGATTAGGTAATGGGACTGGATGTGGGTCAGCTTTTTTTTTCATGGGCTCTGCAAAAGGGTGTTATGTCTGTAGGATATTACTTGTATGTTGTCATACATGAAGGGGCATTAACAAGAGGCGGAGGTAGCCAAAAAATGTCTTAACTAGCGGTGCTACATATGCAAGGTTGGTATGCTGCCTTTTTTTTCCAAAGCCCTCCAGCAATAGCTAAAGAGAACACAAATAGGCTACTTTGAACATATGTGCTCTTTTTCCACAGGATTTGATGACTTAAAGGGATAGTTCACCCAAAAATGAAAATTTTTGCAATCCGCAATGGCTTTCTTTCTTTTGTGGAACACAAAATGAGATATTTATAGCAGAACGTCCAAGCTCAATACAATGAAAGTCAATGGGGACCACAGGCCAGTCAAGCAGGATTTAACACAAACTCAAATTTCAGTCTGTTCCTCAAACAGAGGTATCATATGGCTTCAGAAGACTTTTAATATTGAGTCGTATGATTTGCTTTTTCTTGTTTTAAGAGCTTGTCAGTCCCCATGCACGTTCATTATATAGAAGATGCAAATTTCCATGGATGAAGGAAAGTCGTACATGTTTCAAAAAGAATTTCTTTTGAGTGAACTATGCCTTTAAGTTTTCACCATGCCATGGGTATATTTAAAGAGCTGGTAGTATAAGTATGTGTCTATACAGAAAGTGATGGATCACTATTTGGTAGCTAAGTGACTTGTGGAAATTTGCTGTCCTAGTTGGTTCTTCTGAGTCAAGAGGTTTGTCATGCATGACTGGAGTCTAGACAACATTCAAGGAGTCTTTGAGTTTAGACACTGCAAAATCTGTGTCTCACTAGACCATCTCTTGAGGTTTGTCACACTACAGAAAAAAAAGCACTTCTTATAAAAACTTTAACTTTAAACGTTTTTTTTTTTTTCATCACATGAATTGAACTGAGCACAAAAAAAGAAATTAGCCTAAGACTAAAGTTTCCAGTGAAACAACAACATTAGGTTAAGATTTCTTGTGAGGTTTTAAACAGAAAAAGGACGAATTGATTCCACTTCAAAATCAAGTACTTTTTTCCATTTTTCCAATTTCTAGGTGGGGGACATTCATACTTACATTGGGACATTGTGAAATGCTGCCATGGCAACCAATAGTGAGCACAACAAAAATAGTGTGAGTGGCGCATGCTGTACTCCAAACAGCTGGGGAGCTGTTTTAAGACAGAGCATATAAATATTATACTCATACTCATTTGCATTTATGGATATATACACACAGGTGTGACATTCAAAATCACATGGTGCCAAAATCATGTGTGGTTAATTTCAAGGCTTTAACGCATAACCACTTGCAAGGTCATTTAACATTGTGATGTTTAGTTTCAATTGTTGATCTTAGCATGTATAGATTAAATATATGCAGGAATTTTCTAAGTTAAATGAATAAATTAAGCATTATCATGCTATGCTGTCAAAAACCACAAATAATAATTTTGATTCATCCCTCAATAAGTCTGGCTGTTTTATTAAAGCACTTATAGCAAACTTCTGTACAAAAATGTGCTTATTTAAACAGTGAAGTTTTTTTTTACTTTTGTCAGAAAATATATTTATTTATTTGTGTATGAGTGCATTTGTATAATTTCCTGCAGTTCAGGTTGTAAAAATGTAGAAAAATAATGTATTAGTAATTTAGTGAGCTATTATATCCCAAAGTAATTTATTGCCCCATGGATTTCCATTATAAATGCATTAGTGTAAATGCAATTTAGTTTTTTTTATTTAGTTTTTTAGTATTTTGTAGTTAAGGATTTTATGTTTTTGACAGCTTCCTAACGACTAGTATTAAACCCTGAACATTCGATAAATGTATAATTTAATTATTTATTCGTTTTTAGTAAAGAAAAAAGTGAAAGAGACAGAAAATCCCTTGTGTTCAGAAATTTTAAACTTCAAAAGCAAGAACAAGAAACTGAGACCCTTTTATACTACCACACTCGATTACTCTTATGTGGTAGTGATTTGATGTTATAACAAGAAAAGGCTCTTTCTTTTTTTTTCTGAGAGAGTGAAGTTGTTCACATTTGTGTTGGCAGAATGCCTTAATCTCTCAATCTCTTATCAGCATCTAAATACACAATCAAGTGTGCTTTCTTGTTCCTTCTCCTTCTCTGTCACACAGCCCTTCACCTAACTTCAGAAAACTGATATGCATCAC
Organism: Scardinius erythrophthalmus; assembly: GCF_964197995.2. NCBI lineage: Eukaryota > Metazoa > Chordata > Actinopteri > Cypriniformes > Leuciscidae > Scardinius > Scardinius erythrophthalmus. Next base: position 31,128,130 of record NC_138235.1, read on the forward strand.
TCGGACAGGAAATGCCTCCAACGTAAAGACCTGCCTTCACTTCCTGCTACTTCAACTTATTGCCTCTCTCACGTATAAAGACTGGAATGTCTTTCCCTCGTTCTGTGCTTCTTTAACATTTTTACTATGAAAGGGAGAAAGTTTTGGGAGCTGATGTTGCTGATAGCTGCAGACTACCTGTTAAATTGTGAGTTAGCAGATGGATGCAAGTTTAAAGTTCGCGTGAACCGGAAGTTGCAAACGACTTTTCTCCAGTGTTGTGATGTATTTCCCAGTGAAAGGGAATATTGAACAGAGGGCAGGGTTTTACTCTAGCGCTCCTCCTCTCCATCTCTGCTCATAGAGCTGGTAAGTCCCGCCCCCTCCGCTAACCCCGCTGGACCTCTAGGTTGAAAAATCATCAATGCAAGTGAATGGGAGAAAATAATTATTTTCTGGTCCCGTTTGAATTGTGCCATGAACAGGGCCGGATTAACAATTTCCTGTGCCCTGGGCAACAAGACTCAAGGCCCCCGTAGTTAGGGGGGTTCGGGGGCATGCTCCCCCGAGAAAATTTGGATTTCTCTGACCTACATATGTGCAATTTAGGACTTTTGAAGGCCAAAAAATTATAAGAAATAGGCTATCTTTAAAACCTTGTCATTAGATTATTTGTCTGCGCTCTCCTCATCTTCATATTTCTTATTCTCTCAGTATTCTTATACTGGCCTATTTCTACCTCTCCTAAAGCTGAACTTTGACTGATAGTCTTTTCATTTTCGTCTGTGTCAGTGACGAAAATAAACATAGGCTCAACTGATATTTATACGTTTTATGAATCATTTTCTTAGACATGTTAATTTACTCAAGGCTACCAGGAAAGCTGTATAGCTGTAAAGTCAGTATTGACATTAGGAACCTTCTGCAAGCTTTGGGATTTGAAAACGTCTGTTTTTAAATGTTAAAAGTAATTTTAAATAATACAAATGATAGACTACGTTTAACGCAGTTGGTGGAATTGGCAGACATTCCCTCGCATCGTGCGCTGTGGAAACGCGTCAAAGCATTCTCAGGTATAATTATGCAGCATTAATGCACAAATGATTTTGAAGGAATATTTCATCATGTCGATACACAATGGTCACATAATGTTAAGACTAATCTTGCTATTGATATCTTTGTTAGACTACCGACCCTATAGAACAAATGTCCGGCTAATATCGAAACTGAAACGAACTTCACCGCGCTCAACCAGCGGGAGTGCATTTCACGAATTAGTAATCGCTGGCGTTCAGCGGGGAGGGAGGAAAGTCGCGTGAACCCGCGTATAGATGCACTTTATGCAGTGAAGAAGATCGTAAAGAGTTTGATAACTTTATAAAATTTCTGTGTATTTCCTACCTGTCAGGGCCCCCTAGATGTCATGGGCCCCTGGGCAATTGCCCAGTTGCCCTAATGGTTAATCCGGCCCTGGCCATGAATGTGAACATATGTTGTCTGTGAATTTTTTATATAATCTTTCGTGTGAAGAATGCTACAATTTAGCGTGTAGAAGTTTGATACGGTTAGACTTTGTGTGAGAGCACTTTGTGGACTACAACTCTTCGCTGCTTTCGACGCGTTTGAAACGTCACCACCATTCGCACACGGACACTAGCTCACGGATCCCGCTAAACATGGCTGTGTCTTTGGTGCACTTCACCGCCTTCTTTCAGGGAGAGGACAAAATCGTTGAGGTTGGCGAAAACCACGGGTAAGTCAACTTTATGGGGTGACGTCACATAGGCGACATGTAGTCTTTCTCGTTATGTCTTTTCCACAATTGCTAGCCGAAGAATCATACGATATACTGTCAAACTCGTAACATGAAAAATTATATAAAAAATTCACAGACAACATATGTTCACATTCATGGCAAAATTCAAACGGGACCAGAAAATAATCATTTTCTCCCATTCACTTGCATTGACGATTTTTCAACCTAGAGGTCCAGCGGGATTTATGGAAGGGGCGGGACTTACCAGCTCTATAGCAGACTAACGGTTTGAGGGGAGTGGTTAAGCGTTTCCCAACCCAAGCCGTCAAACCTACATCATCAGAGAAGGAACGCCATTCCAGACCAGAAGTAACTTTTCAGACTTTGATTAAAGATTACGACGGCAAACAATTTTTTTCTGTGTATTAACTTGCACGGATTAATTTTTCACCACAAGACTAGTAATATGCGCTAACAAAGTAAATAGGGTCAATTTTGATTTCAGTTAGACTTTAAGGAATGGGATTTTGGCTAGTGGGACAGATGGGTTTTTGTGATGCTAAGAAAAGGATCAATATCTCAACAAACCCCAAATCAGAATTATTAAACTTTAAAGCATAAATCATTTCTGCTAGCTACATGAATGATATCTCAAATCACACGGTTTGTTGAGAAGAGGTGAAAACTGCCTGACCCGAGCCATATTTAAAGTGCCCCATTATGCTTTTTCGAATAGTTTTCATGCAGTGTGTAATATAGCTGTTTGTGAATGTAAAAGGTCTGCAAAGTTTTAAAGATCAAAGTACACAACAAATACAGTTACAAGTACTTAACAATGTAACAAATATACACATAAAGCCAGCCTATTGTCTTCATTGGCTGCCGCGAACAACGTCTTCTTTGAACCGCCCTCAAAAACTAGTTGTAGCTGAGACTGGAAGAGTTTGGTTCGTTTTATCAACATGTTGAGAAGACGCTGTTTTCAGAGCTGCAAATCCACTTTGATGCCCAAATGAATGAGGACTTGTGATGGAATTGATACGGGGGGGGGGAAAGAAGGCATCGTTTCTGTTCGTATTACTGTATCAAGCACTGAGAAAACCTCTTGAGCTGAAATTCAGATATGGTAATAGGCGTTTCGTTTCCAACACGCGCTGTAAGCGGTTGACCCATCACAACAGACTGGGCCGTCTGACCAATCAGGACAGAGCAAGCTTACGGAAAGGAGTAGTTTAGAGAGACCAAAACTGTGCAGTCACTGTATATTTAAAAATATATTTTTTTAAAAAAATAGTTTTTTGACTTTGGATGCATGACAACCAAAGCAAAAATAAGTTTTGACTCGGCCCAGTAAGCAACCACCTGGAAACCACCCAGGACGCCCTAGCAACTGCATAGCAACACCCTGACTTTTGAGTTTTGCTTGCGTTTTCTTCAAAACATCTTAAAAGTATCTCAATTTTATGAATGTGAATCTCGTTTTGTGAACAAGAAACAATTTTTCAGTCCTTTTAGTTGTTCGTGATAAAGTTTAGCATATTTTGCAGATGGTGCTCTGATCTCTGTTTTTTGATGTTTAGTTTGTGTTGCTTGGACCTCTTTCAGATTCCCTGAGTAACTTGCTCCAGAACTACATTGCTCTTCAAAGGCTCATTAGAATTATGTCCTCCTGGAGAAACATTACAGACTCCATAAATTCTCACACTGTGTAATTTCATTACTCTGGTCTAAAAGTACAGAAGGTCACCGAAATCACTGTTGTTTTTTTACTGGTGATAGGTATGATATTAACACGGCCTTGTATGTTTCTTTGGTACTCGGAGAACATAAGTCACGAAGGGTAATTTGAGAAACCAAGATATGGAGAAATTCAGAGCTGGCTTCTTAAGTCATATTTTCATTTCTAACAAAATATTTCCCTGCCAAGTGTTATTATTGCATTACCTCATTACATTACAGGCTAGGGCAGTGGCTCTCAACTGGCTTTGCTTTAGGATTTACATTTTAAATTGGACAGAATTGATGAACGCAGCATCAAAATTGCATCTCATGCAAAAGAAAAACAAAACATGTCCTTTAAATGTAAGTACCCCACAATTTTCAAAATTACTAACAACGTTTACTAGCCTAAATCTGGAACAAACACTGGGCCAATGTTGGTAACCAGACAATTGACGGTAGCCATTTACTTTTTTTTTCCTACTATGGAAGTCAATGTTATCAACATTCTTTATTGTTTGAATTCAACAGAAGAAATAAACGTATACAGGTTTACAACAACTTAAGGGTGAGAAAGTGATGACAACACTTTTTTAGTGAACTATCCCATTAAATCCATCAATCAATCAATAAATGGATAGGCCTTTTTATTTATTTTTATTAAATGGATAGTTGCATTTTATTATTTGAATTTAGCTTAGTTTTTTCCTGCTGTCTGCATATATATTAAACATAACTTTAATTGAATTCATTTCACATCATCCAAGTTTATTTTAAGGGAGACAGAGGAGAATATTGCTCATTCTGAGAAAAATAAAGTCCCTGTGGTGGCATTTGTCTCAAGAGATATCTAGACGCACCCTAGCGGCAACACAACACATTTTATTTTGCAGCCAGTGTCGTCTAGCAACTCTCCGTTGGCTTGCGAGCTGGAAAAACCAAACTCTAGTCAGGCCAATCACGTCGTGTACAGAGTCGGTGGACGGGCTTAACATAATGACGGCAGAGTTGTGACGGTTCCGCGTGAATTCCCAGCTACTTGAAAACAAAGATGGCTGCTGCTGTTGGCGAACAGCGGATTGGCTTTGGCTCTGGAAGACTTGGAGTTAAGCTTTTCTTTGAGAAAAGAACAAAGAACGGCACTTAAGTCATTCTTAAAAAAGGAAGATGTGTTCGGAGTTCTGCCGACCGGATACGGCAAAAGTTTAATCTATCAACTAGCTCCGCTGGTGGGAAAACGCTCTGGTTGGTTGTAGCGCTGTCCTATTGCGTGCAGAGGGAATTTGAAAGACAACCGTTTATCCCGCCCCTCGGATTGAGCCCTGGACAATGGTCTGTTCCCAGACCCAACATCTTGATGTGGGTCTGGCTTGTCAGGGTAGGGGTCAGGTTCAGAAGCTGTAAATTTAGAAAACAGAAAATACAGTGTTTACATGCAGTTGACCTCTTGTCTTAAAGTATTCTAACTCTCATCTGTTGTGTCTAAAGTTTCACTGTGCTATTTTCTTTTCCAAACACAGGCTGGCACCACAGGAAACCGCTCAAAGACGACACCTAAGATTGTATTGTTCCCAAACCTTCTTTAAAGAGCCACAAAATGGTTCACGACGCGTGCTTGTGTTTAATGCACATCCGCTAGGATCCCACACTGAGACATGAGGCGTAGTATTCTGCACTGAACTCCAGCTCAGAGTTCACCAGACAACTAATGAGTCACATAAACATCCCACCATGCCATTTACAACGCACTTATGTTGCCTTAGCATAGGATCAGTTGTCATTCATGCAAATACTGTTCATATACAGTATATCTATTCTTTTCAATTTCATGTTAGGTGATGAAAATGGCTTTAGATGCAACTTCATGAAAGTATGATTAAGATTTTACCATCATTTTGAGCAGGTCACCCATTTTACATGCATGTTTAGGGATCACATAAAATGTGTGACATCACTTCACAGAAGAGGTATGGGAGGTTGGAGAGAGTCAGCAGCAGAGCGGGTATGTTGACAGAAAGTGTAAAAAGATCTACGTGAAGGCCTTCAGGGTCACCTAAAATCCACAAGACAGCAGAGGTGAGAGGGTGAGCATGTTTAGAGCAAACATTTAAAGGATCAGTTCACCTTAAAGTTGAAAATTATGTCATCATTTACTCACCCTCAAGTTGTTTTAAACCTGTATGAATTTCTTTCTTCTGCTGAACACAAAGAAAGATATTTTGAAGAATGTCAGTAAACAGACAGACTTGGGTCCCATTGACTTCCATAGTAGGAAAAAAAATACTATGGAAGTCAATGGGACCCAAGTTACAGACATTCTTCAAAATATCTTTCTTTGTGTTCAGCAGAAGAAAGAAATTCATACAGGTTTAAAACAACTTGAGGGTGAGTAAATGATGACACAATTTTCAACTTTAAGGTGAACTAATCCTTTAAGTTAACGTCAGTTTAACATAAACTGTTCCCAAACTTAACGATCTGCCTTCATAGACATTATCATGAGTGCTCTCCTGATGCAAAGTCTTTTCCAAAACGTAGTAAGTTCACTTAGCTTGTGCAATGCATTCTGGGATTTTCTTCCATCACAAAGGATAAATACTATGCTGACATAAATGTACATGTATCTTGGAAGGCAGCATATGTATCTTAAATTCCCCCTGTGGTGAAAATCCAGCTTTTAAGGGGATGATACACAGGGCAACTTTTTGAGCAATGTTGCTGGGCAATCTTGCCGAGCGATTGTTGCTTGGGCACTTTCCCATTGAAAATGGGCAGTACATTTCTATCTGGATGATTTAGATCGGTCGTGGGCCCTGTGTCTCATCTGGTTGCCCGTTGACGGCAACATTGCTCAAAAAGTTGCCCTGTGTATCATCACCTTAATGTTGTTTATATGTCCTATATGGTGTTTTTAATATGCTCAAAGACAAACCATGTGCAAATTCATCAGTCAACACCATTGCTGAGTATTTTCTCCTTAAAAATGTAGTGAACCAAAGACAGTTTAAAAAACGTGGTTTGAAATCGCTGGTGTTTCTGACGTCACAAACTACCTTGTAACCAATCAGGTCAACGTGTGATCATCACCAAGTGGATCTCTGAGCTGGTATGAGTGAGTGGAGGCGGGGCTAATTTGCATATTCATACAACCACATATGCTAAATGAGGCAAGGGTGTAGAGTTACATTCAATCTATTTTAAGGTATGAAGAAATATTTTTCAAGGAAAAAACGTTTAAATATGTAATTTTAGTGATCAAATATGAGTTTTAAGGGATAAAATGATTGACTACAGGGGGACTTTAAGTAATGAAGGTAAGAATGCATTGTGCAATTCAAGATGGAGTACGAAGTGAGAGAAATATGATTGATACACAACAGTTAAAAGGTATGTTTTTTATATACTTTTATTCAGCAAGGAGGATACATTCAGATGATCAAAAGTGACAGTATAGACATTTACAATGTTACAAAAGTTATTTGTTGTATATACAGAAGTTTATAAAATGTTATTCTTTTAAACTTTCTATTCATCAAATAATCCTAAAAAATAATAATCAAGGTTTCCATAAAACTATTAAGCAGCAAAACATGTTTTCAACATTGATAGCAATAAAACAAATTTATTGAGCAGCAAATCAGCATAATAAAATGATTTCTGAAGGATCATGTGACACTGAAAACCGGGGTAATGATGCTGAAAACTCAGCTTTGGAATAAATTAAATCTTAAAATATGTTAAAATAGAGAAAAAAAATATTGTAATAATATTTCACAGTACTGCTGCTTTTACTGTGTTTTGGTCACAGTAAAATGCAGCCTCAGTGAGAATTAATTTATAAACATTAAAAAATCTTAGAGACCCCAAACTTTTCAGCAGTAATAGTATTTACTTTATTCATATTTATTTAATAAAAAAATACTCAATTCTGAAGGTAAAGTATATTTAAAAATAGACTGTTTACCCAATATTTGTTCTGTTTTTATTGTAAAAAGTGTGTAGTTAGATTAACATGTTAATGGCAAAATCCATTAGAATCACTTTTTTAGTTGTTGAGTCTCCTGAAAGGAAGCGCGCTAGGTTTTGGAACAGAGCTTTTTTTTCTCTCTCTCTCATTTTAGTGTTTACTTTTCTCTTTAAGCTAAAGATGAGAACATTTGTCCTGTAAAGTTTCTGTTAATCTTATAACGATCTCTGGTCACTTGCTAATGAGCTCCTTTGAATTTGTGCAATTGAGTCAAACACTTAATGACATAGTTGGCATTTTCCAAATTCTTACTTTAAACAGGGTTTGTTTGACTGAAACAAAATTCTCTTAAACCTTGTTTGCGATATTTACATTTATTCATTTTGCAAACGGTATTTTTATGCACTGACAGAGAACAATACAGAAGCAGCTTCCATTCATGGGCTCCACTGACGTTCTTCTACCAAGCGTGCAATTTAGTATTTACGTATACGCTGTCCATTGGTCTCTTAGAGTAACGGTGGCCCTCTGACCCCCTCCTGTGTTTTCTCATTGGGTTAAACCAAGTCGGGGGCAGGCATGAGGCCCAACGGGGAAAAAATATAGAGTATGGGTGAATGTGTTTGTGTTGGTGGGTGTGTGCGTCCAGGGCTCTTGAGCACAGAACAGACAGGCAGTAAATCAGGCTTTTAGGGGGATGCCACAGGGGAACTCTGTTCCCTCTATCTTGAACCCCCGACACACATACTCATGCACACATAAATAAACAGACCACAAGTGCAGTTATTCCACATTCATGGGCTTCTAAACATAGAAGCATTATTCTCAAAAGTATTGCTTGCTGTAGTCCATACATCTCTACACACTCAATGAATTGCCATTCAGAGTCCTCAGTATGAAAACGCCAATTATGGAGGCATCTTAATACGATTAGGTCAAACTAAATGATTTTTAACACATAAAGATATTCCAAATACTATGAAAGATTGCCATGAGTCATTTTCACAACATGATATGGATGGAAATGACAATGGCGGAAATGGCTTTTTAAGCATTTTTGGAATGAAATGGCTGACTTCTGCATATTAAAGGGATAATTCACCCAAAAATGAAAATTCTGTCATCATTTACTCACCCTCAAGTTGTTCCAAACCTGTATGAAAAACAGTTGATGGGCCCCATTTACTTCTATAGTATGGAAACAAAAATACTATGGAAGTCAATGGGGGCCCTCAACTGTTTGATTACCCATATTCTTCAAAATAACATATTTTGAGTTCAGCAGAAGAGAGAAATTCATACAGGTTTGGAACAACTTGAGGGTGAGTAAATGATGACAGAATTTTCATTTTTGGGTGAAGCAATATAAAAAATTTTGCATAATTTTACAAAAAGAAATTACGATTGGAATGAATGGAAATTACGCACAATATACATATTCTGTTCACAAGTTATTTGTGTTTTTGTTTTCTTCACACATGACATCTCAAATTTCATCTCAAGCGTCCACTGATCCTGTTGCCTTGAATCATATACTAGAATAAAACTTTATTAGTGGCAAATTTGTTTGTTGTGGTGGAAACTGGGATAATCATATTTGTGTAAAAATGTATATAAATAATTTTAAAACAGTATCATGAACATGAAACCATGAACTAAGCTTCTTTTTTATATATATAACTCATATTTTTAAAATTATCTTCATAATTTAAGATTGAAACAAAACTATTTTAACAATTTTAAACCGAAGGCCGCTGTTAGGTCACACAGGCTCTGTGTGTTGCGTTTGGCTCTGAAGCATTCTTTAATGCTCTGTATGTTCTCACTTGTTCCTTGGATCCTCTGCAGTCATGGTTCTGCCATTTTTGGTGAGCTAGATTGTTGGCACTCACATAAAAATGTCCATAGTCTGGAGCATCATAACAGCCCAATGAAACACAGTGTTCTGTGGAGTGACTCACTGCATTTTCTAATAGTCCTGTAACACGCTCTCTGACATCCAGAATATGACAGGATCTTCCTTATAAGACTATGCTCACAATAAAACTCTCCAGGGAAAATAAGGTGACATACAGAAGAGTACCTTATATAGATGGTGTAAAGGTTGTGAATGTGATTACAATATTTGCATATCTGTAGGGTGGACTGTTTATTCAGTTAGACAGTTAAACTGAGTCACTTTGGAGTGGCTCTTATTAAACACTAAATGCAGGACTGATGAAGCATGGTTTACACTTCTTTTCTTTCGCAGGGTCGGGTTTCTGTGAAAATAAACCACAGTTGTCTTCACAAACAACCTTGTGGCAGGGGTGAGATGTTACTTTTAATGGAGAAGTCCAAGGCATGCTGACCGTTGGAATTGAGCTGGTAATTTGAGATATTCTGACCCTTAATATTGCCAGTTCATTTTCCATTTGTCGTGGCATCTCCACCTGTTGAGAAGTTCCCATATTCATGCTTGCAATTTATAGGATAATTGTCAACATAATTGCCTGATAATTGTTGATTATTACTACAAGGACAAACCTACAATTATTAGATTATTTACACAACACAAAAATTTTGATAATTAAACAAATAATTACATTTTGAAAGAAGTTCAAAAAGTTTTGTTAGTGAAAGAAGATACTTATGTTCACCAAGGCTGCATTTTTTAAATAAAAAATATAGTAAAAACAGTAATATAAAAATTGTTTTCTATTTGAATATATTTTAAAATTTAATTTATTCCTGTGATGGCAAAGCTGTGATGACAAAGCTGATCCATAACAGCTTCTTGTCTGTATAGAACATACAAAAACATTGGATTTGAAGGGCCTTTTACATGCTGGTCCAAACTGGTTTATGCTAGTAAGCATTGGTTTAGTGCCCGATCAAGCTGGTGGACCAGCATTATCAACCAACAAATTCTTTCTGGTAAGGCTGGTTGACCAAGAAAGATTTGCTGAATAAGGGGCCGTTTACGCTACACCGTTTTCAACAAAAAAGGAAAGAATTTTATGTGTTTTGGCCATTCATTTACACGACAACGGTGTTTTGGGGGCCTGAAAACGCAAAGTTTTGAAAACGGGTTTCAAAATGCAACGTTTTTGAAAACGGTACCGTTATCGTCTCAGTGTAGACTTCAAAAACGCGAATTTGTGAAAACGGTGACGTCATGTGCATGCGTATTACGTGTTTAGTCTATAGACAAAGTGACATTGCCAACTACTGGCCTGGCATGAATAATACAACTTTTTAGTCGTTTTAGCGGATCCGTGTGAACAGGGATTGTTTTGACAATGGAGTTGGATGTACGCAAAACTTTCCGTTTTTAGTACATCGTTGTCATGTAAACGTACCCTTAGTTTTCCGTTGGGACACTGTGTGTGCACCATTTATGGCGTTCAATCCGGACTATATGTGTTGTTACAGGAACATCACTTCCTGCTATTGTGGAAAGGAATGTTGCTGTGTTTTTGTTTTTTTGTAGAGACTGTGATGTATCACCAGTGCTTACAATGAAAGGCATATTTTATATGGTGCCCTGTTGAAAATTATGATACATGATGTACAGATTTGAGCAGCATGGGGTGAAGCTTGTTTATGGCTAGCTGTTCATAAACTAATGTGTTTCAGTCATTTGAAAGCTACTCTAATATTATATTTAAATAATCACCCTCTTTAAGGCATATTTCCTTTCCACAATGTTTGCTGACCATTTCTCATGACACACGGCTTTGGTTTACAGCTCACTGGATTGCCGCAGGGAGTCTGACACCACACGGGACTCTAAGATGCATGCAAACATCTGCTACTATGAGAATCTCATCTGCTCATCTTCACGTTTCCCAAAAGAAGGACTGACTGAGAAAAGTTTGTGTTTGTGGCAGATCGGATAGAGGAATGTCACGTAAAAACAAAACAAACATTCTGATGAATGTGTTTAGCCACTGACAGGCAGCTGGAAAATGATGAGACAGTTGCTTTTCCTGCTGAGAGATATAGGGAACCCAATGTGTGTTGTTTCTTTAACACTGTGGCATGTGCTGCTCTACTATACTAATTTTGTCTTTTAGTGTTTTCTGCTGCACTAAAACACCCAAGAAGACCAAGAGACCAACCAACAGATCTACACAGGTTAACTTGTTTGCTATTTTAATTCACAATGTATTATATAACATTTTCTGCAGACACCAGTTTAAAAAACCCTGGTAAATTCTAAACCTGCTGAAATCATCAAGGCTTTCAAAGAGGACCGGTTCACCTGAAATGCTCTCTTTACGTTTATTTGACTTTAGAGATTTAGAATAAACAAGACCAGCTGGTAGCCGGTGAGAATACACCACAGTTACTTTAGAGATAATGACACCTTAATAGAAGACAAATAAACCTGAAGACATCCGCCAGTACACAAAATCATAGCAGAAAAGATGACAACTTCTCAAATCTTTGTACCTTAATTCCTTGTATGGAGAATTGTAACAGCACAAGCCATGAACAAAGAACAAGAAGTAGACTTTCTCAGTATATTAACGCCTAACAAAGACCTATGTGTAACAGGGGTTCCATTGGCAGCTAATGTAAACTGAGTAAGAACAAGGGCACTTTTTAATGCAGTACGAAAGATATTTTAAGATTATTTGCTTAGGTGAGAGAGCTGTTTTTGTATTAGATATTGCATTTTTCCTTTAGCATGTAAACCTTGAGAGACTATAAAAGAGGTCTGTATGCTTTACGCAGTTTTGTGAGTGTTTGTTTTTAAATTATTGTAAACTCACTGCATGCTGTATGTGTAATCCATTTGAAGGATCATTATTGTATCATTTTATTGCCAAACATAACCTTTATATGAAAAGTCTCATGCAAACAGAAAAGCTCTTTGCTTTTGAGCACAGGATGTGAGACATCTATTCTTACGAGTGAATCAGCTCGTCGTCCTTCATCAGGGAAACACACTAACATCTGACGGTTTACACTAAACCGACCAAGAAAACACCTTGTATGGCCATCTGTGTTCTCACAAACACTGGGCTGAATATTACCCAGAGGCCTGTGGCTATTAAGACTGCCGATCAAAGTGCACTTAATGATGACCGCAATGAGTGTGAGGTTCAAACAGAACACAGACATGGTTCTCAGCTTATCTATATAATTCCTGACCGCTAGTATCAAGTGATCCTGTGGTAGCATCATCCTCCCCATCAACACAAAAGAGCTAATACAAAGGTTACCAGAGAAGTTGATGTGGGGTCTGTTCTGACATGATCTCAATAGCAGAAAAGGAAAGCAATCCCAGATCTGCTGATAACAGGCCTGGGTAACTGGAGCCATTCAGACAGGATCATATGAAGTTGTTTGGAAGTTGAATGCTGTGCTTTATCTGGTATGACAGCTGACTATAATAGTTCAGGGTAGTTCAGAGAGAGAGAGGGTTCTATCCCCTGAAACATCTTGGGAAATATGAGTCACAAACAAATGATTATGAATCATATGATTTACGGCTTGAAATATTTACACACCCACTGCTTGCCTCTTACATACTATGTCTTTCCATTCCTTGCGCTGAGTATGACTACTTTCGGCCAGTATACTATGAACCCACTTCCCTTCATTTCAACTTCCACACAGTCACCTCGGCACGTTGGCAGATAAGATTTAAATAGCTCTCAAACTGGGTGTCTAAAGTACTAGCCAACGTCTGAGCCTGACAGAATAACATCATGTAAGGTCCCACTTCATGAGAGAGCAGACTTGGCTGCCATCCTATCTACATCCCACCAACCTCATATTTCCCTTCCAAAGGTTCAACTGTTCCAGCCATGAAAGAGTAGGCAAGCTGTGACATTGTCTGGAAAAACTTTGAATTAGGTAGAGAAATAAACTTTAGGGTAAAGATCTCTCGCCACATGACCTTTTAGAGCATGTGATTTCCATTCAGAAATGGCAAACAGCAAGCAAGAGGAACCCCATATTACTATTCCTCTCTCCTCTATGTATATCCTTCATTTCTTTTCCTCTGCTGTGAAAAGTCATGCTCCCCCATTTGCCAGAGGTCTGGCTTACATTAATGATTTGGCATAGCGCCCCTTGGGGCGGTTCACATTGCCACGAGATCCGTCATTGCTTAGACCCCGCCTGTTTCTGTCTCATCCACCAATTGAAGCATCCCAGCCCCCTACAGTTACACACACCACCCTCCCTTTTTCCCAACAGAATATTTAGACTCTTGGCCGGAGCTCGGAACGTGTGAGTGAGCTGGAAGTTTGGTGTGTAAGCAAGCTGGTTGCTAAGCTGGAATCTGTGAGGTGTGAGTACACGTTCACACAATCTTGGCTAACCCATCCTGTCCATGTTCTGGCTGTAGACCCTGAGCTGAGGCTGGGGATTTTGGGAAGGCCCAGAGTACTCATTTATGACGTGAACAGTATTGGAAACTGTAAGAGATAGGGCCAACTCAGGGAAGAATTTTACAGAGAGAGATATGATGCATGATGTAAAGCTCATTGCAACAATAACTCAGGGACTTGGGGAGATCTGAATCAGGGAGTTTATAAACCTGGTGGCCAGCCAGGTTTACTTATGTCACTACAGGCAACCACAAGAACTAGGTACGCCTTTGTCCTGTTAAGCTCAGAGTAGAGTTTGTCCTCCAATAACATCTACATTAAGTCTTCAAATTCATGTCTTTTAGGTTCTTCCATCATCTGTAATATCATCTGGCATTTATGGTTCCCCACCCAAACAGCAGATCACACCACAGTAAAGCAATCTATCCTCTCATCCATGCTCAAGTTCACATCACCTCCCATCTCACATGTGTCACAGAGTCTCAAACAGTTGATCAATGGTTTGGCAGGCACGAGACGGAGTTGCTTTGATCCCACCGTTTGAGAGCTCAGTCTTTTAAAATGTTCCGTGATTTCCTATGGCCCTAATTGCTTCCATCTCTCTCAGTTGTGGTGCACTCAGTGCTGACTGCTACAGAATTAACGCATGGGAAGGCTGGAGAACGCGACGGTGGGGAGGATTAGGTCACCTAGTTGTTATTTCTTATTATTTGCATTGGATCCTACACCTTTGAATGTAGTCACTGCCTAGAGGAGCTAAGAAAGTGTATGCAGGACTCGTTCACATATTAAGAGCTAAATGTGGGTAGTGTCCCAAAAACTTAAGGAATGCAACATGAGCCAAATCTTAAGATAGGCAAGAAAACAAATTAAACAAAAACCATACAAGACGGAGACAGATTCTCACTTCTACTTCAGCAAATTGCTGAATAGGAGAATGAGAAATAGGAGCTTTTGATTGAAAACACATTGCGCATGGGTTTGCGAAACCACGCACTCAAATATCAATGTCCCTACTCATTTGATAAGAAGCTCTTACTCTAAATCTGAATCTCGTTGAACTTAAGTTGCTGCTTTCATGGAGTTCTTCACTTTTTATGTAGTTAGGACCATTGCTATGGAGAATGTTTACATAACAACAACACCCTTAAACCCAGATGATTTCCACCCACACCACCAGCAATATTTCTTTGATATAAACTCTTTTTTAAAAGTCTATACAGAAAACACACTGAGCTGTATGAATGCTCTCTTTCTTTATTTTTTGTATCAGGACCGATCGAAAGAAAAGGGAATTGGAAGGTAGCTGCTCCTGAGTCTCTCCCAGCAGGTGAAGATGTTGAATTCCACAGGTGTGCTTTATCTAAGCCCTACTGTTCTCCAGGTGTGTCCTGAACACATGTTTCTTTGATATGAATTAAGGAGGGGTGACATAAGGATAGGTGAGTAGGGGAACAGTGGCTGCATGGCTGAAATAGTCAGATTGCTACATTATCCTTAAATTACCCCATTAGAGGTCCCTGCATGCCATTAAGTTGTTAAAGCTCTGTCCCACTGCTAAACATTGAGCAAGAGCGTGTAAGCAGAACCACTGTTTCACCTCCTTTGGGGAGGGAGCATAACCCTGACCTGACTGGTTAGGGGTGGGTATGTCTTTTCCATTGTGTAAACCTGAGCAAAGTCATTTTGTTCTTGAGTAATTCTTGAGTCTAGTTCTCGAGTTTCCAGCTGAGTTAATGAGACCCTTACCTGGGGAGTCGGCACGAGACCTGATTTAGCTTGCTTTACAATGACCGACTCAACTGTAGGGAAAAAGAAAAAAAGAGTTCCCACAATCTTTCTGGTGAGTGACGTTACAACCCTACTGCCCAAGCCATCACCACCTCCCCATGCTGGAGACAGACTTCTATTGATGGAGGAAACTGGTTATTTACTCTCTCTCTCTCTCTCTCTCTCACACACACACACACACACACACACACACACACACGCTCAGAATAATGCAGTGTCCACATATTCATTCTGGTGACGGGTCTCCTACAGAAATGACTGTGAGACATTGCTCGTGGGAATGAGTGTTGAGAAAAACGAGGCTGACAAAGTGTGTATGTGTTTGGAAGAGATAGGATCTGCTTGCTGTCTCTCTGAGTATGTCTGCTGAGGTCATATGATAATGAGGAAGCACTGACCAAATCAATCTGTGCAATGTCTGTGTGAATGGGGAAAGAAAAAAACAATGTTTTCTTACGTGAGAGCATGTGAATGCCACAGTCCGTTTCACAATTCAGGGAGGGTGTGAATGTCAGCTTAAATGCTCACATCCCTTGGAGGATGTCCAGGTCTAATATAATGAGGCCTTGCATTTCTGTGGGAAATTCTCTTCAGTCATGGCAGTGCCTTGGAAAACTGTTGGAGAACAGACATTTCATGACAAAGTTTATGTCTGTAAAATTAAGAAATAAGTTATCCTCCCTTGCTATTCTCTCCAGCAAATTTAACTAAATTCCAAACAGACCACCTGTTGAAAGCACAAAAAAACTGAGTTCTTTGACAGTTTTTATACTTATTTCTTTAGTATAGAAGTAATTAAATTATATAAATTGTACCTCCATTATTCATTATGCAAAGGCATTTAGGCTAGCAGTGATCAGGCTCACATGGAATCTATGTACAAAGAACTCCGCAGAAAGGTTATGGAAGTGAAACGCCGTCATTCGCACCGGGTAGTTCTAGGAACTTAGTTCTAGGAACTAGCCACCAGGATGATTCCCCTGTGAACATTTTCCTGGTTGCATTCGCAACCGCCCGTATACTCTGAAGTGATGTAAGCCGAGCTTGTTTTTGTGACTTTAATTTTGACGGCACAGCTGACCTTTATTTTGATGGCGCTGAGATGTTTCGCTTGGTCCGATCAAAGTTGCGTTGGATTTTCTCCTTAGCGCAAAGGTTGAGAGGCCCATCTATCACTGTTTTCCATGTTTGTAGAGTTAGTCTATCGAGTAAATGTATAGGCTATAATCTGTGTGTTTACACTGCGTTTTTAAAAATGGTGGGTGCTGGTGTTTTGCGTGCGTTTGCCCAATCAGTGCATACTAACGTCACTGGTAGTTCCTATAGTGCTGGTTTAGACCCTAATCTGGAACTCTAAATTAGTTCCTCCAAAAGGAGTTCCTAGAACTAAAATTGTTCCTAATTCCTGCAGTGCGAACTTGCCAAAAATGAATGAAAAAAAAAAAAAAAATGAAAAGAATGCACATTCTGCAAAAATTAAAACCTAATATTTTTTGTCTGGTCCTTGCAATGACTAATTAGAGTTTTTAAGAATTAAAAACTAATTAAGAATAAAATCATAGCTTTTAAAGACTAGATCTAATGTTTATTTTGAATGTCAAATGGGGTGCAGAGTGACCTGCCTCGTCTCTGTAATGGAAACCAATACTGATCTCTTTTGAACTCTGTGGTTCACTCTGTGGTAATTTATTGTGTTTTATATGTGTGCAGGTCATGGTGCACCACAACTTGTTTGTGTGCTGAAGACGGCGCAGGGTCAAAGCACTACGTTGGGAATAGGCCTAGATGTTATCTGCATCTGTGCTCTGGTAAGGTCACATGCTTGAGCACGTCATATATATATCTGTCTTCTCACACAAAAACATGCAAACCGACGTACTAGACTTGGATGAAAAAGTGCAGGAGAAGAGGAAATATGTTCTCTCTTATGTCTTTCTCAGTCTCCCCCTCATTTTTTTTCTGTTTTTTCTCTAATGTCTGGTGTCATAGTGGAATGTTTTGGGAAAAACTATTAGATAAACATAGGTACTAGAGAGTTACAATATCTGTCTTCACCCTCAAAGCTTTTGCAAACTAACATCCCATTACAGAGTCTAGACATTAGGCATGATTTATATCCATCAGAGCACCATATGAAACATTAGGACAGGTGATTGACCCAGAAGTCAATTCAACTTTCTTGAGATCTTACATAATAGTCTAAACTTAATCAAGACCATGTCTTAATGCATAAAAATATAAAGCTATAATTATTGCTCATTTTATTCTCAGAAATAAAAATGTAATAGTGTCCTTGATATTTCTTGGCATCAGGCCAAAAATAAACTAAGTGGTATTATCCATCCCTACAGAAAGTGACTTCACCGTAAAAACAAATTTGTTCAGTTTATTTAATTCAATTGAGCAAACTTGTTGTCTTAATTTAATTGCATCAAGTTCTTCTTACTTAATCCATTTAAGTTTTGTCAACTTAATTCTATCTGTGATCTGAGGAAGTGTACTCCCAGAGTGCATTGCGGCATGAATAAATTAATTGCTTTGTTTAAAAAAAAAAATTTGTTACCATTGTTGTGGTTATGCTGAATGTTGAAGTCTGTGTGTGACTCAAGCAAAATTGCAAGATATTGTCACAAATATAAACGCCTGTTTTTTATTTATTTTTTGCTTTGGCAAAATGGTACTCAAACCAGTCAGGTAATGTTTACTTGGGTTTTCTGAGTAACGAAGGCATAACATGCAAACCGTACAGATTACTAAATTGTTTTAAGTTCAACAAATTATTGGATATTAATGTAAAGTTAACTAAAAAGTCTTAGTAAGAACAACTGTTAGATTTTACAGTGTTCAAGCTTCAGTTTTCAACATGGTATTGTGTAATGTCATCAAATAGCGACATGCAAAAATGAGCAGGATGATGACATTTTGACCCGTTTTGACCCTGCAGAGAAGTTCATAAGCCTGATGACCTCAAGAGGACTAAACCACAGTTTGAAAGAGCCTTAAAGAATGTGCTGTAGATTAAGTGAAGTGGACATAGTCAACGTAGCTGACACTTGCCAAAGATAAATGGCCGAACACATGCTTCTTGGGCTTATCTTATCCTGAAGGGCCATTCAACACATCTGGGTGACCAAGGTTACACAATGGAGACTTCGCAGTTCATTGGAGCTCAGTGGGGAAGTTCTGCTTCCATTTTAATAAAAAGTCAATCAAACATTTTTTTTTTTTAAACATCTTAATGCAAACAGTATTGTTATTAGTTAGAAAACAATAATCAATCTGACAAAACAGAAATCCTGGAAGTCCTTGTTTGGGATTTGTTTTAAATAGTCATAGAGTCATGAACTTAGATATCCCAAGAAGTTAGGAAATCTAAGGTTGCAAAAACTGTTTCACTTAAAACCCAGAATATGCATTCAAAATCTGTTCTTGTTATTCCCAGTGGTATGACTGAATTTAGTGCTGTGAACATTTTAATCAACATTCCTCAAATGCCACCATGGACTTTAAAGTCTTTACTTGTGGCTGTTTAGAATTAATATTTAATTACATTTCATTATTGAAATTCCTCTTTTTCTTGTTTAAGACATGGGCTCCTCCGGCACCAGTGATTTCCACACATCTAGTTCAGCCAGAGAGCATCCATGCTGAGTAGAGACAGTGAGCCAATCCGCCCTCATTATCCCAGCATGAGTTTGTGGAGCCATTAAAACTCGGTGCCCTCGAGATGGTTAAGGCCCGTCACCTGCTATGTCTAAATGACAATAATGGTTCTTTGTCAGTTCATTCACCCTTTTTTCCACAATTTTTATAAATTCTTAAAAAAGAGAAGTCCTCGAAGACCGGGATAACGAATGGAAGCGTGAGTTGCCTGAATTGTTACTTTTGAACCCAGGTACTAACTTTTTTTATCTTATCAAATGTGAAAAAAATGTTTTACCACAGAACATATAAATGAAAAATGGGGGCATTTTTAGCACCGTATTTTAATTGTCTGGGGCATTTCAGTACTTTTAGTGGCATTTTTGCTTTGTATCCCTAATTTATTACCTTGCCTAAATCAAAGTAAATCTATGGTTGTGTTTCTTTTTTTTTTCACTGCCACATTTCAGACCTTTTACAAAACAGATCTTTGATTTATCTGTTGACAGAAATGAGTGTGACTAGACATTAAAGAGAAACCTATGGCCTCTCACTCCCCAGGAAACCCCTCATCATGAAGGGCAGACACACTGGAAGTAACCCTGAGGGAATGATTAATTAAACGAACCCTACATGCCTTCATTCAAGCTCTGTAAGACGGAATTAGAGTGCATTTTTTGGTGAGTGTGTGTGTGCGTGTATGTGTTGTGCTCATCTTACACAGATTTACACTGCATATCGCCTAGCATTTCATTTCATTTCATCTACAATAACCATAACCAATTATGTTGACCATAGCAAATATCATAAGATGATATTGCATGATATCATAACATGATTTTCTTTACAACTTAACCACTCATTTCCGTCTTCTCACGCAGCTAACGAATTCATACCAGAAATTAATTTGACATAGTTCGGGTGTCCACCTGCCATCATTGGCTGTGTGAGAACACCGCTTCTCCTATTAAAACTTGTAAATTGAGGATCCATAGATTAGTTGTGGACTATTCAGGCTTTGTGCCACCTCAGCTGTTGATGGAGACGGGTGGGAAGGAAACGAGAAAGACCATCTACTTCCCAGCCACAAAACACACCACACGGGTCTTCTATTAACACTTATGAATTATAAACTGCAGATATGATAATCGGATTTAGTATCTATAGACAGTTTTGATTCGTTTTTTCTACTTTTTAAGCGTCAATTACTTAGGGGAAATTTATATTATGACATTTTATTGTAATCTTTTTTTTTTTAAATAGTAAAAAATCAAGTTAATCTTGGATGTGCCTTATCTTTCCTTTTCAGTTTAACACCATGCATGACAAGTCTCAAAGTTTTAAAGGCATTTCTCTAGAAATCTAAATAGGCTTCGATGCGTGTCAGGAACCCACCCCTTTCCTTTGGAGTGAGTTTCCTTTATTTAGATGGAGAAGAACATGTGCTTTGGATGGTCTGGATGCATACTGTACTGTACCAGTGGAAGGCCACTAACTAATCAGGAACAAACCCTAGCATCTCAAGTCAGCTCGAATTACCGACTGAGAATTTATGGTGGCTAAAAGCAGTTCCTGTCCATCCCTCTGAGCTGGATCCTGTGTAGGCGAGATTGGGTTGCCATTGAAATTGTTTTATCAGTTCCTCTGGAAGCCAGCCAGCATGGGAGTATAGCATAAATCTGCAGCGATTCAACCCATTCCTCTGATGTCCTCAGGAATTCGTTTTGTCAGGCCTAGTTTGGGAGAGCGAGATAAATTAGTACCCTGGGCAGCCTAGCACCGTGAAATCCCACTGTTGAGAGGAAGTGCATGGAGAGATACATCTCTCAGAAAGGCATGAGGGTCAATGTTTGACCATCTGGCCAGGTGGGCACAGATGACGGGTGATGCAATGCAAAGGAGAGAAATGAGTTTGGGGGGCTGGTAGTGCTTTATCCAAAATCTCCCCTTCCAAGATGGCAGTAAATCACGGTCACGGTGAGCGGCGGTGCACTGACCCCAAATTCCAGCCGTGCCTGTCGGAGTCTCCTACTCTGTACCCGTCTAAGGTTTACGACTACACCAGGACAGCATTACAAGACAAATAACAGTCCACGATGAAATAAAGAACCGATCCTGATGAGGTCTCACTCATGCAGAACATTTGCTGATATGGGGATTTCTGTGTCCTCTGATTTATGTGCAGCGATGAAGGGAGGTTATCCACGATCATAAAGCGGAGTGGATTCTTCGGTAATTACCAGAGCGTTTTAATTCTAGAGGATTTGAGGAATGTTATTTACAGTAGATTGAAGGATGGATGGCCTCATTGGTTTATAAAAGTTAGCCAAGGACACTGCCGTGCTCTTGAACAAACATACAGTCCACATATATGCTTCGGCTCGAAATAGAGTCCATTTCCATTCCCATGACTACAAACATTCATCATAGTTGTGGTAAAATTATGTTTCACAGCACACTCTCAAGGCATACAGCCCAGATGTCCTTTATTCTCAAAGAACATAACATGATCCCCTCTGCAAGCCCCCTGTCCCAGGGAGACCCTATAAATAACATTATGAGCTCATCGCAAATGCTAATTAATTACAGGCAGGGGTTCCCTGTAAGTGAAGCTATGGGGTATTATGACACCCCGTCTTCCCTCAGGACCCAGGGTCACCTGTCGGGCCCATGCTGGGCTTGTTTTCCCATCGGTAACCTGGTTAGTATCTCCTGCTGGGATGTAACGTCCACTGTGGAACCAGAGAGGTACTGTACAAATCAACACATTAGAGACCGGAAACAGTGGCTGTCCTGCAAGTGTCTTTTTTTTTTTCTCTGGATGTTGTACAGACATTAGCAGTAAATCTGTTCACATCTGAATGCGTTTAACACGACACTTCCTCTACTCTGAATTCAATTAAAGATACATAAACTAGGAAAGCATGCTGGTCTTATGGTCGGTGCACTTCTTTCTGTTCTGAGATTATTTGCATTACGCTGTAAGTTACATATCAGAATTTTCAACAGCTACAAGCCGTTCTGAATTTTCATACGTAGGGGCGAAATATGAAATAGAAAAACACCGCCTGGATGAAAATGACATCTTCCATGATAGTTTTTTTCATTATGATAGAAGCATTTTTTACTTTGTATGGAAATAAATGTTGTGATGTTATTTCCATCAATAGGTGCATAATGTTTTGGTCAAGAACTTGTATTGACAATAAAAGAGTCCAGCACTCTGTAAAGTCTCCTCCAGTACTTTCAATGAATTTGAAGTCTGGACTCAGAGGTGCAAATTTTTAAAAATGATTCTTCATGCTCCCTGCCAACTATTCTTTCACAATTTGAGCCAGATGAATCTTGGCTTTGTCATCATGCAATGTGGCCATGATGCGTGTTCCCACAAGGTTGTTTAAGAAATGAAAAGCTACGCACTCCATAAATTAGGGTTAGAAGAACTGTTGCCAAACATAGAATATGCTAGAAACATAATAAATACTGCAATAATGATCAAATCATAGACTCTTACGCATTCACCTGTTTAAATCTTAACAGTGACACTTAACAGTAAATCCCCCCTCTGCCAACTAAGCTCCGCCTTTCCCTTCCAAATCCATTCACTCTGAAACAGGAACCCCACAGCAGAATCAACACCCCCGGATAACACTGCCAAACTAAACACAACAGGTGTCCTTGTGAGAAAACCAACAAAGGCCTGTTGTCACCCAGGGTGCTAAATTTACGAGCTTCTTTTTGAGAGTGTGAAAATCAAGTGTGCGCTCAAGAAAACAATGGCACTAGATTTAACAGAGATGAACCATCAGAAATATCTGATAAAAATAAGAGCTATAAGACATAAAAATATATTTTTGTGCTCAAATTCAAATTCCAATATATTCCAATTATATCCTTTAAATTGGACAATATATCCAATTTTTGGAATTTTCTTTTTCTTTTATTCCAGGAAACAGTTGCCATGAAGAGAAACATTGAAAGAGAGGAAATGTGCATCCTCTGTATCTCCGATCCTACAGAAACCACTTCCTTATTACCCCCCCAAAAAACGTGTTTTCCTTCTCTTACTTGAACCTCTTGTTTCTCTTGACCCGAGGACTTGATTTCTCTCTCTGAGGAACACAGGAAACAGTCCCTTCACCCTGAATTACCCTTCTATATATCCCATCCCTCAGCATGATGCTGCTCTGTTTCCAATGATTTCATGTGACTTGTGTGAATGGGCCTCTTGAGGAGTCATTTAGTAGTAAATTATTCTTCATCTCTCTCCCAAACTCGTTCTCTATCTCTGCAACTTACACTGTTGATATTTTAGCCTGGGTATTAACATCCTTCACATGCAATTCGATCAGTAGTTGTCAGGAGAGTCAAATTGCTGTTTACACCTGGTATTAACAGGCATCTTGTGTCTCCTGTGATGACATGATCAGATTTCGTCAAGTGGGAGGCTTCTGAAACACTAAAAAAAACATAGAAAGAGCTGTTCTTTACAAATATGCAATCCAATTCTGATCTCTCCACAAATGTGACATTTTGAGTGGGATGCTTTAGTATTATTTTAGTCGACTATCTGTATTAACTTAACTTTGAATGTGCATGCTTCACGTGATCTATGTAGGGGTTTTCAATCTGGAGTCTGTTCTACAAGGCGTTTACTAGGGACTTTTTCATAGTATAAATTAGTCTCCATGGTTGAAAATAAATTGCCATCTAAATTAAGAAGGAGACTTTCGCAAGGCGATTTGTGGTATCAAAATGTCAGAAGTATTGTGCATATATGCACTTTTCCACATTTTTCACTTCACATTTTCTTTTAAAGCCGTACTCAACCAGTTTGAAATTTATTTTGGTGGAGTGATTATGTATTATGGTTCAGGTCATGCATTTCTTACTACCTCCAAATTTTGGTTTGAGTGATCGCATCACAGATATTTTGGATTTTACACCTTTTGCTGTCCACTTGTGATAAGTTCACCCAAGATATATCTAGTGTAAACATGGTTTTTGTCAATAAAAGTATTTTTTTCTTTTTTCTCTGATCTGCTATCTAGTTTAAAGGAAGCATTTGTGTATTGCATCACTGAGCAGCTCCTGTGTGACTCGGTGGTGACCTCTTGCCCTGTTTGTATCTATGTCTGTCCATCTTTACCCCCTTTAGATGTTGATTTGAAACCATTAACATCTTAAATCACTCAATAACGGTATCTAGCAACCCTTCAGCGACTTAGAATGTATCACATGTCAGATAAACTAGCTCATGTGGTCAGACCAGAAAGTCAGAAATGACAAGCTGCAGTCATCTACCCTTTACACCCAAACTGACCACGCTCACCCTGATGTTGTGAAAGCCTTTAGCAACCCTGAGAAACTAAAATCTGCCCTTATACTTTCTCACGATAACGTCTTCTCATGAACACGTCCTTCCTCCCACAAACTTTCACTCCTAATTTGTCTTCTCCCTTACAGGATGATCAAGGCATGATAGACCGACATCAGCATGATGATAGACGTTTAAAGACAAGATTAACGGATCAACAGGCACCGCAGTCTCCATCCCAGCATTCCCTTTACCCATATCTCTCCCTCCAATGGACAAATTCTCAGCACTCCCTTTCTATGTGACCCCACGATGCAAAGATCTTCATGCACTGAAATGATTTCATGGCCAAAGCATTAATGAGATGATGTCACTTCACCCCCCAAAACCTCCTTTCAGCAACACCACGGTTTTCCGCTGACATCACCGTGCAAAATTCATGTCGGGTGAGGCCCCTGAGCACAGATGCACTCAGGTCCTGTAAATAGAAGAGTGTTGAGCTAATTTGATGTGTACACTGAAGAGGCAACAGATGTAACTCTCATGACAATGATGCAAAACGTTTCTGCCGAAAACAAGGTCACACCTGCGGCAGAACACGTCTCGGGATAGCAGAGGAACGCTGGGAGATCAGCACAGGAAAAGAGTTCAGTGAGTTTCTTTGACATTGCTGCCAAACGTTAATCGTAATTCTTTGCCTTTAGCTAATGAGTCGTAACCTTAAATGTTTTTAAAGTCAACAAGAAGTGGCATTCAAAATCCATTTTCCTTAATTGACATATTTTTGTATGTAGGAAGGTATTTTATCATATACAGTGGTAATTGATTGGATAATGAAAAGTGGGTGGTAGAGACCAGAAAAGTTTAGACCTCATCTTATTAGTATTTGTAGGAATTCATTCATTTATTCTTACATATTTGTTGGTAGTATATGGAAGTTTGACAATTTTTTACTTTGGCCATGAAGTCATTTCAGTACATGAAGAGCTTTGCATCGCAGGGTCACCTAGAAAGGGAGCGCTGATAAATGAAAGCAAAATTATATTGTCAAATTCAGATGATTATAGTGTTTAAGATTTTATAACACATTATTAATGCGTCACAAATAATTCTAGTAATGCTAAAAAAATACATAAACACTGTAAAAAAATTATATGATCAATAAGTTATGACAATATGTTTTTACATTGCTTTAACTTATCAAAATAAGCTAAGCAATTTTTTTATAAGATATACAAGATTAAACTCCTTTTTAAGTCAGTTTCATGTATTTTAAGTTGAAATTACTTAAACAACCAAGTTGATTGTATTACGTAAAAATTTAAGACAGCATCTGTTTTTTACAGTGAAGTAAACAAAGATAAGTATTAGCATTAAAAAATATAGCATTTTTTATAAGCATTAAATTTTTACAAACAAAGAGTGAGTAAACATAACTTGGGAATTTCTAATTATGGCTTCCAAGAATTGTGTGACCTTTACTTGAAAATATTCTGTCAAAACTGTTTCCTAGCTTCTTCTTTTTTTCACACATTTCCCCCCAGTGTGAAACATCTCAAACACCCACTTTTGAGGAGGCTTTTCCAACAATAAAGGCTAATCCATTGCTATATATTTGATATTATTGTTGTAACATTTCAACTTTATCTGGCATTGATTTACTGTTTTAACTGAAATGCATTATTTCTGGTGAGGTCAGCTCAAGAGATGACAACATGAAGACAAGCTGCATATTAAGACAAGGAACTTGCATAAAGAAGTAAATAAGGTAAAGACTGATTTCAAGTCACAGCTAGGGAGGGTCTGATGGTGTTGTGTTGGTCGTGTCTCCTGAGGTCTCCCTCAAGCACACCATAAAAGGCCGGGGGACATGACTTACACCATACTGCAGTTAATTACATACCTCTCTCATCATTCATCTGCATGATGTCAGCACATCCCTCCTGTGTTTTGGGATCTACAGCAGAGTGAGTTGACCCTGATATGTCTCATGAGAGCCACTTTAAAAGGGGTTTATGTATAAAATAATTCGCTTTTCATGAAAAATGTGTGTGTGGGCGGGTTAGATTTTACTTTAACATGTAATTTAATGTGCAACCTTCTTTGTTTTCCTTTGGAAGTGAAGATGTCATTTGTTAGGTAATGTAAAAACTATTTGGAAGAGATTACAGCCATATTGTTTTCAAAAGGCACTCCATCGCCACGAGTGTTTACACATCAGTGTTGTCAGAACAATGGGAGGCACTGAGACTCGCGAAAAACTACAAAGAACGAGATGGCAGGGAATAAAGATGAAAATGGATGTGTGAGGCAACATTTTTTTTCCTACCAGTGAGAAATGGATCGAAAGAAGGCCTCTTCCCAGCAAGGTACAATTGACACAAGAATTGACACTGCTATTTGGAGCATAGCAGGCAAATCCCTGTGAAAAAAAAGTAAGACTATAGTTTGCATCAAGAAATATAAAGAGGGAAGATAAAGATCAATATATGTATTATGCACTATACAATAATTCCTATTTATCTCTTTGTAAAACTTCTTTCTCTTTCCTACACCTCTGTTCTAGCTTGTGTACTAATCTTTTTATATTCTTAAAACTTGATTTACATATTGCTGAAAATAATATTGAATATTGTTGGTTCCTATGACCATTTGCTTGTTATTTTCCTCATTTTAAAGTTGTTTTGGATAAAAGCGTATACTAAATGAATAGACATAAATGTATCTGAATGTGTTTCATGTTATTTAATGATCATATAGAGTGCAACAGTATGCCCACTCTTTCAGCAGCGCTGGTTCCGTAATACATTTTTTTATAGGGATTTTTAAAAAAATCTTTAAAAAGTTAAAGCTTTATAAGCCATGAACCAAGCTAATCAGCTAAGAGGCCAATCATAAAGTCACAAACTTTGATTTGAAGCAACAGAAAAAATGGCACAAAAATACAAAAGGTACAATGCGTAACGGCTTTAGTGAGGAAAATAACTAAAATCCCATGAAGCATTGCGAACAGCATAATCTATTCTATAAATTAATAACAATAAAGAAAAATATAATGGGTCTCTTATAATGTTGATTATATATCAACATTACATTTTTCACAGTGCTTCATGCGAGTAGGCGGAGCTAAAGAGCTCTTTTGGCACGTTTAGCTTTTTTCCGACTCTTGATTGGTGTCATTTTTGCACAGCATCATGGGTAATGTAGTTTCTCACCACGAATTACACTGTTCAAAAAAAATTTAAATAAAGTGGGCTGACGGGTTCAACAGAAGCAAATATAATTGATTAATAACCTTGTAGCTCATAACAGGACTGTCTTTAAAGGTTTGTAGCTTATCGAGAAAATTAATGCAGTTTTTACTTCCGGAACCCAACTGTTGCACTCTATTGTCTGCGGATTTTGATGAAACCAGATCACATTTCATCCAAAAAATTTATTATATTGTGCATTAAGGAATTTAAGGAACATTTTTTTTTTTTTTATTCTCAATGTAGTACAGTAAAAAAAAATTAAAAATCACCTTTTATTTTTAAATCAGCATAAATGCAGTAAAATAAATAATATAAGGATTAATGTTATTATATTCTTCAAAATTATAATATGGTATTATTTTGCATTACAATCATTTGAATTTGGAAGAAAATGTGCTTCATTTTAAATTAATTTTAAACTTTTTTGTTCAATAATAGATTATGACTCCAAAAGACATTTTTCTTTTCAGGAAACTTTTCTTCAGCTGATGTGCAGCTGTTCTCTGGATCCTCTTGGAAAAGCTTGGCTATGTTGTCATGTTCTGCCTTTGTTAAGTTCCTTTCTTATTTTCCTGCACGATGGCCGTGCGCCTGCAAATATATTACATAATTGATTTCGTATGGTTTTAGTACCTCTGCTGCTGAAACTTACAAACATATCATAGGGCACAGAAAATTTTAATGTATATACTGTAACATCAGTTGTCATCAAACAATTGTTTGTTGGGATTTGATGTGCATATTTTTGTCAATAATATGACAGAAACTCCTTCTGTGACATGGCATTCTGAGGGCTCAGCGCTCCAAGTCACCCATAATTTACATCATATGGGTGGATCGTAATCGTGTGATTCATAGATCTCCCCCTGCCTACAAAATGAGGAAGTACAGCATGACAATATCTGCTGTTGCTCCCATAGAAATAAAATCTTCTTTAGAAAGGGAAATGTGACTTACCACAACTTCCGTTCACAGCTGCCTTAAGTTGCTGAGGCAATATTTCAGTACAAAAATACACTCAGAATTTAGTTAGAAGCTAGGTGTGATTTAATTACAGTCTATTAAAGAAACTGAGAGGAACTAAGTTCTAACATCCATTCAGCATTTTTTAATTTACTGTTATGTGCTACAGCAGTTAATATGTTGCTATAACCGCATGTATACCGACAAAGTAACAAGTGGTTGTTAGCAACTAAACTGTTTATAAAATGAGTCACTACTAACACAGTTCAGTGCAAAGTACGTACAGCACAAATGTCTCCACTCACCAATATTTTTCCAGCTGTCATGGTAGCCTTTGTGTTTTTTCCTCTGTTGGTCCTTATGTTACTTAACTGGAACAAGAACATGAAGTTGTTTCTGTTGCCTGTGAATGAAACTTTATAAGTTCCACAAGAAAACATTGAATGAAAAAAGGCATGCACCTTATCAAGTTATTTAGCCAAATGAATCTTGAGGCTTAAATTCTGTTTATTTAGTCATTTTTAGGAATCTATTTTAGGTTCTATTGTCAGAGATTAAAACAATAGTGTAACATAAGAAGGCGCTCGATCTGACTACAAACTACAGATAATGTCTGTGCAAACTCTTGCTATGATGCTAGGCTGTTGTAGGTGGTTTTCAAGGATCTCTATGTGGGTTGATAGCATGTTGCTATGTGGTTGCTAAGGATTTCTGGATGGTTACTAGGTGGTTATTGACTGGTTAAAGAACCAGTACCTAAGTCTATGATATTC
Organism: Scardinius erythrophthalmus; assembly: GCF_964197995.2. Taxonomy (NCBI): domain Eukaryota; kingdom Metazoa; phylum Chordata; class Actinopteri; order Cypriniformes; family Leuciscidae; genus Scardinius; species Scardinius erythrophthalmus. Next base: position 31,157,620 of record NC_138235.1, read on the forward strand.
TTGTCTCTAAATATGGCTTAAGACCCTCCTTTATCACATGTCTGGATTTTTTGTCCGCCAGGTAAATAAAAGTTAAAAGTCTGATCACTTCTTCTCAATACGTGGCATGATTTGAGTTATCATTCACATCTGAAGCACTTACAGTACGACACATGATGAAGTTTACTACGGTATTTTTACATGCAAAGTATGAGCAATTGTAACAATGATACTTGCTTTAGCCAGTGTTGCCATTCTTAAAGGGTTAGTTCACCCAAAAATGAAAATTCTGTCAGTAATTACTCACCCTCATGTTGTTCCAACCCCGTAAGACTTTCGTTCATCTTCGGAACACAAATTAAGATATTTTTGATTAAATCTGTGAGCTGGCTCACTTCTCCATAGGCTTCTCTGTAATTGATATCTGCCACCCCAGAAAGTTAGTAAAGACAATGTTTAAAATAGTCCAAGTGACTTCAGTGGCTCAACCTTAAATTTATCAAGCGACGAGAATACTTTTTGTGCTCAAAAAAACACACAAAAATAACGACTTTATTTAACTATTAATTTTTTTCTGTGTGGGCCTCGAGTGAGTTCATGTAGTGTAACAGCGCAGTGCTTCTGGGTTGTATCAGAACGCAGGCTCACTATTGGCTGACGCTGGTCATGTGTGTGATGCTGGCCAATAGTGAGCCTACGTTCTGACGTACAGAACAGTCCAGCTCTCAGATTTCATCAAAAATATCTTAATTTGTGTTCCGAAGATGAACGAAAGTCTTACAGGGTTGGAACAACATGAGGGTGAGTAATTACTGACAGAATTTTCATTTTTGGGTGAACTAACACTTTAACTAAAAATAAAAATGAATGAAGCTATTAAAAAACATTTCTCGTAATTGAAATAAGGATACATTCTTAACACTAGAGAAGTTTAAAACTAAACAGGAAAATCAGCAACATTGGCATTCAGTCCACCAAGTTTTTTTCCAGCAAGAAACTTTCCATCTGTCAGCCAGCCTCTTTCTGCCAAGTTCTTAACTTGCTCATTCATTTTGCAAGTGCATAAAATGCCCAAAAGTACCTTTTCATCATTCTTGAGTCACATTTTTACAGCTTTACTTCTCTCCTCACATGTAAAGTTTTCCTCCATTCACTGTGTTCCAGAGGGAGGTGTTAAATCTATTCTGAATGTGGATGTTGGAGTGCACTGACTGGAGTCAATGGGAGATGTTGTATCATTCCCTTTGTAAGTGGTACAGAATTCCCTCAGATTGCTGCAGTTATGAAGGAAATCATTGTGGATCATCAGACTTTCTGAAGCTCTAATGAGAGCTGACTGTGATCAGCAGAGAGCATTGTTTTGAATAATTGGATGGTCTTTTTTGGATATACATGCATTGCTGTTGCATGGCTGTTCTTAGAAAGCTTTAAAACAGTTGGTTGTCTCTAACCATTTGGACTTGTTCTTTGATGTGTTCAGTGTATATCTGCAATTAGAGTGACTAAAAATGAATTATCGATCAGCAAAGTGGTCACCAAAGCGCTATGAGGTGGAAAGGGTTTCATCAGTCTGTGCTTCTTTGACTCGTCATCTGACTTTGTCCTTCTCTGCATTTTGTTGCTATAGGGCCTGGCTCACTCCAAATGTGTGATAAGATTTGCGCGAGGCCACAAGCCGTTCCTATACCAAAAAATGTGCGACCCATTTGAAGTTAATTGAGAATTTGCTACTTTAAAGTCCGCGTGAACCGGAAGTTGCAAACGACTTTTCTCCAGTGTTGTGACGTATTTCCCAGTGAAACGGAATATTGAACAGAGGGCAGGGTTTTACTCTAGCGCTCCTCCTCTCCATCTCTGCTCATAACAGACTAACGGTTTGAGGGGAGTGGTTAAGCGTTTCCCAAACCAAGCCGTCAAACCTACGTCATCAGGGAAGGTCCTCCAATGCAGAGGGGAGGGGCATTTTCAGATTTTGATTAAAGATTACGAAGCCAAAAAATGTTTTTGTGTGGATTGACTTGCATGGATGAATTGTTCACTACAAAACGATCAATTTAGGCAAAGAAAGTAAATATGGTCAATTTTGATTTCATGTGGACTTTAAAATGCTTTGGAGAAAGTCAAACCTGATCTAAAACAGCCACATAAACTAAAAAGACTGATGAAAAGAGGGGAAAACCTCATCCTGCACCAACATAAATTAGAAAGCTTTTTAAGCTCATGACTATCCTTACTAGAATTTGTCACGTTTTATTATTTATTGTGGTAAATTTTGACTAACTAATTTATAATAGATAATATGTTAAGGAAACAGTGGATTTTTTTTTCTCTGAAGATTTATATTACAACTGTGGCATGTTATTGTTACAGGTCTGCCAGGTTCCTGCACTACATTTCCCATCACTCTCCTCTGTTCCCACCTGCTCGTTGTGGTAGATTTTTCCCCTATCTCGCACCTGACCTAAGACTACCTAGGTCTCGTCTACAATCGATGTCCCCTGGGTCTCGTCTACAATCAACGTCCCCGAATGTCTACAGTCGATGTTAGTTTCTCTGAGTCTCGTCTACAATCGACGTCCCTGAACGTCTACAGTCGACGTTAGTTTCTCTGGGTCTCGTCTACAATCGACGTCCCCGAAAGTCTACAGTCGACGTTAGTTTCTCTGGGTCTCGTCTACAATCGACGTCCCCGAACGTCTACAGTCGACGTTAGTTTCTCTGGGTCTCGTCTACAATCGATGTCCCCGAACGTCTACAGTCGACGTTAGTTTCTCTGGGTTTCGTTAACAATCGACGTCCCCGAACGTCTACAGTCGACGTTAGTTTCTCTGGGTCTCGTCTACAATCGACGTCCCCGAACATCTACAGTCGACGTTAGTTTCTCTGGGTCTCGTCTACAATCGACGTCCCCGAACGTCTACAGTCGACGTTAGTTTCTCTGGGTCTCGTCTACAATCGACGTCCCCGAACGTCTACAGTCAACGTTAGTTTCTCTGGGTCTCGTCTACAATCGACGTCCCCCAGGGCCGGCTCTAGGTTATTTGGTGCCCAAGGCGAGAGTGTGTGGACAGTGCACAGTAAAAGTGTACAGCGTGTGCCCAGCTTTCATAATACGATACATACTTTTAATTAACTTGTTTTGTTTTTTTTAATTCTGCAATTTTGCGCCCCGTTCAGCAGATGGCGCCCCAGGCGGCCGCCTGTGTCGCCTGTCGGCAAAGCCGGCCCTGACGTCCCCGAACGTCTACAGTCGACGTTAGTTTCTCTGGGTCTCGTCTACAATCGACGTCCCCGAACGTCTACAGTCGACGTTAGTTTCTCTGGGTCTCGTCTACAATCGACGTCCCCGAACGTCTACAGTCGACGTTAGTTTCTCTGGGTCTCGTCTACAATCGACGTCCCCTAACGTCTACAGTCGACGTTAGTTTCTCTGGGTCTCGCCTACAATCGACGTCCCCGAACATCTACAGTCGACGTTAGTTCCTCTGGGTCTCGTCTACAATCGACGTCCCCGAACGTCTACAGTCGACGTTAGTTTCTCTGAGTCTCGTCTACAATCGACGTCCCCGAACGTCTACAGTCGACGTTAGTTTCTATGGGTCTTATCTACAGTATACGATATTTATATTCTAGTGCGTCTACAGTCGAGTTAGTAATCCCTAACTTGTTCCCTTAACTAACTTGCTGCGCAGCAATAATAACCAAACAGACAGACTTCAGCAAATGTCCCCTAAATGCTTTAATCACGGTCGGAGGATCTCAGAAAAATTTCAGAGAGAATCCTACTAGCAAATGGAATACATCAGGTTGTATAGGATAAAGACAGACACAACAAATAAGATCAAGTGAATAACTCATGACTTAACTCACGTCAACTTCTATCAATATGATTGGTTCAATTGGTAAAGCAAGCCTCCACCTTTTTACCCTCTGTTACTGGCATAAGCAGAAATATCATTGCAAAGGGTTAAGAGTTCATTTGATTACTCAATATATCATGACATAATACAGACAGTATATTTTTGATTTTGTCATGGTCAGGACTTGAGAATTTTCCATAACACAAATAGACAAAGAACAGAACGTTTTAGTATGTTCTGTCCAAAGAGGAAGTAAGGTTTATATGTTAGAATTGTTAGAATCATGGTTAGTATAAAAGACAGTTTACTATCTTATCTATTAAAAATCCATCACAACGTCATTCCTAATCACACACACCTGCACCTCATCACCATCATCACCACCTCTATAAAGACTGACTCTTAAGTTCTGTTCACTGTCCGGTCTCGTTCATTGGTTGGAAAGAGGACAACTCATCTTGCCTTCCACGATCTCCCTGTCTCGAGCGTTCTCCCTGTCTCCATCGATCCACCACCCCTGTAAGAAGACCACTTTCCAATACAGCATTGCAATTCCAACTTACCTGCTTCCCGTTCACAGAACAACAGCCCTGTTGTTGTCAAAAAACTTCCTGTATTCCATTCATCCCTGTCTCGTGAGTCTGATTCCGTAACAGTTGTAGCTGTAGTTTCTAAATATGCAGGTTGCTATTTTCCATAACAGATGCTATAGATTAGAAAAAAGAAAAAAGTCAACAGTGACCTAAGCATGATAATGAGGAGCCATCAATGGTCTTACCTGTAATTATATCCTTACTGTAACAAATGCTAAACAGTTAAAACAGTTCATACAACATAGAATAAATAGCTTTTGTCTGGATCTTCTTGGAATTATTGGCCAGACAATCAGTTTTCACCATGTGTAAAATGTGTCAGGTTCTAATGATGACTGAAAGGAAAAACCCGACCCACATTTATCCCAAAAGATGACATAGCTAAAATCATTAAGAGCCTGACAAACTGTTAAAGAAAAAGAAATAAACTATTTCAATGTGTTAAGTGAAGAAAATGTTAAGTTAAGTTAATTTGACTTCCCATAGGCACTTAAGTAGAACATTCTGTCAAACTAATAAGGTTTCAGGTGCTTAAATAATATAAAATACATCATATATCATATGTAAACAATTAATTGTTAACTAGGTTATTACATAATTGCAGTTATGGTATGAACCTACTTTGCATGATGGTAGCCTCCTGCAAGACCATTTTGCAATTCCGCTAAAATGGTTCACACTTCAACCGCCACAATGTTCAAACAAAAACACACTTGCCTGTTTCACAACTCATACAAAAGCAGCACGTAGGCATAGCCTATTTATTTTGGCGCCCACAATAACATCATTCACACTGCTCGTGCGTAGTGCCCATTTTGCCGCGCGTAATGCGCTGAACTCTGCAGAAAACGTTGGAAATGCACAATACACCTATTTATCAAAATAATATTTTGCAATATAGGCTTTTAAAAAGCAACATAAAATATATCGGCGAACTATCCTTTAACTTTAAAGGAAAAAGACTGTCTGGCTTGATGCAAGTTCCACGAGCAGCAACCAGCACAAAAACGCGGTCTATTCATATTATTTAAAAAGTTCATAGCTGCAGTTTGGTGTTTGGCTTCGGTCAGTTACCATTTGGATGTAACTGTAGTCCCGCTCTTCATTTTAAATAAGATTTCATGACGAGCTGGTAATCATTTAGTCAGTCAGTTGAATGATGTGTCAAACACTTTCTATAGAGCTGGTATGGTAAGTCCCGCCCCTTCCGAAAAACCCCGCTGGACCTCTAGGTTGAAAAATCGTCAATGCAAGTGAATGGGAGAAAATAATTATTTTCTGGTCCCGTTTGAATTGTGCCATGAATGTGAACATTGTCTGTGAATTTTTTTTATAATCTTTCATGTTACGAGTTTGACAGTATGTGGTATGATTCTTCGGCTAGCAGTTGTGGAAAAGACATAACGAGAAAGACTACATGTCGCCTATGTGACGTCACCCCATAAAGTTGACTTACCCGTGGTTTTCGCCAACCTCAACGATTTTGTCCTCTCCCTGAAAGAAGGCGGTGAAGTGCACCAAAGACACAGCCATGTTTAGCGGGATCCGTGAGCTAGTGTCCGTGTGCGAATGGTGGTGACGTTTCAAACGCGTCGAAAGCAGCGAAGAGTTGTAGTCCACAAAGTGCTCTCACACAAAGTCTAACCGTATCAAACCTCTACCCGCTAAATTGTAGCATTCTTCACACGAAAGATTATATAAAAAATCTAATTTGTGAAATCTCATCGGTTCAAAATGTTCCACATAACTTATATTAACCACTAAACAAAATTCTAATGATTTGCGTTTTTGTTTCAGTTTGCATTGTATTTTCTCTTTCAGTGTGGATAGACAACTTAACTCTCACTGGAAACTTAAACTTAGTAATCTTTTTAACCAAGAAAAATAGAAAATTACTCAGTTTAAAGGGCAGAAAAAGACGAACAGTAATGTCACAGACAACAAAACCATAAAAAAAGTCGAATTATAATAATAATTAAATAATTATCAAAAGGAACTTAATTTCAAAATCTTTTTTTTTTTTTTTCTTCCTGTAAATGTGATCAGACAAGGACTCTTGTTATTCAGCAAATACATGTCAACACTTTGGCATTTCCTTACCATTATATTGCATTGCAAAGTCATTGGTTCTTACACTATCTGCATTCCTTTGGCTCTTCCGGCTTTTGGAAGCACGACACAATGGCGAAGGCGAGACAGGAAGTGATGGATGACTGACAAATCTCCCTTAATGCGTCCTGGTTATTGCTCAGATCCTGTAATGCTGACATGTGTCATGCATGCATTAATATATGTATATTTTATAACTTAAATTGATAGAAAAAAGCTTCAAAAAGCATGGACAAGAATTTCCTTGTATTCCTTCAGAATGAAAATAAGTTCACTTCACATTTATTTGTAGGCCTATAGCGCCTTTCACTGTACATATAATTTCAAAGCAGCTTTACAGAAAATGCATGTTTACAATTTAGAGTAATCTATTATCAGAGGTGACTGTGTCAAAGGATTGTCCATATGACATAAATGTAAAGTTCTTCTTACATAATACAGTACTACCAAATGTCCAGAGTTTTGTAACCTAAAGAGCTTGATGGATTGTAGGGCGGTAGAAGATTGGTTAAATACACAGGAGCTGAACCATGCGGGCCTTAGTAGCGATACTTTGTTATCAGTACAGAACGTAATAGGTCACCAGTGTAGAGATGATAAAATTGGGGTTATATGATCATATTTTCTTGGTTAGAGCAGCAGCATTTTGGACTAACTGTGTACTGAGGATGCAGGACAACCACCTAATGCATTACAGTAATCCAATCTAGAGGTCATGAATGCATGAACTAGCTTTTCTGCATCAGAAACAGATATCATGTTCCATAGCTTAGCAATGTTTTGGAGGTGGAAGAAGGCTGTTTTTGTAACATATGAAATATAATTTTTGAAAGACAGGTTGCTGTTTAATATAACACCTATAACTGTAGAGGACGATGTAACAGTACATCCTTTTAAATACAATTTGTATTCAAAGAGATTACGTGTACAGGTTTTTTGGTCCAATAAGTAATACCTCAGTCTTATCCGAATTTAATAGAAGAACTGGAATAGAATAGAAACTTACTGGTCATCCAATATTTTACATCACATTCTGTCAACTTGGATAATTTGGAGATTTCATCTGGTCATGATGAAACATATAACTGAGTTATTTCCATGTTCCTAATTCCATGTTTTCAATAATATTACCAGCATGTGTGTATTTTTTTTATGTTGAAAATAGCAGAGGGCCCAAAACAGACCCCTGTGGCACTCCATAATTTACTGATGTTAACTTGGATAATTCCGTTTAAATAAACAAAATGGTAACGGAGACAATCTAAACCACCTTAATGACTGTCCCTAAATACCAGTCTAATTTTGCAATCGATCTAAGAGTATGTCGCAATCTATAGTGACGAACGCAGCACTAAGATCAAGAGCTAGAATTATCTTAATATAAAGATAAATGACGAAGTCATTTGTAAATTTAATGAGCACACTTTCTGTGCTATGATAGGGCCTAAATCCTGACGGGACATTTTCATAGATATCATTTTTTTGCAAGAAAGAGCACAATTGAGCGGACAACTTTTTCAAAATCAGTGTTTAATATATAGATGTATGTGTCATTCAAATACAGATGTTTTGACAAAATCATAAGTGAAAAGCAAACAGGCATATCAGTAGCTGGGGACATCACAACATTTTAGCAACATTTTAGGCTTTGTGTGGCAATGTTTTCCACTGCTAAAGCATACAGGAAGAGAATGCAGACAAAGAGGCATTTGGTCACTGTACCCACCTGTTTCCTCCCATTCAGGGGATACAGGAAAATGTCATTGTTCTCTAGGCAAGGCATGAAGTGATGTTGAAAAGATGGTTGCAATTTTATTAGCGGTTCTCAAAGCAGCTAAAATTCAGACATAAATTAAATTTGTATGTTTAACGGACACTGGCTTAGTGACTCCCTTTGCCAAAATTAAATTATAAAATTAAATGTGCACATTGTGCAACAAGGCACGTTGAACATAAACCTGGGCTGCATTTCTCAAAAGCACCGTGAGCTAAGTTGATTGTAGAGACCATTGATGGTGATGATTCTATGATCTACTTAGGCTTACAATAATTTGGGGAAATGCAGCCCTGGTCTTTCCCCAGACGCAATTCTTCAACAGGAATGTCAGGAACTTTCCTCAGGCCATCCTGTCCTCTTTCATTCTGAATGACTGTGTGGAACATTGGAGACGTTCATGTGTTTACAGAAAGCCCTGTATGGTTTCACAGCATGTCTGTGATGTTATCATCGTTACTCACATTCTCTAACCAAAAACAGTTTTGTGTGAACGTTAACGTGATAAACGACTGAAAGTGAGAAAGCTGAACTGAAAGATGGGCTGGTTTGACAGTCGGCATCTAGGGTGTGAATAAACTGAAGATGACTGCAAACAATAAGGTGTTGGAATGCCTCATATTTATGATCATTTAAAGGCTGGGCTATATAATTGGGACAGTTTTTGCATTTGAGATGACAGGAAAAAGTAAATTCACCCCTATAGGCTAGGCCTACTGCATATAAAATAGGCCTGCAGTTGATCTGCAAATACATTTTCCATATCTACTGTGGATTATTTTTGGTTCAGTAGCAAAGAACAAGGGCAAACAGTGAACAAGACAGACAATTTCACCCCCTCATGCAGCATAAGGTTTATGTCTGAGAAAGAGAGAAAAAACGACAGGTTTTCCCTGGATGGAAACCCGCTAACTAAACATTTTGCCTGGATCTTGCTCAGATTTGCTCCTTTCATGGGACAGTGTCGCCCTCTAGTGGAATGGAAAGCTTTGTGATTGAAATTGAATTCCCCAACAACATCTGAAGAAACTCGTTCCCTCAAATCATTGTCACTCAAAATGTGTAAGTAGGACTTGAATCAGATTTGCGATCAAAATATGTTGAATATTGTTTTCATTAATATTTTTTATTTAATTGACTCAAAATTATTAAAAATCATTATATAGCATACCGTACTGTGGTGTATGTGAAACACAAACTGGGGCACATTGTCAGTTGATATCAGTTCGTATTGATACTGCATTCTTGTAGAAAGGTCGCCTTTTTCCACCTTTGTTGCCATTGGCTTGGCTTGCTTAGTTGGGGACATTACATTTAACATTTAATTTAATATTCAACAATAATGTTGATCTGCCTGCACTGACACTATTATACAAGAACTGAACTGAGCTGGACGATGACATCACGGTTTTCTCCAGAGCGGTTTATAAAGGCTAAGCTATATAAATTAACTAAATTAATAACTTTTTTTAAACAAAAACGAAACATCATGAACTTACTTAAGCTGGACTGTGACGCTATTTACTTCTGGAAACAAACTTTTTTGCATTATTTTCCTGTTATCTCTGTAAAGCTGCTTTGAAACAATCTGTAGCCTATTGTAAAAAGCGCGCGTAAATGTGACTTGACTTGACTTGACTAGAGAACGCAAGATAGGCTACTATGTGATACCCCCATAATTACTTATTTAGATTTCACGTAACTCAATAAGCTCTCACATTGAAGATGGACCACAGTTGTTTTCTTCATTTTAGATTTTATTTCACTCACATTTTCATATAAAACTTTGTATGTTTTGTCTCCTCTGTAGGCAACAGTTAGCATAAGTCACTCTTACAGTGTAGAATTCAAATCCATTCAGCCTTATTAATAAAGCACCTCTAACACACACACACAAACACACACACACACACACACACACACACACACACACACACACACACACACACACACACACACACACACACACACACACACACACACACACACACACACACACACAATCAATCATAATGTAAGTTAGTTTTCAGTTACTGTAGTGGTCTCTAATCTGAGTACTTAAAAAAGGAGGAAAACAAAAAATATATCTGACAAAAAAAAAAGATGCTTAGCATTTTAGTTACAGGTACATTAGCATGTGCAACATTCAAACCTCCTTTTTAAAGCCATTAGGTTTTAGACCACTGGACTGGCGGATGTTCATATGTCAAAAACATGAACAAAAAAGAAGACTGACTTCCATCTACCATGTTTTGGTCAATAGCAGGCCCTTAGGCCACCATTTTTAAGGATACGTCAGTTTCTAGTTCAGACACTACAGACAAAACTCATTTGAGTGCAGGAATGTGTGTTGGCAAACACAGAGAGCCAGTACATTGAGATAATTCAGCAAACTGAGACTAAAAGACATGCTAACATACAACGAGGCAAAAACAAAGTAAGAAAAACACATTTTATAAACACAGCAACAGTATAAAACAAAACAAAAATCCTTCTTGTTTGATTGGTCATTTGCAAAACTCATAATTATTGCAGGTTTAGGTTTGAATCAAGCTTGGAGCTTTACAATGCTAAGTCATATGAGGGAGCAACCATGCTAACAAATTCATTATTAGCCTCACATGCTCCATTTTTTTGCTAATGTAATCTCATAATGAAGCATCTCCTTTACCTTACATGTAAGGGTGAGTAAATCAGAAGCAGAGAGATAACAGCAACATTTGCATTTACAACCAACAATGTGTGGATTTTTAACGTTTCTTTTTTTTCTCTCTCTACATATAGGCTAGTGTTAATATGAATGTGAGGCAACTAAAATAAGAGCACCTTTTGAAATATGAAGAACCCATACTGCACTCACAAACATTGGTTCATCGCACAAATCAGCAAGAATCGTTCTGGCACACATACAAACACATACACGCACATACACGCGGCAAAATGACCATTTTCTTGGGTTTCTTTAAATAATTTAGCAACATCACAGAACTCATTATACTATTTGAAGACACCATTTTTTCTTTTCATATAACCATTCAAATTATTACTTTGTCTTTAACTATCATTAAACAGGAGTGAACTAAAACAACTATAACAGAAAGCTTCTAGGAAAAATCTTCATCAACATTATTCATATTCTAAAACAAGAGGTATGTGGGAGGGATGGAGACTAAAAATGCAAAAGGGAAGAACAGCAAGGGTAAAAAGGACGAGGAGGATGGTCTTCACAGGGTTAAAATGAGGGTTTGGACATTTAAAATGATGTGCACTGTTGACAGAAAAGTATAATCAGTCTAACTTGTAATGTTGCTTAAATACCAGGACTATATAAAACTGTGGCCTAGTGTGACAAACTAAGTCACATGTGTAAGTCAACATTACAGTATTGACCTCAAAGTCTTCCTTGACTTGTCATACAATACATAAAGGTTTACATGATGTATAAGATGATCTTAGATTTTAAGTACTTGGTTTACAGGTTGAACACAACATGTCATGAGTCATATTTCAGCACAAAAGAAAATAAGCAATTACATTTTAAAAATAGAAAGTAAAGCCAATTTTAAGACCATTAAGATTTTTTGCCGTTGTGTCATTGTCAGTTAATCACATTTGTACCCAAACTTCTCATTACTGTAAAGTAAAGTAATGAGATTAGTATATTAAAGTATGAGATTCACCATTAAGAGTAATAATACAGAAATGGAATTTGGAGGTAAAATGTGCTGAACTGTTGTGGAAAAGTCACAAAAAAATCTTTATGGTTCCGAAAAAGGCTTTATTTTAGTTATGTAAAATGTCTTGTTTTTATTTATTATTTAGATTTTCGAGTAAAATGTGACCTGGACATGTTTTTATGATATTCACCCATACATAGAACTCAATATTTTTACTTTCTACCTGAAGTAAAATTACAGCTAGAATCTCTTCTGTAATCTTTAAAGGCTTGATGTGCAATAAATGTGTACGATCTCATTCACTCCTGAAAAAAAATATAAAAAAAAAATAAAATAAAAATGATTGTAAGTGACAGTACTCAAACATTAACCACATTGTCCTCGCCCTCACAATACAAAGCGGTGGTAAATAAATAAATGTCCACGAACTGGGACGATAGGCTACAGCTTCAAACGGTGTAAGGTCAAGACTACAATAATAAATCAGTAAAGAACTGCTGTGCAAATGACTTGCACATTCATTTATCCTCCTGATCCCCGTCAGCAAGTTCAAACGAATCAAGTTTTCAACGTGCATACAGAGAACAAGCAGCTTTTTCACTCATCTTCATGCTAGCTCTTAGCAAAACACTTGTACAGTACATGAAAACCAAGTATTTCCAGGATTGTTGGGTCTATTCACAGGAAGGATGCTACAAACAGCAGCCTCATCAAAAATTAGGAACCCCTTCTCTTAGCATTAGCACTGCGTTAGCATTAGCCATATGCATATTACTAATGTTGTATTCACGCCCTGGCAGAATTACCATAATTACAGAATTCTGAGGATTAAAACCCATTGTTTTAATCAGGAACTTTGGGAACTTGTGTAATTCTGAGGTTGGAACCTCTGAATTTGATTAAAACTCCATTCCATTCCAAGTTAATGAAGAGATAGTATTTTTCTGTCATAAGCAACAAAGCTGCGCATGGATACATTTCGGCGTTATGAGCATTGCTATAGAACTGAGTCAGAGTATATGAACGGCTCAGAGTTGTCATCTCATAACCGCGGTAATTCTGACGAAACGTGAACTTAGCGTTAGTATATACCCTCTGGTCAGTGCCAATTAGTTGTCAGGGTGCGCTATTGGAAACTATACAAACTAGAAGGCCATAAGAAGCCGCTGGATAATCCTGAAAATGCTTGCTCCTCGACATAAAGGCCACATTTCCCCACCAGTATCAAGTTTTGAACCGATACCATATTGGAAAAAACAACACTTGTCAGATCAGGATCTCTGCTCTTCTTGTGTTTCTTTTTTTCATTTTTTTTTTAAATAAATTATTCTATTTTTTTTCTTTTTAATTACTCATTTTTACCACAGACAACCTACTTCAAACACAGTACATGCTTATCTCCAGCTAAAATGGATACAAACCCATGAAGGTAACTTGTTTCATTAACATTGAATAACATTATGCAGAATTGTAAGATATCGCACTGTGTGGAGTAGGCTCTCTTTGAATTTAATTACTAACTTGTGCAAAACATCTGCAGAGGTGATGGGCTCTACACTTCTGGAGGAAGTTGTACTGCCTTTTCATCCAGTGCCAGGCACGTCTCGAGGCATTCCCCGTCATTTGAGGCCTGTTCTGGACAAAGATGTTCTTCGCCACCATCCTCGAAAGGTGGAGGTACTTCGACAGACAAGCTCTTGGCCGAATCCTGCCCGCAGGTTTCTTGTTTTTGCCGAACGCTCTTCGTCTCTGGATCATCACCTCCACTCACCGCCTCCTCTACTTTTGCTGGGAGCGTCTCAAAGGCTGCCGTCTCTACGTGGCCTACCTGATAGTAGAGGACAGAAGAAGGGTCTTTGAGCAGCCTCTGCTGGGTCTGTTCATCTGGATGGTTCTCTGTAATACACAGCAGGGTGGCACCTTCAGGAAAAGGCCCCTCGAGAAGGACTCCCTCAACACCTTCCATGCCCTCCATCCCAGCCTGGCTGGACAGGGCACCCTGCAGGAGGCAAAGGGTTGGGTCGGCGTTCTGCTCTTCCTCGACCTGCTGCTCCTCTTGTTCCAGTCTCCTTTCTCGTTCCTCTGCACTTTGTAGGTGAAGCACGGCCGTTTCGTTCTCACGCTCCAGGCTGTCGCACTGCTCCTCTTGCAGCTCCTGAACACTTTGGCTTTCCACATCCGAGTCCAAGGGAGAAAGAGACAGAGAGGGCGAGGAGACTAACTCTGTCTCTTCCCCACAGTCCTCTCCAGACCTAACACCTAACAGGATTCTCTTTTCCAGGTCAAGTTTCATGACAGTGTGGAGATAATGAGTACGCACACGAAGAGGGTTGAACTCAATGCGGCCGGCGGTGTTACCACAACCATCACGGGTGCAGCCACATGGGAAGGACATCCGATCCACCTTTGGAACAAGGTACAGGAGAAAGAGCAAATGTTAGCCTTTTACTTGAATAGGCTAATAGTCCAAATCACGGGTTTCCAATCCTGCCTCTAGAGGGGCACCTTCCAGCAGAGTTTAGCTCCAGCCCCAATTAAACAATCCTGAACCAGTTACTCAAGGTCTTAAAGCTCACTAGAAACTTTCAGGCAGGTGTACTGGAGCTAAATTCTGCAGTAGGGTGGCCCTCCATGAGCAGGAAGGGACACCCGTGGGCTAAGTGGACACTACTAAATAGTAAAAAGTACTTTCAAGACTACCAAGTGCCCTACCTGGCACTTAATTCCAGCCTGGCTGCAGCCGCAGTGCCGAGGGTCACAGTAGAAGCGGCAGTCACAACCACACTCCTCCCGGGACAAACGTATGGCACGCAGATCAGCCTTTTCTCTGGCATCTATACGGGCAATACCTGAGGCCCTCAATAGTGCCCGGCGCCGCTTGGTAGGAAGAGGCTGCAGGAAGAAGCAATCGTCCACCTCCACGCTCTCAACGTCCAGATCCTCATCGGATATGTCGTCCAGGGTAAGCAACTCCGCTTCAGGGCAATCTACAGTTCCATTCCGTGTCAGCTGGGAAAAGTCAGGTAAAAGAGTTCTTAAAACAAAATAGCTGCCCTACTGCAAAAGCAGAATTGTGTATGAGCAACAGGAGCTACAACCACACACAACTAACCTTTAACTTGCGAGCATTGAGCTTTTCTTGGCGTAAGTGTTGACGCAGCACATGCTTGTGGCTGCTCTCTTGTTCTCGTGCAAACTCGCCAAGGGTGTAATGTCGTATAGCGCAGTGATGGCGCGCCATGCCCAGGGAGCTGCCACCCTGACTGGGCACACTGGTGAAGCCCTGCCTTCTGGAGAAGTAGTAGACCGTCACCGCATCAAAGCGTACCTGCTTACGACCTAAAGACACTTTGTGTCTTCTGAGAATGGAGGGGGCTACAGAAACAAAATAAAGAGAAAGTGTAAACAATAATGTTACGGTCTATATATAGCTTTGGTACCCAACCTACGCCTCCTTAAATGACAATATTGTGTTTAATGCCAAAATGGTGTTCAACAAGTTTTCATCTCAAGGCTTGCTGCTTTAGGAACAATGTTATTTACCCAAGTAGGACATATTCCTGAAACGGAATATAGAGGATATTTTGGAGTCCAAAGGTGGCCTTAAAAGGGTCATGAATTAAGAAATACAATTTTCCTTGATCTTTTGACATTTAAGAGGTCATTGTACTATAAAAATATCCTGTAAGTTTCAGAACTCAAAACTTCCTTGTTAGTCCAAAAACAGTTTTTATTGAAACCAAGCTGCCAAAATGACAGATTGTGTCGCATTATTACATCATAGTGCAACAAAAGACCACCTCTGCAGAAGAAGATCAACACCTACTTGAGAGACGCAAACAGCAACAAAACGATAGATATGCCTCTGAGGATTACAAGACGTTTTGCATTGCTCAGTTACATTAAAAAAGCGTGGATCAACTTTATTTTTAACGAAGTTCCAGATTGTGTCAGTAAGACAATGTTCATTTGTTCGCTTCATTTTACTTCTAATTTGTTTTTAAACAAGACTGTTCGGCGCAGACTTTTCAGAGAGACTAAAAATAAAAGATAATGCAGTGCCAACTATATTGGATTGGATAGGATGGCAATGTTGCAACACACAAGTGTTTGTAACAATGTTTTTACCATGATATGATATGCACTGAGTATTTATACTGTGGCGCTGCAGTCAAATCTGTCCTTTCTTGTCCTTTCCTTTGCTTCGGTATTTATGGGGTTCATGTGTTGGATTATCGGATAAGGAAGAAAGCACGTAGAGAACGCTGCTTTTGTTATTATTTTGATCCAAGCCATTCGCTGTAATCCTGAATAAAAGCTTCAGTGTGCAGCATCTTCGGTTTTCTCATCAGTAAGACATTACAACACGTTTCATATTATTAAATCATGACATTGCATATGACATTTTATACGTTTTTCCCTTTATCAAAATGGATGGACAATGAATAGACTATAAACGATGTGAGAAACGATGGTACATTCATTCATAATTCCATTTATACGAAACACTGTAGGCTATCATCTGTTGCACCTTTATGTACTTGAACTTTATTTGCCACAACTTATAAAGCACAGTAATAATACGCATAAATGTTTCACATTGTTTGTAACTATGTAACAAGATATTTTACAACATTGGAAAACATTTCCCCACATGTAATGGCGGACACATTGAGAATTATTTTAATATTCAAAACAGTTACCCAATCATAGCAGTGGGCATTTACTTCCAAGTCTCGGATGTGGCACGCCTTTCTTAACTGAGTGTTTCAAAGAGAGGGCCAAAAACAGGATAGAAAATAGCATATTACTATTAAATTTGGATTTTTTGTTTTTAAATGTAAAAATAATTTAAAATACATATATTTTTAAAAAGCAGTTCTAGACCCTTTTAAAAGTATATTTTTGAAAAGAGTACCTATGTGTTAAACAAAGTAAATGCAAAAGCTTTTTCATTGAAATGGTTCTGAGTGATTTGCGAACACTGCAATAGTGCAAATGGTGTCTGAAAGTAGCTCAGGGGCGAAGAACAAAACAAAACACATGGAAATTGTTTGAGCGCTCTCATAACTTATAGCCAGGATTTTGCAATAATAATGAAGTCATAAGACTAACTTGAGTGTTCTTACGTGTTAGAGAGCTGGAGGGAGCATTGAGACTGTCGCAGCTATCAGCGCTGTCACTGCTGGAGATGTCATCATCTGAATCTTTG
This sequence comes from Scardinius erythrophthalmus, assembly GCF_964197995.2. Classification (NCBI taxonomy): domain Eukaryota; kingdom Metazoa; phylum Chordata; class Actinopteri; order Cypriniformes; family Leuciscidae; genus Scardinius; species Scardinius erythrophthalmus. The sequence continues at coordinate 31,174,824 of NC_138235.1, forward strand.
GGTGTGGAACACGGCGAGCCGCTGTCCACCTCCTCAAATCTGCGCTTCAGGCTGCGAGATGACACTGTCTCCATGGAAACACTGCGTCTGGAGGCATTGCAGAAAGGTACAAGCTTTGTCAGACAGACTGACAGACTATTGCTAGCTAAATTTAAACATGAACAACCATGACAAAAGAGTAGGATATGTATAAAAGCAAGAGCAGCATTTCTGACCTTTGAATGCACTTTTTCTCATATAAATTCTAAAATACTGGATGTATTATATTGTACTTTTGTCATTTCATCTAATTTCTGTTTGAAAATCTACACAGTCCTGTCAAGGAACAGTTATCTGTGAATCAATTTGGTGAATATCTTAAAAGCTAATATTGTAATATAAAAAAATATAAATATTATAAATAATATATATATAAACACTTTTGAGTTTTTTTTTCATAATTCCATAACTTTTAATAACTATTACATTTTTAAAGCAAAACTGTAATTCTTCAAAAAGTTTTTTAAATAAGATAAAAAAATAAATGAATCAACAGCTGCAATGCTGAATAAAAATACCTCATTCTGGAGGTCATAGCGACCAAATATAACACAAAATTGCAACGAAAGATTTAAACAGTGGGTTTGGAGAGGCACTGCATCTTACTGTTAGGTCATCTCCAATGGAAAACAACAGATTAGCAGGTAATTTTAGACACATTTGGACTAGAAAAGCAGGATTTCTATAGATACCTGCAAGTTAGAGATTATTTTAACAAAAAAGTTAAAAGTATAGTGACGGAAGATTATAATTTTATATTTTCAAAAAGCTGGTTTCAAGATTATATGGATGTATACAAGAACCATTCATCAAAATACATTAAACAAAAATGGGGAAAAGATTCTAACTCTCAAATAACAGAGGAAAACTGGAGAGATTTATGTGTGATACAGGCAAATCCTACAAACTCAAGATCTTGGAGGATGGAAGAATTTAGTACGATTCTTAATAACTCCCAAACAAAGTGTAAACTCAATGGCTAATCATTTTCATAGTTTTTGGGACTGCCCAAAATACATTTGGCACAATTTGCCAAGAAGTAGCGCCTAAAATTGAAAAGATAATAGGAGAAGAGTTTGACCATTCATTCATTACATTATATCTAGGGAAAATTCCAGAAACTGTTTCCGACAAGGATAAATACTTATTAAAGTGTTAGTTCATCCAAAAATGTAAATTATGTCATTCATTTCTCACCCTTATGTTGTTCCAAACCTGTATGACTTTTGTTCATCTTCGGAACACAAATGAAGATCTTTTTAATGAAATCTGAGAGCTTCCTGTCCCCCCATTGACAGAAACGCAACGACCACTTTCAAGCCGCAGAAAGGCAGTAAAGACATCATTAAAGTAATCTATGTGACTCCAGTGGGTTAACCTCAATTTTATGAGTGCTTTGTTTGCACAAAATACTAATCTCCAAAGCGCGTTCACACTTCCATCCAAACTCCCTACAAAGATCTTCATTTGTGTTCCGAAGATTAATGAAAGTCTTCCGGGTTTGGAACGACATGAGGGTTCCTTTTTGGGAGAACGAACCCTTTAAAGATACTTTTAGCAAATAGCAGGAAATGAAAATGGTTGCAGGTAGACCCTCGAACAAGGGATCAGGGGCAAGAAATTGTAAATTAAATATATTGTATGGAGAGAGACATTTATTTTAAGGCTTAGTTTAGAAAAATGTAACAAGTATTGGGAAAAATAGGCTATGTACATACACCATTGAGGAAAGTGTGTATATTTAGATGTTGGAAATGTACTGTGATTTGATATTATGATACCCATGATGACCTATTGTTCCCTGTTTTCAAGTAAAATACAATGCAACCAAAAAAGGCCACATACAACATTCTAGTAGCTTATGTAATATCACCTCTTTTGCTACCTAATGCTTGGCATTCTCTTTCTTCATCCAGTATGAAAGTCCTGCTTAAAAATCATGAAGCCAGCAAACATCACCATGGTAACTGGTTCAAAGCAATAGCCATGGAAAAACTGCATCCAAGTTTTTGGGTCTTTTCACTTCCATTAAAACTGATAGAACCTTACAAACAACAAGCCTTTGCAAGACGATAACAAAACCAGTTCAGTCAAACCAGTGAGGTCACACAAGGCTGAGTCGGGACGTTTGATCAGACCACCTCCTTAGCCCGAGGGAGCTGTGTAATACAACTGCTTTGAGCGGCTCCATGCCTGATTTTTTTTCATGATTAAACACTATTTTTAAACAGTCAGTGGCTTTTTACTGGGTTAAATGAAAAGAGTTTGGCGGTGGCTTTGAAGGAAGGTCGGCTTTTTCCATGTGAAGGGAGAAAAAAAAGATGACTTAAGAATTATGACTGACAATTAAACTCACAGCCTAATGGATTTAATCCCACACAGATTTGTGAAATCCATAAAAACTGGATTAGTTTTATTCATTCTGATTATGAAGGAAATAACATTAGCCTGACTCAGCTTGGGCATATGAATGTCTTATTCATTTTTATAATGTGATTTAATAATCAGGCCCGGTAGCCTTGAATTCACATACAAGATAAAGTACATGCCAACATCTGCCACCTTATCGCTGGTAAAAAAAATGTGTTAAGACCTTGAAACATCAAAAACAGCTGCAACAAACAACAGGATTGAATATATGCTGCTTTATGCATCAGTGTTTGACACACAGTGCGCTGCTCATGAATGAACCGTATCCATAGAAACAAGAAATGCTAAACGAGCCCATTTTTTGCTCGTTTAGCATTTCTAGTTCCCTCCCTTTCATGTGTTCCTTTTATAATTAATGCTACCGTGGTGATGCAGTAAAATGCACAGAAAATCTGTGGTGATCTACAATTAAGTTGCTAGCAAATAATGTAGTACGTCTGCCAATTATTGTGTATTCAATGAAGCATGCCAATATTTCTCTTCAGACTCAAAGCCAAACTTAGTCACACATCACTTCTATTAGACACCATCGTGTGCACTCAGTGACTTAAAAGCATATGTTTTAACATATATATTGGGTAAAGCATTATAACCATATGCACTGCAGGCAGGCAGGGAAAAAGGAAAGCTTTGCAATGGCACCAAACCTGCATAGAAGAGTCATTCACCATTTATTCACAAATTGCTTGAGATGTTTAGGTATTATATGCATTTAAACCCTAAATGAATAAGTGGTAAAGAAACGGCTGAGCAGGATGGTACAGTGATGGCTATAATAATCCAATAATCTTCATTTGAAAAACATTGATCTTGCAACCTGAGACTTACTATTGATTCTACATCAGGTATTAAAACTAGTCAGATATGCAACAAACTGGAACAAATGGGCACTAAACCCAAGTTACATCACTGTAAAACACAGTTTTAGATAGGGATGCACGGTATATCGGCCACCATATCGGTATTGGCCGATATATGTTCATTTTTGATGTTATCGTTATCGGCCCGATAATAAAATTTGACCGATTTATCAAAGCGATGAATAATGGATTTCCTTCAGCTGAGGCACTTCAGTGTTCGCCATGATTCTTTTTTTAATTGCATGAAATATGATTGAAATCACTTCAAAAAAGGAAAATACAGTTAAGTGCAACATGAACAGCACAAGTATGTCATATAGGCTACATAAGATAATAAGAACATTATAATTGTGTGCTTGGGACATGGCTTTTAATGGTGTTTTTGTTATCAGGCTCTCAAATGATATAAAAATTTGGATTTGAATTTATCGGCCAATATATCGGTTATTGCCTTTCAAATAAAGAATTATCGGTATCGTTCAAAATATTCATATCGGTGCATAGTTTTAGATGTAAAGGAGTATTAGTTCTCAATTTGTGAGTTATGATCATTGGCAAGCGGAAAGAGGCTTTTAAAAGCACTCCACTGTACCATGGAGAAAAATGGGAGCACTAGACATGGGCCTCATCCAGCAAATGTATGTAGCCCATTGCACATTGAATAAGTGACAAACGGACATCATGCACAGGCATGCATAGTTTGCATATCACAGAGATGTCCGCAGGGAGATATGCGGTAATAATTTCTATGCCATACATCCAGGGAAGCTCCTCCGTCTCTGGAAAAATAGCAGAAAAGAAAAGTCCTCTCCAATAGCATTGGAGTATGATGCCAATAACTGAAGGAAAGGCAGGTTTAGGCAAACTAACTAGTTTCTGAATGCAGCACAGGTCGTTTAAAAGAAGGGATGCAACTGCAAAGCTGAAATATGTTTGCAGAGCTCCTAACACACATCCTGTGGCCTATTTGAGGTGGACAGAAAGCATGAATAATCACCTTACAGGACCGACTACACACCAATCTGGTTGACTGGTCTGCACTAAAATAGCCCATCCTAGACATATGACACATAAACGTCATGTCTTACAAACTCTGCAGGTGACGTTGCAGTTTCTTAAAATGCAAACATTATTCCCATTCTGTGAATGCATCCATGCACCAATTCTATGCACACTGATCAGCTGGGTTTTTTAAAGAGGTCAACCAGTACAGAAAGTGGAAGATTTATTATATGACATCACATTTTACACTACATTGTCCATGTTACTACAGTTAATTATTCTAGCAATAATGTGCATTTACAAAACATGTAAACGTCCAGCAATATGAACACTGTATTGTAAAATGTGACTGCATCAGGCTGTGGTAGTATAGTATATAGTTTTAATTGTACTAGCACATAACCACATAGTTAGCATCCATTCCATGTAGAACCTATTTATTAGACATGTAGCATTTGTAACTAGTGTCAGATAAGAAATGTCACTATAGTAACAATTGGGATAGGTACTAGTAACATGTCAAACAAGTAAGTAGCCTACTAGTAATTCTGGTACAGAGACTAGTAATTTAGAAATAAGTACCAAATGAATAGGTACCAGCAACAAATCTATTAGATCACTAGTCTGGGGTAGATAGTTAACATCTGAACCACATTTTTCTATGGAACGCAATGGCAAAAATTGTTTCCAGACCTGGATTAATGCTAGTGGCAGATAAAGAGTATGAAACAGTACTAGTAAATACTAATATCTATTAAGTGCTAGTAAAACATAGACACTGGTTAGTTTATAGGAATAGGCCTAAATATTAAAACAACTTGCCATAGTGTGACCCAATATGATTGGGATGACACATCACATAATTATCTGTCCCATGATTTTTTATTTTTTACTGGAAAAGACAGACAGAGGGTCTTATGACAGAGCAGAAAATGGCATGCTGTGTTGCAACCGGTCCAATGATCAACCCATTTTCCTCGTTTTTCTTCGTAGGCTTGGCTGCAAGGGGAAAGACAGGCAAAAGTGAAACACAAAACCTATCTCATACACTTACCTTGGGCAGAAATAGAGAGCCTTTAAACCGGCGAAGCTGTCGCTCGTTCCGTGCTTCCTTTATTTGGATGGTTCTCTTTTTGGGGGGGATTTGGAGCCTATTTCAGCTTTAGACTTCCACAAGGTTACAAAATGACAGACAAAAGCGACTTCAGCCCATCGAAATGGCCAGACCAATGAGGAAATATATCAGTTTATTCACGAAAAATTAAGCATCGTAAACAATGGATATTAGTCTTGACATGGTCTATAAATGGGGGTCTGTGTATCAAGAAGCCTATGCGAGCATTTAACGTTGCGATCAAGCTCTGTAAAGATTAAAAACGGGGCAGACGAAGACAGACAAGAACCTCATTCACTAAAAATTAAAAATTCCGGCGTAGATGCATCCAATACATGCAGATAAAATCTCTAGGTGATCCTTTAAAATGCCTGCATTCAAAAAGACCAAATAGAGCCGAGCTTCGGGTTTTTTCCCCTCCGGATAGGTGGTTGTGTTCTGCGCTATGTTTAGACAAATCGCAACGTTATATTTCCACCTCGAAGGAAAGAAAAAACAAAAAATGATGTGTACTATCTGTCGGCCCGAGGACCCTATGGGCCTCTCTTCTGCCCCGGTTTGTTACAATGTAACAATAGAGTAAGGAATGCCGCACGGGACCCATATATACTTATTGTGACGTCAACGACGTGCCGGCGTAGAGGCTGCCGGGAAACGTAGTTCTAAATAGCCTATTGTTAGCTTTGGAAGGTCCGTTGTCTTCCTCGACAAGAAAACGGATATTGTTTCTCTGGGCGGTTTTATTTGGACACAAGGCGTGTAAAACAATAAAGGGATATTTTGTCTCAAACAGACGTCTCGTCTGTGACAGTTACGCTAGTCCAGCTGGGCATATTTGTAGTTCTAGCTTCGTTTTCTTTTTTTTTGACAGCTCGGTTTCTATGGAAACTAAGTGAGGTCGTTCTCAACTAGTCAAGCACTATTAGCAAGAGGCTGATACTGAAAAATTTATGAAAAATATAAAAATATAGGTGGGTGAACCTCAGTGTGTTTAGAACACGCCGGGTTCATATTTCAGCCACAAACGAAAAAAAATCACTGGTTTTAATATTTTGAGGTATATTTTGACAATTAAGCAAAAAAGAGAGAAAAGACAAACAAAAACCTTTTAAATCATAATTATATGTACACCACATTAATATTTGTTGTTCTGCATTTATGCAGATTTACATAATACTGTATTTTATAGGAGTTATTTTGTATTTTTTACTGTCAAAAAATATATATTTTTTATTTAATTTTCTTTATGAAATACAGAAAAGAAAATATAATTTGTTTCTATTGATTTTGTAGTTAACTGTTACAAGATATATTTTTGTGAAATTCGCCAAGGTAACCAATGTCTTTTGAAGCCATTCTCATCTTATAAAAGCCCATAAATTGCTAGCAGTGGTTTTAGCCATAGAGTCTCTATTCTGTTAAGCATTGTGTGAGAAAAAGTTAATGGAGGATACAAAACAAAACCGCTTGTTTCAAGGTCATTTTAATCATTGCAATGACATGGTAAAGGGTCACAGACAATACCTCGCATCTTTACCATCTTGGTCTGGCTTGCATCTAGCACTAACCATGGCTGCCTTTTCTCATGCAGTGCAATATTTCTCCCCTTTACCCGACCTGAAAGATTAGTAAATCAGTGGTCATATCCAAAAGGAAACAAAAAGAAAGTAAAACATGATCTCTCTTTTTATACTGTAAAATAATTCTCTGGCAAGTCAGAAATTTGTAAAAAGTATTCTAGTACATGTAACAAGGATGAAAAAACAAAAGTGGAGAGGGGTGTTAAGCACAATGTTAAAAAAATAAAATAAGACGCACATATATAATGCCCACTGCTGCCGTTCATCTGTAAAATAACGTGCATATGCAGCATCAACTGAAGAATCATCAGGGATCAAAGCTACAGAACCTAATATCATGCCCAACAGTCATAAAGAGTCACCTGAACAAGCCTTAAAAAAATAATAATTAACAATTAACTTGAGGAACATCAGCGATTTGTGTAGCACTGCTTCAGTCAATTAAAGGTAGGGTGGCATTATCGATCGAATTTCATTCTGCGATCTTGTGAACATCTGTGATCGTGTCAAGATCATACGCTAAACCATTTTTCCACAGGTGACAGAACTGACGACAACGTTCATCATGAGTGGATGCAATTATATAAGCGTCCTTGGAATCTCTGTCTCCGTCTGTGACATAACTTTCCACTTTTTACAGAGTTGTTTATAAAGCGTGTATTCATTGAGACGTGGACTGCACTTCACATGGAGTTCCAGCGTATGCAGCTAAAACACACAGAATGACATCCAGGCAGTCAACACCAAATAACACTGAATTTAACGCCAGCCAATTCTCTGTTTGAGCCGGTACGGCCTTAGTACATAATTACTTTAGACAAAATCTAATTTTTTTCTGCCTTTAAAAAAGCAACAAAACAAACTGATGCAAAGAAAGGTAATAAAATAGAAATTCTATGATATGTTCTTTGCTAAATTTCATCTTTTTGTAAATGGGAAGAGGTTGAAAAAGGCAGCACGCACTCCACAGACA